>NW_026947592.1:600000-1073000 GCF_034190915.1 Cavia porcellus | reverse complement strand
TTTTCTCACTCCTAGTAGTGAATGTAATGTAACACACACCCATACAATGCGCACCACCCCGCGATGTTTTTCAGAAAACTATCCTACATTGCCACTTCATGTTCCCTGACCTCCCCATGCTGACCACCCCGCGGTGCTTTTCTCCATCCTACATTGCCACTCTCTGCCTATCCTAATTCAGACCCTCCGATTCACACCACCCCATGATGTTTTTCTCACTTCTACTAGTGAATGTAATGTAACACACATCCATACAATGCGCACCAACCCGTGATGTTTTTCTCACTCCTCCTAGTGAATGTAATGTAACACACACCGATACAATGCGCACCACCCCGTGATGTTTTTCTCACTCCTACTAGTGAATGTAATGTGACACACACCCATACAATGCGCACCACCCCGCGATGTTTTTCAGAAACCTATCCTACATTGCCACTGCATGTTCCCTGACCTCCCCATGCTGACCACCCCGCGGTGCTTTTCTCCATCCTACATTGCCACTCACTGCCTATCCTAATTCAGACCCTCTGATTCACACCACCCCGTGATGTTTTTCTCACTCCTACTAGTGAATGTAATGTAACACACACCCATACAATGCGCACCACCCCATGATGTTTTTCAGAAAACTATCGTTCATTGCCACTGCATGTTCCCTGACCTCCCCATGCTGACCACCGCGCGGTGCTTTTCTCCATCCTACATTGCCACTCACTCCCTATCTTAATTCAGACCCTCCGATTCACACCACCCCGTGATGTTTTTCTCACTCCTACTAGTGAATGTAATGTAACACACACCCATACAATGCCCACCACCCCGAGATATTTTTCAGAAACCTATCCTACATTGCCACTGCATGTTCCCTGACTTCCCCATGCTCACGACCCCGCGGTGCTTTTCTCCATCCTACATTGCCACTCCCTGCAGATCCTAATTCAGACCCTCCGATTCACACCACCCCGTGATGTTTTTCTCACTCCTACTAGTGAATGTAATGTAACACACCCCCATACAATGCGCACCACCCCGTGATGTTTTTCTCACTCCTACTAGTGAATGTAATGTAACACACACCCATACAATGCGCACCACCCCGCGATGTTTTTCAGAAACCTATCCTACATTGCAACTGCATGTTCCATGACCTCCCCATTCTGACCACCCCTCGGTGCTTTTCTCCATCCTACATTGCTACTCACGGCCTAACCTAATTCAGACTCTCTGATTCACACCACCCCGTGATGTTTTTCTCACTCCTACTAGTGAATGTAATGTAACACAAACCCATACAATGCGCACAACCCAGTGATGTTTTGCTCACTCCTACTAGTGAATGTAATGTAACACACACCCATACAATGTGCAGCACCCCCCGATGTTTTTCAGAAACCTATCCTACTTTGCCACTGCATGTTCCCTGACCTCCCCATGCTGACGGACCCGCGGTGCTTTTCTCCATCCGACATTGCCACTCACTGCCTATCCTAATTCAGACCCTCCAATTCACACCACCCCGTGATGTTTTTGTCACTCCTACTAGTGAAGGTAATGTAACACACACCCATACAATGCGCACCACTGCGTGATGTTTTTCTCACTCCTACTAGTGAATGTAATGTAACACACACCCATACAATGCGCACCACCCCGTGATGTTTTTCTCACTCCTACTAGTGAATGTAATGTAACACACACCCATAAAATGCGCACCACCCCATGATGTTTTTCTCACTCCTACTAGTGAATGTAATGTAACACACACCCATACAATGCGCACTACCCCGCAATGTTTTTCAGAAACCTATCCTACATTGCCACTGCATGTTCCCTGTCCTCCCCATGCTGAGCACCCCGCGGTGCGTTTCTCCATCCTACATTGCCACTCACTGCCTATTCTAATTCAGACCCTCTGATTCACACCACCCCGTGATGTTTTTCTCACTCCTACTAGTGAATGTAATGTAACACACACGCATACAATGCGCACCACCCCGCGATGTTTTTCAGAAACCTATCCTACATTGCTACTGCATGTTCCCTGACCTCCCCATGCTGAGCAGCCCGCGATGATTTTCTCCATCCTACATTGCCACTCACTGCCTGTACTAATTCAGACCCTCCGATTCAAACCACCCCGTGATGTTTTTCTCACTCCTACTAGTGAATGTAATGTAACACACACCCATACAATGCGCACCACCCCATGATGTTTTTCAGAAAACTATCGTTCATTGCCACTTCATGTTCCCTGACCTCCCCATGCTGACCACCCCGCGGTGCTTTTCTCCATCCTACATTGCCACTCAGTGCCTATCCTAATTCAGACCCTCCGAATCACACCATCCCATGATGTTTTTCTCACTCCTACTAGTGAATGTAATGTAACACACACCCATACAATGCGCACCACCCCGCGATATTTTTCAGAAAGCTATCCTACATTGCCACTGCATGTTCCCTGAACTCCCCATGCTGACCACACCGCGGTGCTTTTCTCCATCTACATTGCCACTCACTGCCTATACTAATTCAGACCCTCCGATTCACACCACCCCGTGATGTTTTTCTCACCCCTACTAGTGAATGTAATGTAACACACACCCATACAATGCGCACCACTGCATGATGTTTTTCTCACTCCTACTAGTGAATGTAATGTAACACACACCCATACAATGCGCACCAGCCCGTGATGTTTTTCTCATTCCTACTAGTGAATGTAATGTAACACACACCCATACAATGCGCACCACCCCGCGATGTTTTTCAGAAACCTATCGCACATTGCCACTGCATGTTCCATGACATCCCCATTCTGACCACACCGCGGTGCTTTTCTCCATCCTACATTGCCACTCACTGCCTATCCTAATTCGGACCCTCTAATTCACACCACCCCGTGATGTTTTCCTCACTTCTACTAGTGAATGTAATGTAACACACACCCATACAATGCGCACCACCCCGTGATGTTTTTCTCACTCCTACTACTGAATGTAATGTAACACACACCGATACAATGCGCACCACCCCGTGATGTTTTTCTCACTCCTACTCGTGAATGTAATGTAACACACACCCATACAATGCGCACCACCCCGCGATGTTTTTCAGAAACCTATTCTACTTTGCCACTGCATGTTCCCTGACCTCCCCATGCTGACGACCCGCGGTGCTTTTCTCCATCCTTCATTGCCACTCACTGCCAATCCTAATTCAGACCCTCCGATTCACACCACCCCGTGATGTTTTTTTCACTCCTACTAGTGAATGTAATGTAACACACACCCATACAATGCGCACCACCCCGTGAGGTTTTTCTCACTCCTACTAGTGAATGTAATGTAACACACACCCATACAATGCGCACCACCCCGCGATGTTTTTCAGAAACCTATTATACATTGCCAGTGCATGTTCCCTGACCTCCCCATGGTGACCTCCCCGCGGTGCTTTTCTCCATCCTACATTGCCACTCACTGCCTATCCTAATTCAGACCCTCCGATTCACACCACCCCGTGATGTTTTTCTCACTCCTTCTAGTGAATGTAATGTAACACACACCCATACAATGCGAACCACCACGTGATATTTTTCTCACTCCTACTAGTGAATGTAATGTAACACACACCCATACAATGCGCAGCACCCTGCGATGTTTTTCAGAAAACTATCCTACATTGCCACTGCATGTTCCCTGACCTCCCCATGCTGACCACCCCTCGGTGCTTTTCTCCATCCTAAATTGCCACTCAATGCCTATCCTAATTCAGACCCTCCGATTCACACCACACCGTGATGTTTTTCTCACTCCTACTAGTGAATGTAATGTATCACACATCCATACAATGCGCACCAACCCGTGTTTTTCTCACTCCTACTAGTGAATGTAATGTAACACACACCCATACAATGCGCACCACCCCACGATGTTTTTCAGAAACGTATCTTACATTGCCCCTGCATGTTCCCTTTCCTCCCCATGCTGACCACCCCGTGGTGCTTTTCTCCATCCTACATTGCCACTCACTGCCTATCCTAATTCAGACCCTCCGATTCACACCACCCCGTGATGTTTTTCTCACTCCTTCTAGTGAATGTAATGTAACACACACCCATACAATGTGCACCACACCGTGATGTTTTTCTCACTCCTACTAGTGAATGTAATGTAACACACACCCATACAATGCCCACCACGCCGCGATGTTTTTCAGAAACCTATCCTACATTGCCACTGCATGATCCCTGACCTCCCCATGCTGACCACCCCGCGGTATTTTTCTCCATCTGACATTGCCACTCACTGCCTATCCTAAATCAGACCCTCCGATTCACACCACCATGTGATGTTTTTCTCACTCCTACTAGTGAATGTAATGTAACACACACCAATACAATGCGCACCACACTGTGATGTTTTTCTCAATCCTACTAGTGAATGTAATGTAACACACACCCATACATTGCGCACTACCCCGTGATGTTTTTCTCACTCCTACTAGTGAATGTAATGTAACACACACCCATACAATGCGCACCACCCCGTGATGTTTTTCTCACTCCTCCTAGTGAATGTAATGTAACACACACCCATACAATGCGCACCACCCGGCGATGTTTTTCAGAAACCTATCCTACATTGCCACTGCATGTTCCCTGACCACCCCATGCTGAGCAGGCCGCGGTGCTTTTCTCCATTCTACATTGCCACTCACTGCCTATCCTAATTCAGACCCTCCGATTCACACCACCCCGTGATGTTTTTCTCACTCCTACTAGTGAATGTAATGTAACACACATCCATACAATGCGCACCAACCCGAGTTTTTCTCACTCCTACTAGTGAATGTAATGTAACACACACCCATACAATGCGCACCACCACACGATGTTTTTCAGAAACCTATCCTACAGTGCCACTGCATGTTCCCTGACCTCCCCATGCTGACCACCCCGCTGTGCTTTTCTCCATCCTACATTGCCACTCACTGCCTATCCTAATTCAGACCCTCCGATTCACACCACCCCGTGATTTTTTTCTCACTCCTTCTAGTGAATGTAATATAACACACACCCATACAATGCGCACCACCCCGTGATGTTTTTCTCACTCCTACTAGTGAATGTAATGCAACACACACCCATACAATGCCCACCACGCCGCGATGTTTTTCAGAAACCTATCCTACATTGCCACTGCATGTTCCCTGACCTCCCCATGCTGACGACCCCGCGGTGTTTTTCTCCACCCGACATTGCCACTCACTGCCTATCCTAAATCAGACCCTCCGATTCACACCACCCCGAGATGTTTTTCTCACTCCTACTCGTGAATGCAATGTAACACACACCCATACAATGCGCACCACCCCGTGATGTTTTTCTCACTCCTACTAGTGAATGTAATGTAACACACACCCATACAATGCGCACCACCCCGTGATGTTTTTCTCACTCCTACTAGTGAATGTAATGTAACACACACCCATACAATGCCCACCACGCCGCGATGTTTTTCAGAAACCTATCCTACATTGCCACTGCATGATCCCTGACCTCCCCATGCTGACCACCCCGCGGTATTTTTCTCCATCTGACATTGCCACTCACTGCCTATCCTAAATCAGACCCTCCGATTCACACCACCATGTGATGTTTTTCTCACTCCTACTAGTGAATGTAATGTAACACACACCAATACAATGCGCACCACACTGTGATGTTTTTCTCAATCCTACTAGTGAATGTAATGTAACACACACCCATACATTGCGCACTACCCCGTGATGTTTTTCTCACTCCTACTAGTGAATGTAATGTAACACACACCCATACAATGCGCACCACCCCGTGATGTTTTTCTCACTCCTCCTAGTGAATGTAATGTAACACACACCCATACAATGCGCACCACCCGGCGATGTTTTTCAGAAACCTATCCTACATTGCCACTGCATGTTCCCTGACCACCCCATGCTGAGCAGGCCGCGGTGCTTTTCTCCATTCTACATTGCCACTCACTGCCTATCCTAATTCAGACCCTCCGATTCACACCACCCCGTGATGTTTTTCTCACTCCTACTAGTGAATGTAATGTAACACACATCCATACAATGCGCACCAATCCGAGTTTTTCTCACTCCTACTAGTGAATGTAATGTAACACACACCCATACAATGCGCACCACCACACGATGTTTTTCAGAAACCTATCCTACAGTGCCACTGCATGTTCCCTGACCTCCCCATGCTGACCACCCCGCTGTGCTTTTCTCCATCCTACATTGCCACTCACTGCCTATCCTAATTCAGACCCTCCGATTCACACCACCCCGTGATTTTTTTCTCACTCCTTCTAGTGAATGTAATATAACACACACCCATACAATGCGCACCACCCCGTGATGTTTTTCTCACTCCTACTAGTGAATGTAATGCAACACACACCCATACAATGCCCACCACGCCGCGATGTTTTTCAGAAACCTATCCTACATTGCCACTGCATGTTCCCTGACCTCCCCATGCTGACGACCCCGCGGTGTTTTTCTCCACCCGACATTGCCACTCACTGCCTATCCTAAATCAGACCCTCCGATTCACACCACCCCGAGATGTTTTTCTCACTCCTACTCGTGAATGCAATGTAACACACACCCATACAATGCGCACCACCCCGTGATGTTTTTCTCACTCCTACTAGTGAATGTAATGTAACACACACCCATACAATGCGCACCACCCCGTGATGTTTTTCTCACTCCTACTAGTGAATGTAATGTAACACACACCCATACAATGCCCACCACGCCGCGATGTTTTTCAGAAACCTATCCTACATTGCCACTGCATGATCCCTGACCTCCCCATGCTGACCACCCCGCGGTATTTTTCTCCATCTGACATTGCCACTCACTGCCTATCCTAAATCAGACCCTCCGATTCACACCACCATGTGATGTTTTTCTCACTCCTACTAGTGAATGTAATGTAACACACACCAATACAATGCGCACCACACTGTGATGTTTTTCTCAATCCTACTAGTGAATGTAATGTAACACACACCCATACATTGCGCACTACCCCGTGATGTTTTTCTCACTCCTACTAGTGAATGTAATGTAACACACACCCATACAATGCGCACCACCCCGTGATGTTTTTCTCACTCCTCCTAGTGAATGTAATGTAACACACACCCATACAATGCGCACCACCCGGCGATGTTTTTCAGAAACCTATCCTACATTGCCACTGCATGTTCCCTGACCACCCCATGCTGAGCAGGCCGCGGTGCTTTTCTCCATTCTACATTGCCACTCACTGCCTATCCTAATTCAGACCCTCCGATTCACACCACCCCGTGATGTTTTTCTCACTCCTACTAGTGAATGTAATGTAACACACATCCATACAATGCGCACCAATCCGAGTTTTTCTCACTCCTACTAGTGAATGTAATGTAACACACACCCATACAATGCGCACCACCACACGATGTTTTTCAGAAACCTATCCTACAGTGCCACTGCATGTTCCCTGACCTCCCCATGCTGACCACCCCGCTGTGCTTTTCTCCATCCTACATTGCCACTCACTGCCTATCCTAATTCAGACCCTCTGATTCACACCACCCCGTGATTTTTTTCTCACTCCTTCTAGTGAATGTAATATAACACACACCCATACAATGCGCACCACCCCGTGATGTTTTTCTCACTCCTACTAGTGAATGTAATGCAACACACACCCATACAATGCCCACCACGCCGCGATGTTTTTCAGAAACCTATCCTACATTGCCACTGCATGTTCCCTGACCTCCCCATGCTGACGACCCCGCGGTGTTTTTCTCCACCCGACATTGCCACTCACTGCCTATCCTAAATCAGACCCTCCGATTCACACCACCCCGAGATGTTTTTCTCACTCCTACTCGTGAATGCAATGTAACACACACCCATACAATGCGCACCACCCCGTGATGTTTTTCTCACTCCTACTAGTGAATGTAATGTAACACACACCCATACAATGCGCACCACCCCGTGATGTTTTTCTCACTCCTACTAGTGAATGTAATGTAACACACACCCATAAAATGCACACCACCCCACGATGTTTTTCAGAAACCTGTCCTACATTGCCACTGCATGTTCCCTGACCTCCCCATGGTGACCACCCCGCGGTGCTTTTCTCCATCCTACATTGCCACTCACTGCCTATCCTAATTCAGACCCTGCGATTCACACCACCCCGTGATGTTTTTCTCACTCCTTCTAGTTAATGTAATGTAACACACACCCATACAATGCGAACCACCCCGTGATGTTTTTCTCACTCCTAGTAGTGAATGTAATGTAACACACACCCATACAATGCGCACCACAACGCGATGTTTTTCAGAAAACTATCCTACATTGCCACTTCATGTTCCCTGACCTCCACATGCTGACCACCCCGCGGTGCTTTTCTCCATCCTACATTGCCACTCTCTGCCTATCCTAATTCAGACCCTCCGATTCACACCACCCCGTGATGTTTTTCTCACTTCTACTAGTGAATGTAATGTAACACACATCTATACAATGCGCACCAACCCGTGATGTTTTTCTCACTCCTCCTCGTGAATGTAATGTAACACATACCCATACAATGCGCACCACCCGGCGATGTTTTTCAGAAACCTATCTTACATTGCCACTGCATATTCCCTGACCTCCCCATGCTGAGCATGCCGCGGTGCTTTTCTCCATCCTACATTGCCACTCACTGCCTATCCTAATTCAGACCCTCCGATTCGCACCACCCCGTGATGTTTTTCTCACTCCTACTAGTGAATGTAATGTAACACACATCCATACAATGCGCACCAACCCGAGTTTTTCTAACTCCTACTAGTGAATGTAATGTAACACACACCCATACAATGCGCACCACCCCACGATGTTTTTCAGAAACCTATCCTACAGTGCCACTGCATGTTCCATGACCTCCCCATGCTGACCAACCCGCTGTGCTTTTCTCCATCCTACATTGCCACTCACTGCCTATCCTAATTCAGACCCTGCGATTCACACCACCCCGTGATGTTTTTCTCACTCCTTCTAGTTAATGTAATGTAACACACACCCATACAATGCGAACCACCCCGTGATGTTTTTCTCACTCCTAGTAGTGAATGTAATGTAACACACACCCATACAATGCGCACCACAACGCGATGTTTTTCAGAAAACTATCCTACATTGCCACTTCATGTTCCCTGACCTCCCCATGCTGACCACCCCGCGGTGCTTTTCTCCATCCTACATTGCCACTCTCTGCCTATCCTAATTCAGACCCTGCGATTCACACCACCCCGTGATGTTTTTCTCACTTCTACTAGTGAATGTAATGTAACACACATCTATACAATGCGCACCAACCCGTGATGTTTTTCTCACTCCTCCTCGTGAATGTAATGTAACATATACCCATACAATGCGCACCACCCGGCGATGTTTTTCAGAAACCTATCTTACATTGCCACTGCATATTCCCTGACCTCCCCATGCTGAGCATGCCGCGGTGCTTTTCTCCATCCTACATTGCCACTCACTGCCTATCCTAATTCAGACCCTCCGATTCGCACCACCCCGTGATGTTTTTCTCACTCCTACTAGTGAATGTAATGTAACACACATCCATACAATGCGCACCAACCCGAGTTTTTCTAACTCCTACTAGTGAATGTAATGTAACACACACCCATACAATGCGCACCACCCCAGGATGTTTTTCAGAAACCTATCCTACAGTGCCACTGCATGTTCCATGACCTCCCCATGCTGACCAACCCGCTGTGCTTTTCTCCATCCTACATTGCCACTCACTGCCTATCCTAATTCAGACCCTCCGATTCACACCACCCCGTGATGTTTTTCTCACTCCTTCCAGTGAATGTAATGTAACACAAACCTATACAATGCGCACCACCCCGTGATGTTTTTCTCACTCCTACTAGTGAATGTAATGTAACACACACCCATACAATGCCCACCACGCCGCGATGTTTTTCAGAAACCTATCCTACATTGCCACTGCATGTTCCCTGACCTCACCATGCTGACGACCCCGCGGTGTTTTTCTCCATCCGACATTGCCACTCACTGCCTATCCTAAATCAGACCCTCCGATTCACACCACCCCGTGATGTTTTTCTCACTCCTACTAGTGAATGCAATGTAACACACACCCATAAAATGCGCACCACCCCGTGATGTTTTTCTCACTCCTACTAGTGAATGTAATGTAACACACACCCATACAATGCGCACCACCCCGTGATGTTTTTCTCACTCCTACTAGTGAATGTAATGTAACACACACCCATAAAATGCACACCACCCCACGATGTTTTTCAGAAACCTGTCCTACATTGCCACTGCATGTTCCCTGACCTCCCCATGGTGATCACCCCGCGGTGCTTTTCTCCATCCTACATTGCCACTGACTGCCTATCCTAATTCAGACCCTCTGATTCACACCACCCCGTGATGTTTTTCTCACTCGTACTAGTGAATGTAATGTAACACACACCCATACAATGCGCACCACCCCGTGATGTTTTTCTCACTCCTACTAGTGAATGTAATGTAACACACACCCATACAATGCGCACCACCCCGCGATGTTTTTCAAAATCTATCCTACAGTGCCACTGCATGTTCCCTGACCTCCCCATGCTCACCACCCCGCGGTGCTTTTCTCCATCCTATATTGCCACTCACTGCCGATCCTAATTCAGACCCTCCGTTTCACACCACCCCGTGATGTTTTTCTCACTCCTACTAGTGAATGTAATGTAACACACACCCATACAATGTGCAACACCCGCGATGTTTTTCAGAAACCTATCCTACATTGCCACTGCATGTTCCCTGACCTGCCATGCTGACCACCCCGCGGTGCTTTTCTCCATCCTACATTGCCACTCACTGCCTATCCCAATTCAGATGCTCCGATTCACACCACCCCGTGATGTGTTTCTCACTCCTACTAGTGAATGTAATGTAACACACACCCATACAATGCGCACCACCCAGTGATGTTTTTCTCACTCCTACTAGTGAATGTAATGTAACACACACCCGTACAATGCGCACCACCCCGTGATGGTTTTCTCACTCCTACTAGTGAACGTAATGTAACACACACCCATACAATGCGCACCACCCCGCGATGTTTTTCAGAAACCTATCTTACATTGCCACTGCATGTTCCCTGACCTCCCCACGCTGACCACCCGGCGGTGCTTTTCTCCATCCTACATTGCCACTCACTGCCTATCCTAATTCAGACCCTCCGTATCACACCACCCCGTGATGTATGTCTCACTCCTACTAGTGAATGTAATGTAACACACACCCATACAATGCGCACCACCGCGTGATGTTTTTCTCACTCCTACTAGTGAATGTAATGTAACACACACCCATACAATGCGCACCACCCCGTGATGTTTTTCTCACTCCTACTAGTGAATGTAATGTAACGCACACCCATACAATGCGCACCACCCCGCGATGTTTTTCAGAAACCTATCCTACATTGCCACTGCATGTTCCATGACCTCCCCATTCTGACCACCCCGCGGTGCTTTTCTCCATCCTACATTGCCACTCACTGCCTATCCTAATTCAGACCCTCCGATTCACAACACCCCGTGATGTTTTTCTCACTCCTACTAGTGAATGTAATGTAACACACACCCATACAATGCGCACCACCCCGTGATGTTTTTCAGAAACCTATCCTACATTGCCACTGCATGTTCCATGACCTCCCCATTCAGACCAGCCCGCGGTGCTTTTCTCCATCCTACATTGCCACTCACTGCCTATCCTTATTCAGACCCTGCGATTCACACCACCCCGTGATGTTTTTCTCACTCCTACTAGTGAATTTAATGTAACACACACCCATACAATGCGCACCACCCCGTGATATGTTTCTCACTCCTTCTAGTGAATGTAATGTAACACACAACCATACAATGCGCACCACCCTGCGATGTTTTTCAGAAACCTATCCTACATTGCCAATGCATGTTCCCTGACGTCCCCATGCTGACCACCCCGCGGTGCTTTTCTCCATCCTACATTGCCACTCACTGCCTATCCTAATTCAGACCCTCCGATTCACACCACCCCGTGATGTTTTTCTCACTCCTACTAGTGAATGTAATGTAACACACACCCATACAATGCGCACCACCCCGTGATGTTTTTCTCACTCCTACTAGTGAATGTAATGTAACACACACCCATACAATGCGCACCACCCCGCGATGTTTTTCAGAAACCTATCCTACATTGCCACTGCATGTTCCCTGACCTCCCCATGCTGACCACCGCGCGGTGCTTTTCTCCATCCTACATTGCCAATCACTGCCTCTTCTAATTCAGACCCTCCGATTCACACCACCCCGTGATGTTTTTCTCACTCCTACTAGTGAATGTAATGTAACACACACCCATACAATGCGCACCACCCCGCGATGTTTTTCAGAAACCTATCCTACATTGCCACTGCATGTTCGCTGACCTCCCCATTCTGACCACCCCGCGGTGCTTTTTTCCATCCTACATTGCCACTCACTGCCTATCCTAATTCAGACCCTCCGATTCACACCACCGCGTGATGTTTTTCTCAATCCTACTAGTGAATGTAATGTAACACACACCCATACAATGCGCACCACCCCGTGATGTTTTTCTCACTCCTACTAGTGAATGTAATGTAACACACACCCATACAATGCGCACCACCCCGCGATGTTTTTCAGAAACCTATCCTACATTGCCACTGCATGTTCCCTGACTTCCCGATGCTGACCACCCCGCGGTGCTTTTCTCCATCCTACATTGCCACTCACTGCCTCTTCTAATTCAGACCCTCCGAATCACACCAACCCGTGATGTTTTTCTCACTCCTACTAGTGAATGTAATGTAACACACACCCATACAATGCGCACCACCCCGCGATTTTTTTCAGAAACCTATCCTACATTGCCACTGCATGTTCCCTGACCTCCCCACGCTGACCACCTGGCGGTGCTTTTCTCCATCCTACATTGCCACTCACTGCCTATCCTAATTCAGACCCTCCGTATCACACCACCCCGTGATGTATGTCTCACTCCTACTAGTGAATGTAATGTAACACACACCCATACAATGCGCACCACCGCGTGATGTTTTTCTCACTCCTACTAGTGAATGTAATGTAACACACACCCATACAATGCGCACCACCCCGTGATGTTTTTCTCACTCCTACTAGTGAATGTAATGTAACGCACACCCATACAATGCGCACCACCCCGCGATGTTTTTCAGAAACCTATCCTACATTGCCACTGCATGTTCCATGACCTCCCCATTCTGACCACCCCGCGGTGCTTTTCTCCATCCTACATTGCCACTCACTGCCTATCCTAATTCAGACCCTCCGATTCACAACACCCCGTGATGTTTTTCTCACTCCTACTAGTGAATGTAATGTAACACACACCCATACAATGCGCACCACCCCGTGATGTTTTTCAGAAACCTATCCTACATTGCCACTGCATGTTCCATGACCTCCCCATTCAGACCAGCCCGCGGTGCTTTTCTCCATCCTACATTGCCACTCACTGCCTATCCTTATTCAGACCCTGCTATTCACACCACCCCGTGATGTTTTTCTCACTCCTACTAGTGAATTTAATGTAACACACACCCATACAATGCGCACCACACCGTGATATGTTTCTCACTCCTCCTAGTGAATGTAATGTAACACACAACCATACAATGCGCACCACCCTGCGATGTTTTTCAGAAACCTATCCTACATTGCCAATGCATGTTCCCTGACCTCCCCATGCTGACCACCCCGCGGTGCTTTTCTCCATCCGACATTGCCACTCACTGCCTATCCTAAATCAGACCCTCCGATTCACACCACCCCGTGATGTTTTTCTCACTCCTACTGGTGAATATTATGTAACACACACCCATACAATGTGCACCACCCCGCGATGTTTTTCAGAAACCTATCCTACATTGCCACTGCATGTTCCCTGACCTGCCATGCTGACCACCCCGCGGTGGTTTTCTCCATCCTACATTGCCACTCACTGCCTATCCCAATTCAGATGCTCCGATTCACACCACCCCGTGATGTGTTTCTCACTCCTACTAGTGAATGTAATGTAACACACACCCATACAATGCGCACCACCCAGTGATGTTTTTCTCACTCCTACTAGTGAATGTAATGTAACACACACCCGTACAATGCGCACCACCCCGTGATGGTTTTCTTACTCCTACTAGTGAACGTAATGTAACACACACCCATACAATGCGCACCACCCCGCGATGTTTTTCAGAAACCTACCTTACATTGCCACTGCATGTTGCCGGACCTCCCCATGCTGACCACCCCGCGGTGCTTTTCTCCATCCTACATTGCCACTCACTGCCTATCCTAATTCAGACCCTCCGATTCACACCACCCCGTGATGTTTTTCTCACTCCTACTAGTGAATGTTATGTAACACACACCCATACAATGTGCACCACCCCGCGATGCTTTTCAGAAACCTATCCTACATTGCCACTGCATGTTCCCTGACCTCCCCATTCTGACCACCCCGCGGTGCTTTTCTCCATCCTACATTGCCACTCACTGCCTATCCTAATTCAGACCCTCCGATTCACAACACCGCGTGATGTTTTTCTCAATCCTACTAGTGAATGTAATGTAACACACACCCATACAATGCGCACCACCCCGTGATGTTTTTCTCACTCCTACTAGTGAATGTAATGTAACACACACCCATACAATGCGCACCACCGCATGATGTTTTTCTCACTCCTACTAGTGAATGTTATGTAACACACACCCATACAATGTGCACCACCCCGCGATGTTTTTCAGAAACCTATCCTACATTGCCACTGCATGTTCCCTGACCTCCCCATTCTGACCACCCCGCGGTGCTTTTCTCCATCCTACATTGCCACTCACTGCCTATCCTAATTCAGACCCTCCGATTCACAACACCGCGTGATGTTTTTCTCAATACTACTAGTGAATGTAATGTAACACACACCCATACAATGCGCACCACCCCGTGATGTTTTTCTCACTCCTACTAGTGAATGTAATGTAACACACACCCATACAATGCGCACCACCCCGCGATGTTTTTCAGAAACCTATCCTACATTGCCACTGCATGTTCCCTGACCTCCCCATGCTGACCACCCCGCGGTGCTTTTCTCCATCCTACATTGCCACTCACTGCCTCTTCTAATTCAGACCCTCCGATTCACACCAACCCGTGATGTTTTTCTCACTCCTACTAGTGAATGTAATGTAACACACACCCATACAATGCGCACCACCCCGCGATGTTTTTCAGAAATCTATCGTTCATTGCCACTGCATGTTCCCTGACCTCCCCACGCTGACCACCTGGCGGTGCTTTTCTCCATCCTACATTGCCACTCACTGCCTATCCTAATTCAGACCCTCCGTATCACACCACCCCGTGATGTATGTCTCACTCCTACTAGTGAATGTAATGTAACACACACCCATACAATGCGCACCACCGCGTGATGTTTTTCTCACTCCTACAAGTGAATTTAATGTAACACACACCCATACAATGCGCACCACCCCGTGATATGTTTCTCACTCCTCCTAGTGAATGTAATGTAACACACAACCATACAATGCGCACCACCCTGCGATGTTTTTCAGAAACCTATCCTACATTGCCAATGCATGTTCCCTGACGTCCCCATGCTGACCACCCCGCGGTGCTTTTCTCCATCCTACATTGCCACTCACTGCCTATCCTAATTCAGACCCTCCGATTCACACCACCCCGTGATGTTTTTCTCACTCCTACTAGTGAATGTAATGTAACACACACCCATACAATGCGCACCACCCCACGATGTTTTTCAGAAACCTATCCTACAGTGCCACTGCATGTTCCATGACCTCCCCATGCTGACCAACCCGCTGTGCTTTTCTCCATCCTACATTGCCACTCACTGCCTATCCTAATTCAGACCCTCCGATTCACACCACCCCGTGATGTTTTTCTCACTCCTTCCAGTGAATGTAATGTAACACAAACCCATACAATGCGCACCACCCCGTGATGCTTTTCTCACTCCTACTAGTGAATGTAATGTAACACACACCCATACAATGCCCACCACGCCGCGATGTTTTTCAGAAACCTATCCTACATTGCCACTGCATGTTCCCTGACCTCACCATGCTGACGACCCCGCGGTGTTTTTCTCCATCCGACATTGCCACGCACTGCCTATCCTAAATCAGACCCTCCGATTCACACCACCCCGTGATGTTTTTCTCACTTCTACTAGTGAATGTAATGTAACACACACCCATACAATGCGCACCACCCCGTGATGTTTTTCTCACTCCTACTAGTGAATGTAATGTAACACACACCCATACAATGCGCACCACCCCGTGATGTTTTTCTCACTCCTACTAGTGAATGTAATGTAACACACACCCATAAAATGCACACCACCCCACGATGTTTTTCAGAAACCTGTCCTACATTGCCACTGCATGTTCCCTGACCTCCCCATGGTGATCACCCCGCGGTGCTTTTCTCCATCCTACATTGCCACTGACTGCCTATCCTAATTCAGACCCTCTGATTCACACCACCCCGTGATGTTTTTCTCACTCCTACTAGTGAATGTAATGTAACACACACCCATACAATGCGCACCACCCCGTGATGTTTTTCTCACTCCTACTAGTGAATGTAATGTAACACACACCCATACAATGCGCACCACCCCGCGATGTTTTTCAAAGTCTATCCTACAGTGCCACTGCATGTTCCCTGACCTCCCCATGCTCACCACCCCGCGGTGCTTTTCTCCATCCTATATTGCCACTCACTGCCGATCCTAATTCAGACCCTCCGTTTCACACCACCCCGTGATGGTTTTCTCACTCCTACTAGTGAATGTAATGTAACACACACCCATACAATGTGCAACACCCGCGATGTTTTTCAGAAACCTATCCTACATTGCCACTGCATGTTCCCTGACCTGCCATGATGACCACCCCGCGGTGCTTTTCTCCATCCTACATTGCCACTCACTGCCTATCCCAATTCAGATGCTCCGATTCACACCACCCCGTGATGTGTTTCTCACTCCTACTAGTGAATGTAATGTAACACACACCCATACAATGCGCACCACCCAGTGATGTTTTTCTCACTCCTACTAGTGAATGTAATGTAACACACACCCGTACAATGCGCACCACCCCGTGATGGTTTTCTCACTCCTACTAGTGAACGTAATGTAACACACACCCATACAATGCGCACCACCCCGCGATGTTTTTCAGAAACCTATCTTACATTGCCACTGCATGTTCCCTGACCTCCCCACGCTGACCACCCGGCGGTGCTTTTCTCCATCCTACATTGCCACTCACTGCCTATCCTAATTCAGACCCTCCGTATCACACCACCCCGTGATGTATGTCTCACTCCTACTAGTGAATGTAATGTAACACACACCCATACAATGCGCACCACCGCGTGATGTTTTTCTCACTCCTACTAGTGAATGTAATGTAACACACACCCATACAATGCGCACCACCCCGTGATGTTTTTCTCACTCCTACTAGTGAATGTAATGTAACGCACACCCATACAATGCGCACCACCCCGCGATGTTTTTCAGAAACCTATCCTACATTGCCACTGCATGTTCCATGACCTCCCCATTCTGACCACCCCGCGGTGCTTTTCTCCATCCTACATTGCCACTCACTGCCTATCCTAATTCAGACCCTCCGATTCACAACACCCCGTGATGTTTTTCTCACTCCTACTAGTGAATGTAATGTAACACACACCCATACAATGCGCACCACCCCGTGATGTTTTTCAGAAACCTATCCTACATTGCCACTGCATGTTCCATGACCTCCCCATTCAGACCAGCCCGCGGTGCTTTTCTCCATCCTACATTGCCACTCACTGCCTATCCTAATTCAGACCCTGCGATTCACACCACCCCGTGATGTTTTTCTCACTCCTACTAGTGAATGCAATGTAACACACACCCATACAATGCGCACCACCCCGTGATATGTTTCTCACTCCTCCTAGTGAATGTAATGTAACACACAACCATACAATGCGCACCACCCTGCGATGTTTTTCAGAAACCTATCCTACATTGCCAATGCATGTTCCCTGACGTCCCCATGCTGACCACCCCGCGGTGCTTTTCTCCATCCTACATTGCCACTCACTGACTATCCTAATTCAGACCCTCCGATTCACACCACCCCGTGATGTTTTTCTCACTCCTACTAGTGAATGTAATGTAACACACACCCATACAATGCGCACCACCCCACGATGTTTTTCAGAAACCTATCCTACAGTGCCACTGCATGTTCCATGACCTCCCCATGCTGACCAACCCGCTGTGCTTTTCTCCATCCTACATTGCCACTCACTGCCTATCCTAATTCAGACCCTCCGATTCACACCACCCCGTGATGTTTTTCTCACTCCTTCCAGTGAATGTAATGTAACACAAACCCATACAATGCGCACCACCCCGTGATGCTTTTCTCACTCCTACTAGTGAATGTAATGTAACACACATCCATACAATGCCCACCACGCCGCGATGTTTTTCAGAAACCTATCCTACATTGCCACTGCATGTTCCCTGACCTCACCATGCTGACGACCCCGCGGTGTTTTTCTCCATCCGACATTGCCACTCACTGCCTATCCTAAATCAGACCCTCCGATTCACACCACCCCGTGATGTTTTTCTCACTCCTACTAGTGAATGCAATGTAACACACACCCATACAATGCGCACCACCCCGTGATGTTTTTCTCACTCCTACTAGTGAATGTAATGTAACACACACCCATACAATGCGCACCACCCCGTGATGTTTTTCTCACTCCTACTAGTGAATGTAATGTAACACACACCCATAAAATGCACACCACCCCACGATGTTTTTCAGAAACCTGTCCTACATTGCCACTGCATGTTCCCTGACCTCCCCATGGTGATCACCCCGCGGTGCTTTTCTCCATCCTACATTGCCACTGACTGCCTATCCTAATTCAGACCCTCTGATTCACACCACCCCGTGATGTTTTTCTCACTCCTACTAGTGAATGTAATGTAACACACACCCATACAATGCGCACCACCCCGTGATGTTTTTCTCACTCCTACTAGTGAATGTAATGTAACACACACCCATACAATGCGCACCACCCCGCGATGTTTTTCAAAGTCTATCCTACAGTGCCACTGCATGTTCCCTGACCTCCCCATGCTCACCACCCCGCGGTGCTTTTCTCCATCCTATATTGCCACTCACTGCCGATCCTAATTCAGACCCTCCGTTTCACACCACCCCGTGATGTTTTTCTCACTCCTACTAGTGAATGTAATGTAACACACACCCATACAATGTGCAACACCCGCGATGTTTTTCAGAAACCTATCCTACATTGCCACTGCATGTTCCCTGACCTGCCATGCTGACCACCCCGCGGTGCTTTTCTCCATCCTACATTGCCACTCACTGCCTATCCCAATTCAGATGCTCCGATTCACACCACCCCGTGATGTGTTTCTCACTCCTACTAGTGAATGTAATGTAACACACACCCATACAATGCGCACCACCCAGTGATGTTTTTCTCACTCCTACTAGTGAATGTAATGTAACACACACCCGTACAATGCGCACCACCCCGTGATGGTTTTCTCACTCCTACTAGTGAACGTAATGTAACACACACCCATACAATGCGCACCACCCCGCGATGTTTTTCAGAAACCTATCTTACATTGCCACTGCATGTTCCCTGACCTCCCCACGCTGACCACCCGGCGGTGCTTTTCTCCATCCTACATTGCCACTCACTGCCTATCCTAATTCAGACCCTCCGTATCACACCACCCCGTGATGTATGTCTCACTCCTACTAGTGAATGTAATGTAACACACACCCATACAATGCGCACCACCGCGTGATGTTTTTCTCACTCCTACTAGTGAATGTAATGTAACACACACCCATACAATGCGCACCACCCCGTGATGTTTTTCTCACTCCTACTAGTGAATGTAATGTAACGCACACCCATACAATGCGCACCACCCCGCGATGTTTTTCAGAAACCTATCCTACATTGCCACTGCATGTTCCATGACCTCCCCATTCTGACCACCCCGCGGTGCTTTTCTCCATCCTACATTGCCACTCACTGCCTATCCTAATTCAGACCCTCCGATTCACAACACCCCGTGATGTTTTTCTCACTCCTACTAGTGAATGTAATGTAACACACACCCATACAATGCGCACCACCCCGTGATGTTTTTCAGAAACCTATCCTACATTGCCACTGCATGTTCCATGACCTCCCCATTCAGACCAGCCCGCGGTGCTTTTCTCCATCCTACATTGCCACTCACTGCCTATCCTTATTCAGACCCTGCGATTCACACCACCCCGTGATGTTTTTCTCACTCCTACTAGTGAATTTAATGTAACACACACCCATACAATGCGCACCACCCCGTGATATGTTTCTCACTCCTCCTAGTGAATGTAATGTAACACACAACCATACAATGCGCACCACCCTGCGATGTTTTTCAGAAACCTATCCTACATTGCCAATGCATGTTCCCTGACGTCCCCATGCTGACCACCCCGCGGTGCTTTTCTCCATCCTACATTGCCACTCACTGCCTATCCTAATTCAGACCCTCCGATTCACACCACCCCGTGATGTTTTTCTCACTCCTACTAGTGAATGTAATGTAACACACACCCATACAATGCGCACCACCCCGTGATGTTTTTCTCACTCCTACTAGTGAATGTAATGTAACACACACCCATACAATGCGCACCACCCCGCGATGTTTTTCAGAAACCTATCCTACATTGCCACTGCATGTTCCCTGACCTCCCCATGCTGACCACCGCGCGGTGCTTTTCTCCATCCTACATTGCCAATCACTGCCTCTTCTAATTCAGACCCTCCGATTCACACCACCCCGTGATGTTTTTCTCACTCCTACTAGTGAATGTAATGTAACACACACCCATACAATGCGCACCACCCCGCGATGTTTTTCAGAAACCTATCCTACATTGCCACTGCATGTTCCCTGACCTCCCCATTCTGACCACCCCGCGGTGCTTTTCTCCATCCTACATTGCCACTCACTGCCTATCCTAATTCAGACCCTCCGATTCACACCACCGCGTGATGTTTTTCTCAATCCTACTAGTGAATGTAATGTAACACACACCCATACAATGCGCACCACCCCGTGATGTTTTTCTCACTCCTACTAGTGAATGTAATGTAACACACACCCATACAATGCGCACCACCCCGCGATGTTTTTCAGAAACCTATCCTACATTGCCACTGCATGTTCCCTGACTTCCCGATGCTGACCACCCCGCGGTGCTTTTCTCCATCCTACATTGCCACTCACTGCCTCTTCTAATTCAGACCCTCCGATTCACACCAACCCGTGATGTTTTTCTCACTCCTACTAGTGAATGTAATGTAACACACACCCATACAATGCGCACCACCCCGCGATGTTTTTCAGAAACCTATCCTACATTGCCACTGCATGTTCCCTGACCTCCCCACGCTGACCACCTGGCGGTGCTTTTCTCCATCCTACATTGCCACTCACTGCCTATCCTAATTCAGACCCTCCGTATCACACCACCCCGTGATGTATGTCTGACTCCTACTAGTGAATGTAATGTAACACACACCCATACAATGCGCACCACCCCGTGATGTTTTTCTCACTCCTACTAGTGAATTTAATGTAACACACACCCATACAATGCGCACCACACCGTGATATGTTTCTCACTCCTCCTAGTGAATGTAATGTAACACACAACCATACAATGCGCACCACCCTGCGATGTTTTTCAGAAACCTATCCTACATTGCCAATGCATGTTCCCTGACCTCCCCGTGCTGACCACCCCGCGGTGCTTTTCTCCATCCGACATTGCCACTCACTGCCTATCCTAAATCAGACCCTCCGATTCACACCACCCCGTGATGTTTTTCTCACTCCTACTGGTGAATATTATGTAACACACACCCATACAATGTGCACCACCCCGCGATGTTTTTCAGAAACCTATCCTACATTGCCACTGCATGTTCCCTGACCTGCCATGCTGACCACCCCGCGGTGGTTTTCTCCATCCTACATTGCCACTCACTGCCTATCCCAATTCAGATGCTCCGATTCACACCACCCCGTGATGTGTTTCTCACTCCTACTAGTGAATGTAATGTAACACACACCCATACAATGCGCACCACCCAGTGATGTTTTTCTCACTCCTACTAGTGAATGTAATGTAACACACACCCGTACAATGCGCACCACCCCGTGATGGTTTTCTTACTCCTACTAGTGAACGTAATGTAACACACACCCATACAATGCGCACCACCCCGCGATGTTTTTCAGAAACCTACCTTACATTGCCACTGCATGTTGCCGGACCTCCCCATGCTGACCAACCCGCGGTGCTTTTCTCTATCCTACATTGCCACTCACTGCCTATCCTAATTCAGACCCTCCGATTCACACCACCCCGTGATGTTTTTCTCACTCCTACTATTGAATGTTATGTAACACACACCCATACAATGTGCACCACCCCGCGATGTTTTTCAGAAACCTATCCTACATTGCCACTGCATGTTCCCTGACCTCCCCATTCTGACCACCCCGCGGTGCTTTTCTCCATCCTACATTGCCACTCACTGCCTATCCTAATTCAGACCCTCCGATTCACAACACCGCGTGATGTTTCTCAATCCTACTAGTGAATGTAATGTAACACACACCCATACAATGCGCACCACCCCGTGATGTTTTTCTCACTCCTACTAGTGAATGTAATGTAACACACACCCATACAATGCGCACCACCGCGTGATGTTTTTCTCACTCCTACTAGTGAATGTTATGTAACACACACCCATACAATGTGCACCACCCCGCGATGTTTTTCAGAAACCTATCCTACATTGCCACTGCATGTTCCCTGACCTCCCCATTCTGACCACCCCGCGGTGCTTTTCTCCATCCTACATTGCCACTCACTGCCTATCCTAATTCAGACCCTCCGATTCACAACACCGCGTGATGTTTTTCTCAATCCTACTAGTGAATGTAATGTAACACACACCCATACAATGCGCACCACCCCATGATGTTTTTCAGAAAACTATTGTTCATTGCCACTGCATGTTCCCTGACCTCCCCACGCTGACCACCTGGCGGTGCTTTTCTCCATCCTACATTGCCACTCACTGCCTATCCTAATTCAGACCCTCCGTATCACACCACCCCGTGATGTATGTCTCACTCCTACTAGTGAATGTAATGTAACACACACCCATACAATGCGCACCACCGCGTGATGTTTTTCTCACTCCTACTAGTGAATGTAATGTAACACACACCCATACAATGCGCACCACCCCGTGATGTTTTTCTCACTCCTACTAGTGAATGTAATGTAACGCACACCCATACAATGCGCACCACCCCGCGATGTTTTTCAGAAACCTATCCTACATTGCCACTGCATGTTCCCTGACCTCCCCATGCTGACCACCCCGCGGTGCTTTTCTCCATCCTACATTGCCACTCACTGCCTATCCTTATTCAGACCCTGCGATTCACACCACCCCGTGATGTTTTTCTCACTCCTACTAGTGAATTTAATGTAACACACACCCATACAATGCGCACCACCCCGTGATATGTTTCTCACTCCTCCTAGTGAATGTAATGTAACACACAACCATACAATGCGCACCACCCTGCGATGTTTTTCAGAAACCTATCCTACATTGCCAATGCATGTTCCCTGACCTCCCCATGCTGACCACCCCGCGGTGCTTTTCTCCATCCGACATTGCCACTCACTGCCTATCCTAAATCAGACCCTCCGATTCACACCACCCCGTGATGTTTTTCTCACTCCTACTGGTGAATATTATGTAACACACACCCATACAATGTGCACCACCCCGCGATGTTTTTCAGAAACCTATCCTACATTGCCACTGCATGTTCCCTGACGTCCCCATGCTGACCACCCCGCGGTGCTTTTCTCCATCCTACATTGCCACTCACTGCCTATCCTAATTCAGACCCTCCGATTCACACCACCCCGTGATGTTTTTCTCACTCCTACTAGTGAATGTAATGTAACACACACCCATACAATGCGCACCACCCCGTGATGTTTTTCTCACTCCTACTAGTGAATGTAATGTAACACACACCCATACAATGCGCACCACCCCGCGATGTTTTTCAGAAACCTATCCTACATTGCCACTGCATGTTCCCTGACCTCCCCATGCTGACCACCGCGCGGTGCTTTTCTCCATCCTACATTGCCAATCACTGCCTCTTCTAATTCAGACCCTCCGATTCACACCACCCCGTGATGTTTTTCTCACTGCTACTAGTGAATGTAATGTAACACACACCCATACAATGCGCACCACCCCGCGATGTTTTTCAGAAACCTATCCTACATTGCCACTGCATGTTCCCTGACCTCCCCATTCTGACCACCCCGCGGTGCTTTTCTCCATCCTACATTGCCACTCACTGCCTATCCTAATTCAGACCCTCCGATTCACACCACCCCGTGATGTTTTTCTCAATCCTACTAGTGAATGTAATGTAACACACACCCATACAATGCGCACCACCCCGTGATGTTTTTCTCACTCCTACTAGTGAATGTAATGTAACACACACCCATACAATGCGCACCACCCCGCGATGTTTTTCAGAAACCTATCCTACATTGCCACTGCATGTTCCCTGACTTCCCGATGCTGACCACCCCGCGGTGCTTTTCTCCATCCTACATTGCCACTCACTACCTCTTCTAATTCAGACCCTCCGATTCACACCAACCCGTGATGTTTTTCTCACTCCTACTAGTGAATGTAATGTAACACACACCCATACAATGCGCACCACCGCGTGATGTTTTTCTCACTCCTACTAGTGAATGTAATGTAACACACACCCATACAATGCGCACCACCCCGTGATGTTTTTCTCACTCCTACTAGTGAATGTAATGTAACACACACCCATACAATGCGCACCACCCCGTGATGTTTTTCAGAAACCTATCCTACATTGCCACTGCATGTTCCATGACCTCCCCATTCAGACCAGCCCGCGGTGCTTTTCTCCATCCTACATTGCCACTCACTGCCTATCCTTATTCAGACCCTGCGATTCACACCACCCCGTGATGTTTTTCTCACTCCTACTAGTGAATTTAATGTAACACACACCCATACAATGCGCACCACCCCGTGATATGTTTCTCACTCCTACTAGTGAATGTAATGTAACACACAACCATACAATGCGCACCACCCTGCGATGTTTTTCAGAAACCTATCCTACATTGCCAATGCATGTTCCCTGACCTCCCCATGCTTACCACCCCGCGGTGCTTTTCTCCATCCGACATTGCCACTCACTGCCTATCCTAAATCAGACCCTCCGATTCACACCACCCCGTGATGTTTTTCTCACTCCTACTGGTGAATATTATGTAACACACACCCATACAATGTGCACCACCCCGCGATGTTTTTCAGAAACCTATCCTACATTGCCACTGCATGTTCCCTGACGTCCCCATGCTGACCACCCCGTGGTGCTTTTCTCCATCCTACATTGCCACTCACTGCCTATCCTAATTCAGACCCTCCGATTCACACCACCCCGTGATGTTTTTCTCACTCCTACTAGTGAATGTAATGTAACACACACCCATACAATGCGCACCACCCCGTGATGTTTTTCTCACTCCTACTAGTGAATGTAATGTAACACACACCCATACAATGCGCACCACCCCGCGATGTTTTTCAGAAACCTATCCTACATTGCCACTGCATGTTCCCTGACCTCCCCATGCTGACCACCATACGGTGCTTTTCTCCATCCTACATTGCCACTCACTGCCTCTTCTAATTCAGACCCTCCGATTCACACCACCCCGTGATGTTTTTCTCACTCCTAATAGTGAATGTAATGTAACACACACCCATACAATGCGCACCACCCCGCGATGTTTTTCAGAAACCTATCCTACATTGCCACTGCATGTTCCCTGACCTCCCAATTCTGATCACCCCGCGGTGCTTTTCTCCATCCTACATTGCCACTCACAGCCTATCCTAATTCAGACCCTCCGAATCACACCACCCCGTGATGTTTTTCTCACTCCTACTAGTGAATGTAATGTAACACACACCCATACAATGCGCACCACCCCGCGATATTTTTCAGAAACCTATCCTACATTGCCACTGCATGTTCCCTGACCTCCCCATGCTGACCACACCGCGGTGCTTTTCTCCATCCTACATTGCCACTCACTGCCTTTAGTAATTCAGACCCTCCGATTCACACCAACCCGTGATGTTTTTCTCACTCCTACTAGTGAATGTAATGTAACACACACCCATACAATGCGAATCACCGCGTGATGTTTTTCTCACTCCTACTAGTGAATGTAATGTGACACACACCCATACAATGCGCACCACCCCGTGATGTTTTTCTCACTCCTACTAGTGAATGTAATGTAACACACACCCATACAATGCGCACCACCCCGCGATGTATTTCAGAAACCTATCCTACATTGCCATTGCATGTTCCCTGACCTCCCCATGCTTACCACTCTGCGGTGCTTTTCTCCATCCTACATTGCCACTCACTGCCTATCCTAATTCAGACCCTGCGATTCACACCACCCCGTGATGTTTTTCTCACTCCTACTAGTGAATGCAATGTAACACACACCCATACAATGCGCACTACCCCGTGATGTTTTTCTCACTCCTATTAGTGAATGTAATGTAACACACACCCATACAATGCGCACCACCCCGCGATGTTTTTCAGAAACCTATCCTACATTGCCAATGCATGTTCCCTGACCTCGCCATGCTGACCACCCCGTGGTGCTTTTCTCCATCCGACATTGCCACTCACTGCCTATCCTAAATCAAACCCTCCGATTCACACCACCCCGTGATGTTTTTCTCACTCCTACTAGTGAATGTTATGTAACACACACCCATACAATGTGCACCATCGCGCGATGTTTTTCAGAAACCTATCCTACATTGCCACTGCATGTTCCCTGACCTCCCCATGCTGACCACCCCGCGGTGCGTTTCTCCATCCTACATTGCCACTCACTGCCTATTCTAATTCAGACCCTCCGATTCACACCACCCCGTGATGTTTTTCTCACTCCTACTAGTGAATGTAATGTAACACACACGCATACAATGCGCACCACCCCGCGATGTTTTTCAGAAACCTATCCTACATTGCCACTGCATGTTCCCTGACCTCCCCATGCTGACCAGCCCGCGATGCTTTTCTCCATCCTACATTGCCTCTCACTGCCTGTCCTAATTCAGACCCTCCGATTCACACCACCCCGTGATGTTTTTCTCACTCCTACTAGTGAATGTAATGTAACACACACCCATACAATGCGCACCACAACGTGATGTTTTTCAGAAAACTATCATTCATTTCCACTTCATGTTCCCTGACCTCCCCATGCTGACCACCCCGTGGTGCTTTTCTCCATCCTACATTGCCACTCAGTGCCTATCCTAATTCAGACCCTCCGAATCACACCATCCCGTGATGTTTTTCTCACTCCTACTAGTGAATGTAATGTAACACACACCCATACAATGCGAACCACCGCGTGATGTTTTTCTCACTCCTACTAGTGAATGTAATGTAACACACACCCATACAATGCGCACCACCAGGTGATGTTTTTCTCACTCCTACTAGTGAATGTAATGTAACACACACCCATACAATGCGCACCACCCCGCGATGTATTTCAGAAACCTATCCTACATTGCCACTGCATGTTCCATTACCTCCCCATTCTGACCAGCCCGCGGTGCTTTTCTCCAACCTACATTGCCACTCACTGCCTATCCTAATTCAGACCCTGCGATTCAAACCACCCCGTGATGTTTTTCTCACTCCTACTAGTGAATGTAATGTAACACCCACCCATACAATGCGCACCACCCCGTGATGTTTTTCTCACTCCTACTAGTGAATGTAATGTAACACACAACCATACAATGCGCACCAGCCCGCGATGTTTTTCAGAAACCTATCCTACATTGCCATTGCATGTTCCCTGACCTCCCCATGCTTACCACTCCGCGGTGGTTTTCTCCATCCTACATTGCCACTCACTGCCTATCCTAATTCAGACCCTGCGATTCACACCACCCCGTGATGTTTTTCTCACTCCTACTAGTGAATGTAATGTAACACACACCCATACAATGCGCACTACCCCGTGATGTTTTTCTCACTCCTACTAGTGAATGTAATGTAACACACACCCATACAATGCGCACCACCCCGCGATGTTTGTCAGAAACCTATCCTACATTGCCAATGCATGTTTCCTGACCTCCCCATGCTGACCACCCCGCGGTGCTTTTCTCCATCCGACATTGCCACTCACTGCCTATCCTAAATCAGACCCTCCGATTCACACCACCCCGTGATGTTTTTCTCACTCCTACTAGTGAATGTTATGTAACACACACCCATACAATGTGCACCATCCCGCGATGTTTTTCAGAAACCTATCCTACATTGCCACTGCATGTTCCCTGACCTCTGCATGCTGACCACCCCGCGGTGCGTTTCTCCATCCTACATTGCCACTCACTGCCTATTCTAATTCAGACCCTCCGATTCACACCACCCCGTGATGTTTTTCTCACTCCTACTAGTGAATGTAATGTAACACACACGCATACAATGCGCACCACCCCGCGATGTTTTTCAGAAACCTATCCTACATTGCCACTGCATGTTCCCTGACCTCCCCATGCTGACCAGCCCGCGATGCTTTTCTCCATCCTACATTGCCACTCACTGCCTGTCCTAATTCAGACCCTCCGATTCACACCACCCCGTGATGTTTTTCTCACTCCTACTAGTGAATGTAATGTAACACACACCCATACAATGCGCAGCACCCCGTGATGTTTTTCAGAAAACTATCATTCATTGCCACTTCATGTTCCCTGACCTCCCCATGCTGACCACCCCGCGGTGCTTTTCTCCATCCTACATTGCCACTCAGTGCCTATCCTAATTCAGACCCTCCAAATCACACCACCCCGTGGTGTTTTTCTCACTCCTACCATTGAATGTAATGTAACACACACCCATACAATGCGCACCACCCCGCGATATTTTTCAGAAAGCTATCCTACATTGCCACTGCATGTTCCCTGACCTCCCCATGCTGACCACACCGCGGTGCTTTTCTCCATCTACATTGCCACTCACAGCCTATACCTATTCAGACCCTCCGATTCACACCACCCTGTGATGTTTTTCTCACTCCTACTAGTGAATGTAATGTAACACACACCCATACAATGCGCACCACCCCGTGATGTTTTTCTCATTCCTACTAGTGAAAGTAATGTAACACACACCCATACAATGCGCACCACCCCGCGATGTTTTTCAGAAACCTATCCCACATTGCCACTGCATGTTCCATGACCTCCCCATTCTGACCACACCGCGGTGCTTTTCTCCATCCTACATTGCCACTCACTGCCTATCCTAATTCAGACCCTCCGATTCACACCACCCCGTGATGTTTTTCTCACTCCTACCAGTGAATGTAATGTAACACACACCCATACAATGCGAACCACCACGTGATGTTTTTCTCACTACTACTAGTGAATGTAATGTAACACACACCCATACAATGCGCACCACCCCGCGATGTTTTTCAGAAAACTATCCTACATTGCCACTGCATGTTCCCTGACCTCCCCATGCTGACCACCCCTCGGTGCTTTTCTCCATCCTACATTGCCACTCACTGCCTATCCTAATTCAGACCCTCCGATTCACACCAGCCCGTGATGTTTTTCTCACTCCTACTAGTGAATGCAATGTAACAAACATCCATACAATGCGCACCAACCCGTCTTTTTGTCACTCCTACTAGTGAATGTAATGTAACACACACCCATACAATGCGAACCACCCCACGATGTTTTTCAGAAAGCTATCCTACATTGCCACTGCATGTTCCCTGACCTCCCCATGCTGACCACCCCGCGGTGCTTTTCTCCATCCTACATTGCCACTCACTGCCTATCCTAATTCAGACCCTCCGATTCACACCACCCCGTGATGTTTTTCTCACTCCTTCTAGTGAATGTAATGTAACACACACCCATACAATGCGCACCACCCCGTGATGTTTTTCTCACTCCTACTAGTGAATGTAATGTAACACACACCCATAGAATGCCCACCACGCCGCGATGTTTTTCAGAAACCTATCCTCCATTGCCACTGCATGTTCCCTGACCTCCCCATGCTGACCACCCCTCGGTGTTTTTCTCCATCTGACATTGCCACTCACTGCCTATCCTAAATCAGACCCTCCGATTCACACCACCCCGTGATGTTTTTCTCACTCCTACTAGTGAATGTAATGTAACACACACCAATACAATGCGCACCACCCCGTGATGTTTTTCTCAGTCCTACTAGTGAATGTAATGTAACACACACCCATACAATGCGCACCACCCCGTGATGTTTTTCTCACTCCTACTAGTGAATGTAATGTAACACACATCCATACAATGCGCACCACCCCACGATGTTTTTCAGAAACCTATCCTACATTGCCACTGCATGTTCCCTGACCTCCCCATGGTGACCAACCCGCGGTGCTTTTCCCCATCCTACATTGCCACTCACTGCCTATCCTAATTCAGACCCTCTGATTCACACCAACACGTGATGTTTTTCTCACTCCTACTAGTGAATGTAATGTAACACACACCCATACAATGCGCACCACCCCGCGATGTTTTTCAGAAAACTATCCTACATTGCCACTTCATGTTCCCTGACCTCCCCATGCTGACCACCCCGCTGTGCTTTTCTCCATCCTTCATTGCCACTCACTGCCGATCCTAATTCAGACCCTCCGATTCACACCACCCCGTGATGTTTTTCTCACTTCTACTAGTGAATGTAATGTAACACACATCCATACAATGCGCACCAACCCGTGATGTTTTTCTCACTATTCCTAGTGAATGTAATGTAACACACACCCATACAATGCACACCACCCCGCGATGTTTTTCAGAAACCTATCCTACATTGCCACTGCATGTTCCCTGACCTACCCACGCTGAGCATGCCGCGGTGTTTTTCTCCATCCTACATTGCCACTCACTGCCTATCCTAATTCAGACCCTCCGATTCACACCACCCCGTGATGTTTTTCTCACTCCTACTAGTGAATGTAATGTAACACACATCCATACAATGCACATCAACCCGTGTTTTTCTCACTCCTCCTAGTGAATGTAATGTAACACACACCCATACAATGCCCACCACGCCGCGATGTTTTTCAGAAACCTATCCTACATTGCCACTGCCTGTTCCCTGATCTCCCCATGCTGACGACCCCGCGGTGTTTTTCTCCATCCGACATTGCCACTCACTGCCTATCCTAAATCAGACCCTCCGATTCACACCACCCTGTGATGTTTTTCTCACTCCTACTAGTGAATGCAATGTAACACACACCCATACAATGCGCACCACCCCGTGATGTTTTTCTCACTCCTACTAGTGAATGTAATGTAACACACACCCATACAATGCGCACCACCCAGTGATGTTTTTCTCACTCCTACTAGTGAATGTAATGTAACACACACCCATACAATGCACACCACCCCACGATGTTTTTCAGAAACCTATCCTACATTGCCACTCCATGTTCCCTGACCTCCCCATGGTGACCACCCCGCGGTGCTTTTCTCCATCCTACATTGCCACTGACTGCCTATCCTAATTCAGACCCTCTGATTCACACCACCCCGTGAGGTTTTTCTCACTCCTACTAGTGAATGTAATGTAACACACACCCATACAATGCGCACCACCCCGTGATGTTTTTCTCAGTCCTACTAGTGAATGTAATGTAACACACACCCATACAATGCGCACCACCCCGCGATGTTTTTCAGAAACCTATCCTACATTGCCACTGCATGTTCCCTGACCTCCAGATGCTCACCACCCCGCGGTGCTTTTCTCCATCCTATATTGCCACTCACTGCCGATCCTAAATCAGACGCTCCGATTCACACCACCCCGTGATGTTTTTCTCACTCCTACTAGTGAATGTAATGTAACACACAGCAATACAATGCGCACCACCCCATGATGTTTTTCTCAATCCTACTAGTGAATGTAATGTAACACACACCCATACAATGCCCACCACCCCGTGATGTTTCTCTCACTCCTACTAGTGAATGTAATGTAACACACACCCATACAATGCGCACCACCCCGTGATGTTTTTCTCACTCCTACTAGTGAATGTAATGTAACACACACCCATACAATGCGCACCACCCCACGATGTTTTTCAGAAACCTATCCTACATTGCCACTGCATGTTCCCTGACCTCCCCATGGTGACCACCCCGCGGTGCTTTTCTCCATCCTACATTGCCACTCACTGCCTATCCTAATTCAGACCCTCTGATTCACACCACCCCGTGATGTTTTTCTCACTCCTACTAGTGAATGTAATGTAACACACACCCATACAATGCGAACCACCCCGTGATGTTTTTCTCACTCCTAGCAGTGAATGTAATGTAACACACACCCATACAATGAGCACCATCCCGCCATGTTTTTCAGAAAACTATCCTACATTGCCACTTCATGTTCCCTGACCTCCCCATGCTGACAACCACGCGGTGCTTTTCTCCATCCTTCATTGCCACTCACTGCCGATCCTAATTCAGACCCCCCAATTCACACCACCCCGTGATGTTTTTCTCACTTCTACTAGTGAATGTAATGTAAAACACATCCATACAATGCGCACCAACCCGTGATGTTTTTCTCACTCCTCCTAGTGAATGTAATGTAACACACACCCATACAATGCACACCACCCCGCCATGTATTTCAGAAACCTATCCTACATTGCCACTGCATGTTCCCTGACCTCCCCATGCTGAGCATGCCGCGGTGCTTTTCTCCATCCTACATTGCCACTCACTGCCTATCCTAATTCAGACCCTCCGATTCACACCACCCCGTGATGTTTTTCTCACTCCTAGTAGTGAATGTAATGTAACACACATCCATACAATGCGCACCAACCCGAGTTTTTCTCACTCCTACTAGGGAATGTAATGTAACACACACCCATACAATGCGCACCACCCCACGATGTTTTTCAGAAACCTATCCTACAGTGCCACTGCATGTTCCCTGACCTCCCCATGCTGACCACCCCGCGGTGCTTTTCTCCATCCTACATTGCCACTCACTGCCTATCCTAATTCAGACCCTCCGATTCACACCACCCCGTGATGTTTTTCTCACTCCTTTTAGTGAATGTAATGTAACACACACCCATACAATGCGCACCACCCCGTGATGTTTTTCTCACTCCTACTAGTGAATGTAATGTAACACACACCCATACAATGCCCACCACGCCGCGATGTTATTCAGAAACCTATCCTACATTGCCACTGCATATTCCCTGACCTCCCCATGCTGACGACCCCGCGGTGTTTTTCTCCATCCGACATTGCCACTCACTGCCTATCCTAAATCAGACCCTCTGATTCAAACCACCCCGTGATGTTTTTCTCACTCCTACTAGTGAATGCAATGTAACAAACACCCATACAATGCGTACCACCCCGTGATGTATTTCTCACTCCTACTAGTGAATGTAATGTAACACACACCCATACAATGCGCACCACCCCGTGATGTTTTTCTCACTCCTACTAGTGAATGTAATGTAACACACACCCATACAATGCGCACCACCTCGTGATGTTTTTCTCACTCTTACTAGTGAATGTAATGTAACACACACCCATACGATGTGCACCACCCCGTGATGTTTTTCTCACTCCTACTATTGAATGTAATGTAACACACACCCATACAATGTGCACCACACCGCGATGTTTTTCAGAAACCTATCCTACATTGCCACTGTATGTTCCCTGACGTCCCCATGCTGACCACCCCGCGGTGCTTTTCTCCATTCTACATTGCCACTCAATGCCTATCCTAATTCAAACCCTCCAATTCACACCACCCCGTGATGTTTTTCTCACTCCTACTAGTGAATGTAATGTAACACACACCCATACAATGCGCACCACCCCGCGATGTTTTTCAGAAACATATCCTACATTGCCACTGCATGTTCCCTGACCTCCCCATGGTGACCACCCCGCGGTGCTTTTCTCCATCCTACATTGCCACTCACTGCCTGTCCTAATTCAGACCCTGTGATTCACACCACCCCGTGATGTTTTTCTCACTCCTACTAGTTAATGTAATGTAACACACACCCATACAATGCGAACCACCCTGTGATGTTTTTCTCACTCCTAGTAGTGAATGTAATGTAACACACACCCATACAATGCGCACCACCCCGCGATGTTTTTCAGAAAACTATCCTACATTGCCACTTCATGTTCCCTGACCTCCCCATGCTGACCACCCCGCGGTGCTTTTCTCCATCCTACATTGCCACCCTCTGCCTATCCTAATTCAGACCCTCAGATTCACACCACCCCGTGATGTTTTTCTCACTTCTACTAGTGAATGTAATGTAACACACACCCATACAATGTGCACCACCCTGCGATGTTTTTCAGAAACCTATCCTACATTGCCACTGCATGTTCCCTGACCTCCCCATGCTGAGCATGCCGCGGTGCTTTTCTCCATCCTACAGTGCCACTCACTGCCTATCCTAATTCAGACCCTCCGATTCACACCACCCCGTGATGTTTTTCTCACTCCTACTAGTGAATGTAATGTAACACACATCCATACAATGCGCACCAACCCGAGTTTTTCTCACTCCTACTAGTGAATGTAATGTAACACACACCCATACAATGCGCACCACCCCACGATGTTTTTCAGAAACCTATCCTACAGTGCCACTGCATGTTCCCTGACCTCCCCATGCTGACCACCCCGCTGTGCTTTTCTCCATCCTACATTGCCACTCACTGCCTATCCTAATTCAGACCCTCCGATTCACACCACCCCGTGATGTTTTTCTCACTCCTTCTAGTGAATGTAATGTAACACACTCCCATACAATGCGCACCACCCCGTGATGTTTTTCTCACTCCTACTAGTGAATATAATGTAACACACACCCATACAATGCCCACCACGCCGCGTTGTTTTTCAGAAACCTATCCTACATTGCCACTGCATGTTCCCTGACCTCACCATGCTGACGACCCCGCGGTGTTTTTCTCCATCCGACATTGCCACTCACTGCCTATCCTAAATCAGACCCTCCGATTCACACCACCCCGTGGTGTTTTTCTCACTCCTACTAGTGAATGCAATGTAACACACACCCATACAATGCGCACCACCCCGTGATGTTTTTCTCACTCCTACTAGTGAATGTAATGTAACACACACCCATAAAATGCACACCACCTCACGATGTTTTTCAGAAACCTGTCCTACATTGCCACTGCATGTTCCCTGACCTCCCCATGGTGATCACCCCGCGGTGCTTTTCTCCATCCTACATTGCCACTGACTGCCTATCCTAATTCAGACCCTCTGATTCACACCACCCCGTGATGTTTTTCTCACTCGTACTAGTGAATGTTATGTAACACACAGCCATACAATGCGCACCACCTCGTGATGTTTTTCTCACTCCTACTAGTGAATGTAATGTAACACAAACCCATACAATGCGCACCACCCCGCGATGTTTTTCAGAAACCTATCCTACATTGCCACTGCATGTTCCCTGACCTCCCCATGCTCACCACATCGCGGTGCTTTTCTCCATCCTATATTGCCACTCACTGCCGATCCTAATTCAGACCCTCCGATTCACACCACCCCGTGATGTTTTTCTCACTCCTACTAGTGAATGTAATGTAACACACACCCATACAATGCGCACCACCTCGTGATGTTTTTCTCACTCTTACTAGTGAATGTAATGTAACACACACCCATACGATGTGCACCACCCCGTGATGTTTTTCGCACTCCTACTATTGAATGTAATGTAACACACATCCATACAATGCGCACCAACCCGTGTTTTTCTCACTCCTACTAGTGAATGTAATGTAACACACACCCATACAATGCGCACCACCCCACGATGTTTTTCAGAAACCTATCCTACATTGCCACTGCATGTTCCCTGACCTCCCCATGCTGACCACCCCGCGGTGCTTTTCTCCATCCTACATTGCCACTCACTGCCTATCCTAATTCAGACCCTCCGATTCACACCACCCTGAGATGTTTTTCTCACTTCTACTAGTGAATGTAATGTAACACACATCCATACAATGCGCACCAACCCGTGATGTTTTTCTCACTCCTACTAGTGAATGTAATGTAACACACACCCATACAATGCGCACCACCCCGCAGTAATTTTCAGAAACCTATCCTACATTGCCACTGCATGTTCCCTGACCTCTCCATGCTGAGCACGACGCGGTGCTTTTCTCCATCCTACATTGCCACTCACTGCCTATCCTAATTTAGACCCTCCGTTTCACACCGCCCCGTGATGTTTTTCTCACTCCTACTAGTGTATGTAATGTAACACACACCCATACAATGTGCACCACCCGCGATGTTTTTCAGAAACCTATCCTACATTGCCACTGCATGTTCCCTGACCTCCCCATGGTGACCACCCCGCGGTGCTTTTCTCCATCCTACATTGCCACTCACTGCCTATACTAATTCAGACCCTCCGATTCACACCTCCCCGTGATATTTTTCTCACTCCTACTAGTGAATGTAATGTAACACACACCCATACAATGCGCACCACCCCGTGATGTATTTCTCACTCCTACTAGTGAATGTAATGTAACACACACCCATACAATGCGCACCCCCCCGCGATGTTTTTCAGAAACCTATCCTACATTGCCAATGCATGTTCCATGACTTCCCCATTCTGACCACACCGCGGTGCTTTTCTCCATCCTACATTGCCACTCACTGCCTATCCTAATTCAGACCCTCTGATTCACACCACCCCGTGATGTTTTTCTCACTTCTACTAGTGAATGTAATGTAACACACACCAATACAATGCGCACCACCCCGTGATGTTTTTCTCACTCCTACTAGTGAATGTAATGTAACACACACCCATACAATGCGCACCACCCCGTGATGTTTTGTCACTCCTAATAGTCAATGTAATGTAACACACACCCATAAAATGCGCACCACCCCGCGATGTTTTTCACAAACCTATTCTACATTGCCACTGCATGTTCCCTGACCTCCCCATGCTGACCACCCCGCGGTGCTTTTCTCCATCCTTCATTGCCACTCACTGCCTATCCTAATTAAGACCCTCCGATTCACACCACGTCGTGATATTTTTCTCATTCCTACTAGTGAATGTAATGTAACACACACCCATACAATGCGCACCACCCCGCGATGTTTTTCAAAAACATATCCTACATTGCCATTGCATGTTCCCTGACCTCCCCATGCTGACCACCCCGCGGTGCTTTTCTCCATCCTACATTGCCACTCACTGCCTATCCTAATTTAGACCCTGCGATTCACACCACACCGTGATGTATTTCTCACTCCTACTAGTGAATGTAATGTAACACACACCCATACAATGCGCACCACCCCGTGATGTTTTTCTCACTCCTACTAGTGAATGTAATGTAACACACACCCATACAATGCGCACCACCCCGAGATGTTTTTCAGAAACCTATCCTACATTGCCACTGCATGTTTCCTGGCCTCCCAATGCTGACCATCCCGCGGTGCTTTTCTCCATCCGACATTGCCACTCACTGCCTCTCCTAAATCAGCCCCTCCGATTCACACCACCCCGTGAGGTTTTTCTCACTCCTACTAGTGAATGTTATGTAACACACACCCATACAATGTGCACCACCCCGCGATGTTTTTCAGAAACCTATCCTACATTGCCACTGCATGTTCTCTGACGTCCCCATGCTGACCACCCCGCGGTGCTTTTCTCCATCCTATATTGCCACTCACTGCCAATCCTAATTCAGACCCTCCGATTCACACCACCTCGTGATGTTTTTCTCACTCCTACTAGTGAATGTAATGTAACACACACCCATACAATGCGCACCACCCCGTTATGTTTTTCAGAAAACTATCGTTCATTGCCACTGCATGTTCCCTGACTTCCCCATGCTGACCACCCCGCGGTGCTTTTCTCCATCGTACATTGCCACTCACTGCCTATCCTAATTCAGACCCTCCGAATCACACCACCCCGTGATGTTTTTCTCACTCCTACTAGTGAATGTAATGTAACGCACACCCATACAATGCGCACCACCCCGCGATACTTTTCAGAAACCTATCCTACATTGCCTCTGCATGTTCCCTGACCTCCCCATGCTGACCACACGGCGGTGCTTTTCTCCATCCTACATTGCCAATCACTGCCTATACTAATTCAGACCCTCCGATTCACACCACACCGTGATGTTTTTCTCACTCCTACTAGTGAATGTAATGTAACACACACCCATACAATGCGCACCACCCCGTAATGTTTTTCTCACTCCTACTAGTGAATGTAATGTAACACATATCCATACAATGCGCACCACCCCACGATGTTTTTCAGAAACCAATCCTACATTGCCACTGCATGTTCCCTGACCTCCCCATGGTGACCACCACGCGGTGCTTTTCTCCGTCCTACATTGCCACTCACTGCCTATCCTAATTCAGACCCTCCGATTCACACCACCCCATGATGTTTTTCTCACTCCTACTAGTGAATGTAATGTAACACACACCCATACAATGCGAACAACCCCGTGATGTTTTTCTCACTCCTACTAGTGAATGTAATGTAACACACACCCATACAATGCGCACCACCCCGCGATGTTTTTCAGAAAACTATCCTATATTGCCACTGCATGTTCCCTGTCCTCCCCATGGTGACCACCCCGCGGTGCTTTTCTCCATCCTACATTGCCACTCACTGCCTATCTTAATTCAGACCCTCCGATTCACACCTCCCCGTGATGTTTTTCTCACTCCTACTAGTGAATGTAATGTAACACACACCCATACAATGCGCACCACCCCGTGATGTATTTCTCACTCCTACTAGTGAATGTAATGTAACACACACCCATACAATGCGCACCACCCCGTGATGTTTTTCTCACTCCTACTAGTGAATGTAATGTAACACACACCAATACAATGCGCACCACCCCGTGATGTTTTTCTCACTCCTACTAGTGAATGTAATGTAACACACACCCATACAATGCGCACCACCCCGTGATGTTTTTGTCACTCCTAATAGTGAATGTAATGTAACACACACCCATAAAATGCGCACCACCCCGCGATGTTTCTCAGAAACCTATTCTACTTTGCCACTGCATGTTCCCTGACCTCTCCATGCTGACGAACCCGCGGTGCTTTTCTCCATCCTTCATTGCCACACACTGCCTATCCTAATTCAGACCCTCCGATTCACACCACGCCGTGATGTTTTTCTCACTCCTACTAGTGAATGTAATGTAACACACACCCATACAATGCGCACCATCCCGTGATGTTTTTCAAAAACCTATCCTACATTGCCATTGCATGTTCCCTGACCTCCCCAGGCTGACCACCCCGCTGTGCTTTTCTCCATCCTACATTGCAACTCACTGCCTATCCTAATTCAGACCCTGCGATTCACACCACACCGTGATGTATTTCTCACTCCTACTAGTGAATGTAATGTAACACACACCCATACAATGCGCACCACCCCTTGATGTTTTTCTCACTCCTACTAGTGAATGTAATGTAACACACACCCATACAATGCGCACGACCCCGAGATGTTTTTCAGAAACCTATCCTACATTGCCACTGCATGTTCCCTGACCTCCCAATGCTGACCACCCCGCGGTGCTTTTCTCCATCCGACATTGCCACTCACTGCCTCTCCTAAATCAGCCCCTCCGATTCACACCACCCCGTGATGTTTTTCTCACTCCTACTAGTGAATGTTATGTAACACACACCCATACAATGTGCACCACCCCGCGATGTTTTTCAGAAACCTATCCTACATTGCCACTGCATGTTCCCTGACGTCCCCATGCTGACCACCCCGCGGTGCTTTTCTGCATCCTACATTGCCACTCACTGCCCATCCTAATTCAAACCCTCCAATTCACACCACCCCGTGATGTTTTTCTCACTCCTACTAGTGAATGTAATGTAACACACACCCATACAATGCGCACCACCACGTGATGTTTTTCTCACTCCTACTAGTGAATGTAATGCAACACACACCCATACAATGCGCACCACCCCGTGATGTTTTTCAGAAACCTATCCTACATTGCCACTGCATGTTCCCTGACCTCCCCATACTGACCACACCGCGGTGCTTTTCTCCATCCTACATTGCCCCTCACTGCCTATCCTAATTCAGACCCTCCGATTCTGACCACCTCGTGATGTTTTTCTCCTCCTACTAGTGAATGTAATGTAAGACACACCCATACAATGTGCACCACCCCGTGATGATTTTCTCACTCCTACTAGTGAATGTAATGTAACACACACCCATACAATGCGCACCACCCCGTGATGTTTTTCTCACTCCTACTAGTGAATGTAATGTAACACACATCCATACAATGCGCACCACCCACGATGTTTTTCAGAAACCTATCCTACATTGCCACTGCATGTTCCCTGACCTCCCCATGGTGACCACCACGCGGTGCTTTTCTCCATGCTACATTGCCACTCACTGCCTATCCTAATTCAGACCCTCCGAATCACACCACCCCGTGATGTTTTTCTCACTCCTACTAGTGAATGTAATGTAACACACACCCATACAATGCGCACCACCCCGCGATGTTTTTCAGAAACCTATCCTACATTGCCACTGCATGTTCCCTGACTTCCCCAGGCTGAGCACGCCGCGGTGCTTTTCTCCATCCTACATTGCCACTCACTGCCTATCCTATTTCAGACGCTCCGATTCACACCACCCCGTGATGTTTTTCTCACTGCTACTAGTGAATGTAATGTAACACACACCCATACAATGCGCACCACCGCGTGATGTTTTTCTCACTCCTACTAGTGAATGTAATGTAACACACACCCATACAATGCGCACCACCCCGCGATATTTTTCAGAAACCTATCCTAAATTGCCACTGCATGTTCCCTGACCTCCCCATGCTCACGACCCCGCGGTGCTTTTCTCATCCTATATTGCCACTCACTGCCAATCCTAATTCAGACCCTCCGATTCACACCACCTCGTGATGTTTTTCTCACTCCTACTAGTGAATGTAATGTAACACACACCCATACAATGCGCACCAGGTCGTGATGTTTTTCTCACTCTTACTAGTGAATGTAATGTAACACACACCCATACAATGCGCACCACCCCGTGATGTTTTTCTCACTCCTACTAGTGAATGTAATGTAACACACTCCCATACAATGCGCACCACCCCGTTATGTTTTTCAGAAAACTATCGTTCATTGCCACTGCATGTTCCCTGACTTCCCCATGCTGACCACCCCGCGGTGCTTTTCTCCATCGTACATTGCCACTCACTGCCTATCCTAATTCAGACCCTCCGAATCACACCACCCCGTGATGTTTTTCTCACTCCTACTAGTGAATGTAATGTAACGCACACCCATACAATGCGCACCACCCCGCGGTACTTTTCAGAAACCTATCCTACATTGCCACTGCATGTTCCCTGACCTCCCCATGCTGACCACATCGCGGTGCTTTTCTCCATCCTACATTGCCACTCACTGCCTATCCTAATTCAGACCCTCCGATTCACACCACGCCGTGATATTTTTCTCACTCCTACTAGTGAATGTAATGTAACACACACCCATACAATGCGCACCATCCCGTGATGTTTTTCAAAAACCTATCCTACATTGCCATTGCATGTTCCCTGACCTCCCCAGGCTGACCACCCCGCTGTGCTTTTCTCCATCCTACATTGCCACTCACTGCCTATCCTAATTTAGACCCTGCGATTCACACCACACCGTGATGTATTTCTCACTCCTACTAGTGAATGTAATGTAACACACACCCATACAATGCGCACCACCCCGTGATGTTTTTCTCACTCCTACTAGTGAATGTAATGTAACACACACCCATACAATGCGCACCACCCCGAGATGTTTTTCAGAAACCTATCCTACATTGCCACTGCATGTTCCCTGACCTCCCAATGCTGACCACCCCGCGGTGCTTTTCTCCATCCGACATTGCCACTCACTGCCTCTCCTAAATCAACCCCTCCGATTCACAGCACCCCGTGATGTTTTTCTCACTCCTACTAGTGAATGTTATGTAACACACACCCATACAATGTGCACCACCCCGCGATGTTTTTCAGAAACCTATCCTACATTGCCACTGCATGTTCCCTGACGTCCCCATGCTGACCACCCCGCGGTGCTTTTCTCCATCCTACATTGCCACTCACTGCCCATCCTAATTCAAACCCTCCAATTCACACCACCCCTTGATGTTTTTCTCACTCCTACTAGTGAATGTAATGTAACACACACCCATACAATGCGCACCACCCCGTGATGTTTTTCTCACTCCTACTAGTGAATGTAATGTAACACACACCCATACAATGCGCACCACCCCGTGATGTTTTTCTCACTCCTACTAGTGAATGTAATGTAACACACATCCATACAATGCGCACCACCCACGATGTTTTTCAGAAACCTATCCTACATTGCCACTGAATGTTCCCTGACCTCCCCATGGTGACCCCACGCGGTGCTTTTCTCCATTCTACATTGCCACTCACTGCCTAACCTAATTCAGACCCTCCGATTCACACCACCCCGTGATGTTTTTCTCACCCCTACTAGTGAATGTAATGTAACACACACCCATACAATGCGAACCACCCCGTGATGTTTTTCTCACTGCTACTAGTGAATGTAATGTAACACACACCCATACAATGCGCACCACCTCGCGATGTTTTTCAGAAAACTATCCTATATTGCCACTGCATGTTCCCTGACCTCCCCATGGTGACCACCCCGCGGTGCTTTTCTCCATCCTACATTGCCACTCACTGCCTGTCCTAATTCAGACCCTCCGATTCACACCACCCCGTGATGTTTTTCTCACTCCTACTAGGGAATGTAATGTAACACACACCCATACAATGCGAAACACCCCGTGATGTTTTTCTCACTCCTACTAGTGAATGTAATTTAACACACACCCATACAATGCGCACCACCCTGCGATGTTTTTCAGAAAACTATCCAACATTGCCACTGCATTTTCCCTGACCTTCCCATGCTGAGCACGCCGCGGTGCTTTTCTCCATCCTACATTGCCACTCACTGCCTATCCTAATTCAGACGCTCCGATTCACACCACCCCGTGATGTTTTTCTCACTCCTACTAGTGAATGTAATGTAACACACACCCATACAATGTGCACCACCCCGCGGTGTTTTTCAGAAACCTATCCTACATTGCCACTGCATGTTCCCTGACCTGCCATGCTGACCACTCCGCGGTGCTTTTCTCCATCCTACATTGCCACTCACTGCCTATCCGAATTCAGACCCTCCGATTCACACCACCCCGTGATGTTTTTCTCACTCCTACTAGTGAATGTAATGTAACACACACCCATACAATGCGCACCACCACGTGATGTTTTTCTCACTCCTACTAGTGAATGTAATGTAACACACACCCATACAATGCGCACCACCCCGCGATATTTTTCAGAAACCTATCCTACATTGCCACTGCATGTTCCCTGACCTCCCCATGCTCACGACCCCGCGGTGCTTTTCTCATCCTATATTGCCACTCACTGCCAATCCTAATTCAGACCCTCCGATTCACACCACCTCGTGATGTTTTTCTCACTCCTACTAGTGAATGTAATGTAACACACACCCATACAATGCGCACCACCCTGTTATGTTTTTCAGAAAACTATCATTCATTGCCACTGCATGTTCCCTGACTTCCCCATGCTGACCTCCCCGCGGTGCTTTTCTCCATCGTACATTGCCACTCACTGCCTATCCTAATTCAGACCCTCCGAATCACACCACCCCGTGATGTTTTTCTCACTCCTACTAGTGAATGTAATGTAACGCAAACCCATACAATGCGCACCACCCCGCGATACTTTTCAGAAACCTATCCTACATTGCCACTGCATGTTCCCTGACCTCCCCATGCTGACCACACCGCGGGGCTTTTCTCCATCCTACATTGCCACTCACTGCCTATACTAATTCAGACCCTCCGATTCACACCTCCCCGTGATGTTTTTCTCACTCCTACTAGTGAATGTAATGTAACACACACCCATACAATGCGCACCACCCCGTGATGTTTTTCTCACTCCTACTAGTGAATGTAATGTAACACATATCCATACAATGCGCACCAACCCACGATGTTTTTCAGAAACCTATCCTACATTGCCACTGCATGTTCCCTGACCTCCCCATGGTGAACACCACGCGGTGCTTTTCTCCATCCTACATTTCCACTCACTGCCTATCCTAATTCAGACCCTCCGATTCACACCACCCCATGATGTTTTTCTCACTCCTACTAGTGAATGTAATGTAACACACACCCATACAATGCGAACTACCCCGTGATGTTTTTCTCACTCCTACTAGTGAATGTAATGTAACACACACCCATACAATGCGCACCACCCCGCGATGTTTTTCAGAAAACTATCCTATATTGCCACTGCATGTTCTCTGACCTCCCCATGGTGACCACCCCGCGGTGCTTTTCTCCATCCTACATTGCCACTCACTGCCTATACTAATTCAGACCCTCCGATTCACACCTCCCCGTGATGTTTTTCTCACTCCTACTAGTGAATGTAATGTAACACACACCCATACAATGCGCACCACCCCGTGATGTATTTCTCACTCCTACTAGTGAATGTAATGTAACACACACCCATACAATGCGCACCCCCCCGCGATGTTTTTCAGAAACCTATCCTACATTGCCACTGCATGTTCCATGACTTCCCCATTCTGACCACCCCGCGTTGCTTTTCTCCATCCTACATTGCCACTCACTGCCTATCCTAATTCAGACCCTCTGATTCACACCACCCCGTGATGTTTTTCTCACTCCTACTAGTGAATGTAATGTAACACACACCAATACAATGCGCACCACCCCGTGATGTTTTTCTCACTCCTACTAGTGAATGTAATGTAACACACACCCATACAATGCGCACCACCCCGTGATGTTTTGTCACTCCTAATAGTCAATGTAATGTAACACACACCCATAAAATGCGCACCACCCCGCCATGTTTTTCACAAACCTATTCTACATTGCCACTGCATGTTCCCTGACCTCCCCATGCTGATGGACCCGCGGTGCTTTTCTCCATCCTTCATTGCCACTCACTGCCTATCCTAATTCAGACCCTCCGAATCACACCACCCCGTGATGTTTTTCTCACTCCTACTAGTGAATGTAATGTAACGCACACCGATACAATGCGCACCACCCCGCGATACTTTTCAGAAACCTATCCTACATTGCCACTGCATGTTCCCTGACCTCCCCATGCTGACCACACCGCGGTGCTTTTCTCCATCCTACATTGCCACTCACTGCCTATCCTAATTCAGACCCTCCGATTCACACCACCCCGTGATGTTTTTCTCACTCCTACTAGTGAATGTAATGTAACACACACCCATACAATGCGCACCACCCCGTGATGTTTTTCTCACTCCTACTAGTGAATGTAATGTAACACATATCCATACAATGCGCACCAACCCACGATGTTTTTCAGAAACCTATCCTACATTGCCACTGCATGTTCCCTGACCTCCCCATGGTGAACACCACGCGGTGCTTTTCTCCATCCTACATTGCCACTCACTGCCTATCCTAATTCAGACCCTCCGATTCACACCACCCCATGATGTTTTTCTCACTCCTACTAGTGAATGTAATGTAACACACACCCATACAATGCGAACCACCCCGTGATGTTTTTCTCACTCCTACTAGTGAATGTAATGTAACACACACCCATACAATGCGCACCACCCCGCGATGTTTTTCAGAAAACTATCCTATATTGCCACTGCATGTTCTCTGACCTCCCCATGGTGACCACCCCGCGGTGCTTTTCTCCATCCTACATTGCCAATCACTGCCTATACTAATTCAGACCCTCTGATTCACACCTCCCCGTGATGTTTTTCTCACTCCTACTAGTGAATGTAATGTAACACACACCCATACAATGCGAACCACCCCGTGATGTATTTCTCACTCCTACTAGTGAATGTAATGTAACACACACCCATACAATGCGCACCCCCCCGCGATGTTTTTCAGAAACCTATCCTACATTGCCACTGCATGTTCCATGACTTCCCCATTCTGACCACCCCGCGTTGCTTTTCTCCAGCCTACATTGACACTCACTGCCTATCCTAATTCAGACCCTCTGATTCACACCACCCCGTGATGTTTTTCTCACTCCTACTAGTGAATGTAATGTAACACACACCAATACAATGCGCACCACCCCGTGATGTTTTTCTCACTCCTACTAGTGAATGTAATGTAACACACACCCATACAATGCGCACCACCCCGTGATGTTTTGTCACTCCTAATAGTCAATGTAATGTAACACACACCCATAAAATGCGCACCACCCCGCCATGTTTTTCACAAACCTATTCTACATTGCCACTGCATGTTCCCTGACCTCCCCATGCTGACGGACCCGCGGTGCTTTTCTCCATCCTTCATTGCCACTCACTGCCTATCCTAATTCAGACCCTCCGAATCACACCACCCCGTGATGTTTTTCTCACTCCTACTAGTGAATGTAATGTAACGCACACCCATACAATGCGCACCACCCCGCGATACTTTTCAGAAACCTATCCTACATTGCCACTGCATGTTCCCTGACCTCCCCATGCTGACCACACCGCGGTGCTTTTCTCCATCCTACATTGCCACTCACTGCCTATCCTAATTGAGACCCTCCGATTCACACCACCCCGTGATGTTTTTCTCACTCCTACTAGTGAATGTAATGTAACACACACCCATACAATGCGCAACACCCCGTGATGTTTTTCACACTCCTACTAGTGAATGTAATGTAACACATATCCATACAATGCGCACCACCCCACGATGTTTTTCAGAAACCTATCCTACATTGCCACTGCATGTTCCCTGACCTCCCCATGGTGACCACCCCGCGGTGCTTTTCTCCATCCTACATTGCCACTCACTGCCTATACTAATTCACACCCTCCGATTCACACCTCCCCGTGATGTTTTTCTCACTCCTACTAGTGAATGTAATGTAACACACACCCATACAATGCGCACCACCCCGTGATGTATTTCTCACTCCTACTAGTGAATGTAATGTAACACACACCCATACAATGCGCACCCCTCCGCGATGTTTTTCAGAAACCTATCCTACATTGCCACTGCATGTTCCATGACATCCCCATTCTGACCACCCCGAGGTGCTTTTCTCCAGCCTACATTGCCACTCACTGCCTATCCTAATTCAGACCCTCTGATTCACACCACCCTGTGATGTTTTTCTCACTCCTACTAGTGAATGTAATGTAACACACACCAATACAATGCGCACCACCCCGTGATGTTTTTCTCACTCCTACTAGTGAATGTAATGTAACACACACCCATACAATGCGCACCACCCCGTGATGTTTTGTCACTCCTAATAGTGAATGTAATGTAACACACACCCATAAAATGCGCACCACCACGCGATGTTTTTCAGAAACCTATTCTACTTTGCCATTGCATGTTCCCTGACCTCCCCATGCTCACGACCCCGCGGTGCTTTTCTCCATCCTATATAGCCACTCACTGCCAATCCTAATTCAGACCCTCCGATTCCCACCACCTCGTGATGTTTTTCTCACTCCTACTAGTGAATGTAATGTAACACACACCCATACAATGCGCACCAGGTTGTGATGTTTTTCTCACTCTTACTAGTGAATGTAATGTAACACACACCCATACAATGCGCACCACCCCGTGATGTTTTTCTCACTCCTACTAGTGAATGTAATGTAACACACACCCATAAAATGCGCACCACCCCGCGATGTTTTTCAGAAACCTATCCTACATTGCCACTGCATGTTGCCTGACCTCCCTTGCTTACCACCCCGCGGTGCTTTTCTCCATCGTACATTGCCACTCACTGCCTGTCCTAATTCAGACCCTCCGATTCACACCACCCGTGCTGTTTTTCTCACTCCTACTAGTGAATGTAATGTAACACACACCCATACAATGCGCACCACCCCGTTATGTTTTTCAGAAAACTATCGTTCATTGCCACTGCATGTTCCCTGACTTCCACATGCTGACCACCCCGCGGTGCTTTTCTCCATCGTACATTGCCACTCACTGCCTATCCTAATTCAGACCCTCCGAATCACACCACCCCGTGATGTTTTTCTCACTCCTACTAGTGAATGTAATGTAACGCACACCCATACAATGCGCACCACCCCGCGATACTTTTCAGAAACCTATCCTACATTGCCACTGCATGTTCCCTGACCTCCCCATGCTGACCACACCGCGGTGCTTTTCTCCATCCTACATTGCCACTCACTGCCTATACTAATTCAGACCCTCCGATTCACACCACCCCGTGATGTTTTTCTCACTCCTACTAGTGAATGCAATGTAACACACACCCATACAATGCGCACCCCCCGCGATGTTTTTCAGAAACCTATCCTACATTGCCACTGCATGTTCCATGACTTCCCCATTCTGACCACCCCGCGTTGCTTTTCTCCATCCTACATTGCCACTCACTGCCTATCCTAATTCAGACCCTCTGATTCACACCACCCCGTGATGTTTTTCTCACTCCTACTAGTGAATGTAATGTAACACACACCAATACAATGCGCACCACCCCGTGATGTTTTTCTCACTCCTACTAGTGAATGTAATGTAACACACACCCATACAATGCGCACCACCCCGTGATGTTTTGTCACTCCTAATAGTCAATGTAATGTAACACACACCCATAAAATGCGCACCACCCCGCCATGTTTTTCACAAACCTATTCTACATTGCCACTGCATGTTCCCTGACCTCCCCATGCTGACCACACCGCGGTGCTTTTCTCCATCCTACATTGCCACTCACTGCCTATACTAATTCAGACCCTCCGATTCACACCACCCCGTGATGTTTTTCTCACTCCTACTAGTGAATGTAATGTAACGCACACCCATACAATGCGCACCACCCCGTGATGTTTTTCTCACTCCTACTAGTGAATGTAATGTAACACATATCCATACAATGCGCACCACCCCACGATGTTTTTCAGAAACCTATCCTACATTGCCACTGCATGTTCCCTGATCTCCCCATGGTGACCACCACGCGGTGCTTTTCTCCATCCTACATTGCCACTCACTGCCTATCCTAATTCAGACCCTCTGATTCACACCACCCCGTGATGTTTTTGTCACTCCTACTAGTGAATGTAATGTAACACACACCCATAAAATGTGCACCATCCCGTGATGTTTTTCTCACTCCTACTAATGAATGTAATGTAACACACACCCATACAATTCGCACCACCCCGTGATGTTTTTCTCACTCCTACTAGTGAATGTAATGTAACACATATCCATACAATGCGGACCAGCACACGATGATTTTCAGAAACCTATCCTACATTGCCACTGCATGTTCCCTGACCTCCCCATGGTGACCACCACGCGTTGCTTTTCTCCATCCTACATTGCCACTGACTGCCTATCCTAATTCAGACCCTCAGATTCACACCACCCCGTGATGTTTTTCTCACTCCTACTAGTGAATGTAATGTAACACACACCCATACAATGCGCACCAGGTTGTGATGTTTTTCTCACTCTTACTAGTGAATGTAATGTAACACACACCCATACAATGCGCACCACCCCGTGATGTTTTTCTCACTCCTACTAGTGAATGTAATGTAACACACACCCATAAAATGCGCACCACCCCGCGATGTTTTTCAGAAACCTATCCTACATTGCCACTGCATGTTGCCTGACCTCCCTTGCTGACCACCCCGCGGTGCTTTTCTCCATCGTACATTGCCACTCACTGCCTGTCCTAATTCAGACCCTCCGATTAACACCACCCGTGCTGTTTTTCTCACTCCTACTAGTGAATGTAATGTAACACACACCATACAATGCGCACCACCCCGTTATGTTTTTCAGAAAACTATCGTTCATTGCCACTGCATGTTCCCTGACTTCCACATGCTGACCACCCCGCGGTGCTTTTCTCCATCGTACATTGCCACTCACTGCCTATCCTAATTCAGACCCTCCGAATCACACCACCCCGTGATGTTTTTCTCACTCCTACTAGTGAATGTAATGTAACGCACACCCATACAATGTGCACCACCCCGCGATACTTTTCAGAAACCTATCCTACATTGCCACTGCATGTTCCCTGATCTCCCCATGCTGACCACACCGCGGTGCTTTTCTCCATCCTACATTGCCACTCACTGCCTATACTAATTCAGACCCTCCGATTCACACCACCCCGTGATGTTTTTCTCACTCCTACTAGTGAATGTAATGTAACACACACCCATACAATGCGCACCAACCCGTGATGTTTTTCTCACTCCTACTAGTGAATGTAATGTAACACATATCCATACAATGCGCACCACCCCACGATGTTTTTCAGAATCCTATCCTACATTGCCACTGCATGTTCCCTGACCTCCCCATGGTGACCACAACGCGGTGCTTTTCTCCATCCTACATTGCCACTCACTGCCTATCCTAATTCAGACCCTCCGATTCACACCACCCCATGATGTTTTTCTCACTCCTACTAGTGAATGTAATGTAACACACACCCATACAATGCGAACCACACCGTGATGTTTTTCTCACTCCTACTAGTGAATGTAATGTAACACACACCCATACAATGCGCACCACCCCGCGATGTTTTTCAGAAAACTATCCTATATTGCCACTGCATGTTCTCTGACCTCCCCATGGTGACCACCCCGCGGTGCTTTTCTCCATCCTACATTGCCACTCACTGCCTATACTAATTCAGACACTCCGATTCACACCTCCCCGTGATGTTTTTCTCACTCCTACTAGTGAATGTAATGTAACACACACCCATACAATGCGCACCACCCCGTGATGTATTTCTCACTCCTACTAGTGAATGTAATGTAACACACACCCATACAATGGGCACCCCCCGCGATGTTTTTCAGAAACCTATCCTACATTGCCACTGCATGTTCCATGACTTCCCCATTCTGACCACCCCGCGTTGCTTTTCTCCATCCTACATTGCCACTCACTGCTGATCCTAATTCAGACCCTTCGATTCTGACCACCTCGTGATGTTTTTCTCCTCCTACTAGTAAATGTAATGTAACACACACCCATACAATGTGCACCAACCCGTGATGTTTTTCTCACTCCTACTAGTGAATGTAATGTAACACACACCCATACAATGCGCACCACCCCGTGATGTTTTTCTCACTCCTACTAATGAATGTAATGTAACACACATCCATACAATGCGCACCACCCCACGATGTTTTTCAGAAACCTATCCTACATTGCCACTGCATGTTCCCTGACCTCCACATGGTGACCACCCCGCGGTGCTTTTCTCCATCCTACATTGCCACTCACTGCCTATCCTAAATCAGACCCTCCGATTCACACCACCCCGTGATGTTTTTCTCACTCCTACTAGTGAATGTAATGTAACACACACCCATACAATGCGCACCAGGTCGTGATGTTTTTCTCACTCTTACTAGTGAATGTAATGTAACACACACCCATACAATGCGCACCACCCCGTGATGTTTTTCTCACTCCTACTAGTGAATGTAATGTAACACACACCCATACAATGCGCACCACCCCGCGATGTTTTTCAGAAACCTATCCTACATTGCCACTGCATGTTCCCTGACCTCCCCATGGTGACCACCCGGCGGTGCTTTTCTCCATCCTACATTGCCACTCACTGCCTATACTAATTCAGACCCTCCGATTCACACCTCCCCGTGATGTTTTTCTCACTCCTACTAGTGAATGTAATGTAACACACACCCATACAATGCGCACCACACCGTGATGTATTTCTCACTCCTACTAGTGAATGTAATGTAACACACACCCATACAATGCGCACCCCTCCGCGATGTTTTTCAGAAACCTATCCTACATTGCCACTGCATGTTCCATGACCTCCCCATTCTGACCACCCCGCGGTGCTTTTCTCCATCCTACATTGCCACTCACTGCCTATCCTAATTCAGACCCTCTGATTCACACCACCCTGTGATGTTTTTCTCACTCCTACTAGTGAATGTAATGTAACACACACGAATACAATGCGCACCACCCCGTGATGTTTTTCTCACTCCTACTAGTGAATGTAATGTAACACACACCCATACAATGCGCACCACCCCGTGATGTTTTGTCACTCCTAATAGTGAATGTAATGTAACACACACCCATAAAATGCGCACCACCACGCGATGTTTTTCAGAAACCTATTCTACTTTGCCACTGCATGTTCCCTGACCTCCCCATGCTCACGACCCCGCGGTGCTTTTCTCCACCCTATATTGCCACTCACTGCCAATCCTAATTCAGACCCTCCGATTCACACCACGTCGTGATGTTTTTCTCACTCCTACTAGTGAATGTAATGTAACACACACACATACAATGCGCACCAGGTTGTGATGTTCTTCTCACTCTTACTAGTGAATGTAATGTAACACACACCCATACAATGCGCACCACTCCGTGATGTTTTTCTCACTCCTACTAGTGAATGTAATGTAACACACACCCATAAAATGCGCACCACCCCGCGATGTTTTTCAGAAACCTATCCTACATTGCCACTGCATGTTGCCTGACTTCCCTTGCTGACCACCCCGCGGTGCTTTTCTCCATCCTACATTGCCACTCACTGCCTGTCCTAATTCAGACCCTCCGATTCACACCACGTCGTGATGTTTTTCTCACTCCTACTAGTGAATGTAATGTAACACACACCCATACAATGCGCACCAGGTTGTGATGTTCTTCTCACTCTTACTAGTGAATGTAATGTAACACACACCCATACAATGCGCACCACCCCGTGATGTTTTTCTCACTCCTACTAGTGAATGTAATGTAACACACACCTATACAATGCGCACCACCCCGTGATGTTTTTCAGAAAACTATCGTTCATTGCCACTGCATGTTCTCTGACCTCCCCATGCTGACCACACCGCGGTGATTTTCTCCATCCTACATTGCCACTCACTGCCTATACTAATTCAGACCCTCCGATTCACACCACCCCGTAATGTTTTTCTCACTCCTACTAGTGAATGTAATGTAACACACACCCATACAATGCGCACCACCCCGTGATGTTTTTCTCACTCCTACTAGTGAATGTAATGTAACACACACCAATACAATGCGCACCACCCCGTGATGTTTTTCTCACTCCTACTAGTGAATGTAATGTAACACACACCCATACAATGCGCACCACCCCGTGATGTTTTGTCACTCCTAATAGTCAATGTAATGTAACACACACCCATAAAATGCGCACCACCCCGCCATGTTTTTCACAAACCTATTCTACATTGCCACTGCATGTTCCCTGTCCTCCCCATGCTGACCACACCGCGGTGCTTTTCTCCATCCTACATTGCCACTCACTGCCTATACTAATTCAGACCCTCCGAATCACACCACCCCGTGATGTTTTTCTCACTCCTACTAGTGAATGTAATGTAACACACACCCATACAATGCGCACCACCCCGCGATGTTTTTCAGAAAACTATCCTATATTGCCACTGCATGTTCCCTGACCTCCCCATGGTGACCACCCCGCGGTGCTTTTCTCCATCCTACATTGCCACTCACTGCCTATACTAATTCAGACCCTCCGATTCACACCTCCCCGTGATGTTTTTCTCACTCCTACTAGTGAATGTAATGTAACACACACCCATACAATGCGCACCACCCCGTGATGTATTTCTCACTCCTACTAGTGAATGTAATGTAACACACACCCATACAATGCGCACCCCTCCGCGATGTTTTTCAGAAACCTATCCTACATTGCCACTGCATGTTCCATGACATCCCCATTCTGACCACCCCGCGGTGCTTTTCTCCATCCTACATTGCCACTCACTGCCTATCCTAATTCAGACCCTCTGATTCACACCACCCCGTGATGTTTTTGTCACTCCTACTAGTGAATGTAATGTAACACACACCCATAAAATGTGCACCATCCCGTGATGTTTTTCTCACTCCTACTAGTGAATGTAATGTAACACACACCCATACAATGCGCACCAACCCGTGATGTTTTTCTCACTCCTACTAGTGAATGTAATGTAACACATATCCATACAATGCGCACCACCCCACGATGTTTTTCAGAAACCTATCCTACATTGCCACTGCATGTTCCCTGACCTCCCCATGGTGACCACAACGCGGTGCTTTTCTCCATCCTACATTGCCACTCACTGCCTATCCTAATTCAGACCCTCCGATTCACACCACCCCATGATGTTTTTCTCACTCCTACTAGTGAATGTAATGTAACACACACCCATACAATGCGAACCACACCGTGATGTTTTTCTCACTCCTACTAGTGAATGTAATGTAACACACACCCATACAATGCGCACCACCCCGCGATGTTTTTCAGAAAACTATCCTATATTGCCACTGCATGTTCTCTGACCTCCCCATGGTGACCACCCCGCGGTGCTTTTCTCCATCCTACATTGCCACTCACTGCCTATACTAATTCAGACACTCCGATTCACACCTCCCCGTGATGTTTTTCTCACTCCTACTAGTGAATGTAATGTAACACACACCCATACAATGCGCACCACCCCGTGATGTATTTCTCACTCCTACTAGTGAATGTAATGTAACACACACCCATACAATGGGCACCCCCCGCGATGTTTTTCAGAAACCTATCCTACATTGCCACTGCATGTTCCATGACTTCCCCATTCTGACCACCCCGCGTTGCTTTTCTCCATCCTACATTGCCACTCACTGCTGATCCTAATTCAGACCCTTCGATTCTGACCACCTCGTGATGTTTTTCTCCTCCTACTAGTAAATGTAATGTAACACACACCCATACAATGTGCACCAACCCGTGATGTTTTTCTCACTCCTACTAGTGAATGTAATGTAACACACACCCATACAATGCGCACCACCCCGTGATGTTTTTCTCACTCCTACTAATGAATGTAATGTAACACACATCCATACAATGCGCACCACCCCACGATGTTTTTCAGAAACCTATCCTACATTGCCACTGCATGTTCCCTGACCTCCACATGGTGACCACCCCGCGGTGCTTTTCTCCATCCTACATTGCCACTCACTGCCTATCCTAAATCAGACCCTCCGATTCACACCACCCCGTGATGTTTTTCTCACTCCTACTAGTGAATGTAATGTAACACACACCCATACAATGCGCACCAGGTCGTGATGTTTTTCTCACTCTTACTAGTGAATGTAATGTAACACACACCCATACAATGCGCACCACCCCGTGATGTTTTTCTCACTCCTACTAGTGAATGTAATGTAACACACACCCATACAATGCGCACCACCCCGCGATGTTTTTCAGAAACCTATCCTACATTGCCACTGCATGTTCCCTGACCTCCCCATGGTGACCACCCGGCGGTGCTTTTCTCCATCCTACATTGCCACTCACTGCCTATACTAATTCAGACCCTCCGATTCACACCTCCCCGTGATGTTTTTCTCACTCCTACTAGTGAATGTAATGTAACACACACCCATACAATGCGCACCACACCGTGATGTATTTCTCACTCCTACTAGTGAATGTAATGTAACACACACCCATACAATGCGCACCCCTCCGCGATGTTTTTCAGAAACCTATCCTACATTGCCACTGCATGTTCCATGACCTCCCCATTCTGACCACCCCGCGGTGCTTTTCTCCATCCTACATTGCCACTCACTGCCTATCCTAATTCAGACCCTCTGATTCACACCACCCTGTGATGTTTTTCTCACTCCTACTAGTGAATGTAATGTAACACACACGAATACAATGCGCACCACCCCGTGATGTTTTTCTCACTCCTACTAGTGAATGTAATGTAACACACACCCATACAATGCGCACCACCCCGTGATGTTTTGTCACTCCTAATAGTGAATGTAATGTAACACACACCCATAAAATGCGCACCACCACGCGATGTTTTTCAGAAACCTATTCTACTTTGCCACTGCATGTTCCCTGACCTCCCCATGCTCACGACCCCGCGGTGCTTTTCTCCATCCTATATTGCCACTCACTGCCAATCCTAATTCAGACCCTCCGATTCACACCACGTCGTGATGTTTTTCTCACTCCTACTAGTGAATGTAATGTAACACACACACATACAATGCGCACCAGGTTGTGATGTTCTTCTCACTCTTACTAGTGAATGTAATGTAACACACACCCATACAATGCGCACCACTCCGTGATGTTTTTCTCACTCCTACTAGTGAATGTAATGTAACACACACCCATAAAATGCGCACCACCCCGCGATGTTTTTCAGAAACCTATCCTACATTGCCACTGCATGTTGCCTGACTTCCCTTGCTGACCACCCCGCGGTGCTTTTCTCCATCCTACATTGCCACTCACTGCCTGTCCTAATTCAGACCCTCCGATTCACACCACGTCGTGATGTTTTTCTCACTCCTACTAGTGAATGTAATGTAACACACACCCATACAATGCGCACCAGGTTGTGATGTTTTTCTCACTCTTACTAGTGAATGTAATGTAACACACACCCATACAATGCGCACCACCCCGTGATGTTTTTCTCACTCCTACTAGTGAATGTAATGTAACACACACCCATAAAATGCGCACCACCCCGCGATGTTTTTCAGAAACCTATCCTACATTGCCACTGCATGTTGCCTGACCTCCCTTGCTGACCACCCCGCGGTGCTTTTCTCCATCGTACATTGCCACTCACTGCCTGTCCTAATTCAGACCCTCCGATTCACACCACCCGTGCTGTTTTTCTCACTCCTACTAGTGAATGTAATGTAACACACACCCATACAATGCGCACCACCCCGTTATGTTTTTCAGAAAACTATCGTTCATTGCCACTGCATGTTCCCTGACTTCCACATGCTGACCACCCCGCGGTGCTTTTCTCCATCGTACATTGCCACTCACTGCCTATCCTAATTCAGACCCTCCGAATCACACCACCCCGTGATGTTTTTCTCACTCCTACTAGTGAATGTAATGTAACGCACACCCATACAATGCGCACCACCCCGCGATACTTTTCAGAAACCTATCCTACATTGCCACTGCATGTTCCCTGACCTCCCCATGCTGACCACACCGCGGTGCTTTTCTCCATCCTACATTGCCACTCACTGCCTATACTAATTCAGACCCTCCGATTCACACCACCCCGTGATGTTTTTCTCACTCCTACTAGTGAATGCAATGTAACACACACCCATACAATGCGCACCCCCCGCGATGTTTTTCCGAAACCTATCCTACATTGCCACTGCATGTTCCATGACTTCCCCATTCTGACCACCCCGCGTTGCTTTTCTCCATCCTACATTGCCACTCACTGCCTATCCTAATTCAGACCCTCTGATTCACACCACCCCGTGATGTTTTTCTCACTCCTACTAGTGAATGTAATGTAACACACACCCATACAATGCGCACCACCCCGTGATGTTTTGTCACTCCAAATAGTCAATGTAATGTAACACACACCCATAAAATGCGCACCACCCCGCCATGTTTTTCACAAACCTATTCTACATTGCCACTGCATGTTCCCTGACCTCCCCATGCTGACCACACCGCGGTGCTTTTCTCCATCCTACATTGCCACTCACTGCCTATACTAATTCAGACCCTCCGAATCACACCACCCCGTGATGTTTTTCTCACTCCTACTAGTGAATGTAATGTAACGCACACCCATACAATGCGCACCACCCCGTGATGTTTTTCTCACTCCTACTAGTGAATGTAATGTAACACATATCCATACAATGCGCACCACCCCACGATGTTTTTCAGAAACCTATCCTACATTGCCACTGCATGTTCCCTGATCTCCCCATGGTGACCACCACGCGGTGCTTTTCTCCATCCTACATTGCCACTCACTGCCTATCCTAATTCAGACCCTCTGATTCACACCACCCCGTGATGTTTTTGTCACTCCTACTAGTGAATGTAATGTAACACACACCCATAAAATGTGCACCATCCCGTGATGTTTTTCTCACTCCTACTAATGAATGTAATGTAACACACACCCATACAATTCGCACCACCCCGTGATGTTTTTCTCACTCCTACTAGTGAATGTAATGTAACACATATCCATACAATGCGGACCAGCACACGATGATTTTCAGAAACCTATCCTACATTGCCACTGCATGTTCCCTGACCTCCCCATGGTGACCACCACGCGTTGCTTTTCTCCATCCTACATTGCCACTGACTGCCTATCCTAATTCAGACCCTCAGATTCACACCACCCCGTGATGTTTTTCTCACTCCTACTAGTGAATGTAATGTAACACACACCCATACAATGCGCACCAGGTTGTGATGTTTTTCTCACTCTTACTAGTGAATGTAATGTAACACACACCCATACAATGCGCACCACCCCGTGATGTTTTTCTCACTCCTACTAGTGAATGTAATGTAACACACACCCATAAAATGCGCACCACCCCGCGATGTTTTTCAGAAACCTATCCTACATTGCCACTGCATGTTGCCTGACCTCCCTTGCTGACCACCCCGCGGTGCTTTTCTCCATCGTACATTGCCACTCACTGCCTGTCCTAATTCAGACCCTCCGATTAACACCACCCGTGCTGTTTTTCTCACTCCTACTAGTGAATGTAATGTAACACACACCCATACGATGCGCACCACCCCGCGATGTTTTTCAGAAACCTATCCTACATTGCCACTGCATGTTCCCTGACCTCCCCATGGTGACCACCCGGCGGTGCTTTTCTCCATCCTACATTGCCACTCACTGCCTATACTAATTCAGACCCTCCGATTCACACCTCCCCGTGATGTTTTTCTCACTCCTACTAGTGAATGTAATGTAACACACACCCATACAATGCGCACCACACCGTGATGTATTTCTCACTCCTACTAGTGAATGTAATGTAACACACACCCATACAATGCGCACCCCTCCGCGATGTTTTTCAGAAACCTATCCTACATTGCCACTGCATGTTCCATGACCTCCCCATTCTGACCACCCCGCGGTGCTTTTCTCCATCCTACATTGCCACTCACTGCCTATCCTAATTCAGACCCTCTGATTCACACCACCCTGTGATGTTTTTCTCACTCCTACTAGTGAATGTAATGTAACACACACGAATACAATGCGCACCACCCCGTGATGTTTTTCTCACTCCTACTAGTGAATGTAATGTAACACACACCCATACAATGCGCACCACCCCGTGATGTTTTTCTCACTCCTACTAGTGAATGTAATGTAACACATATCCATACAATGCGCACCACCCCACGATGTTTTTCAGAAACCTATCCTAGATTGCCACTGCATGTTCCCTGACCTCCCCATGCTCACGACCCCGCGGTGCTTTTCTCCATCCTATATTGCCACTCACTGCCAATCCTAATTCAGACCCTCCGATTCACACCACGTCGTGATGTTTTTCTCACTCCTACTAGTGAATGTAATGTAACACACACACATACAATGCGCACCAGGTTGTGATGTTCTTCTCACTCTTACTAGTGAATGTAATGTAACACACACCCATACAATGCGCACCACTCCGTGATGTTTTTCTCACTCCTACTAGTGAATGTAATGTAACACACACCCATAAAATGCGCACCACCCCGCGATGTTTTTCAGAAACCTATCCTACATTGCCACTGCATGTTGCCTGACTTCCCTTGCTGACCACCCCGCGGTGCTTTTCTCCATCCTACATTGCCACTCACTGCCTGTCCTAATTCAGACCCTCCGATTCACACCACGTCGTGATGTTTTTCTCACTCCTACTAGTGAATGTAATGTAACACACACCCATACAATGCGCACCAGGTTGTGATGTTCTTCTCACTCTTACTAGTGAATGTAATGTAACACACACCCATACAATGCGCACCACCCCGTGATGTTTTTCTCACTCCTACTAGTGAATGTAATGTAACACACACCTATACAATGCGCACCACCCCGTGATGTTTTTCAGAAAACTATCGTTCATTGCCACTGCATGTTCTCTGACCTCCCCATGCTGACCACACCGCGGTGATTTTCTCCATCCTACATTGCCACTCACTGCCTATACTAATTCAGACCCTCCGATTCACACCACCCCGTAATGTTTTTCTCACTCCTACTAGTGAATGTAATGTAACACACACCCATACAATGCGCACCACCCCGTGATGTTTTTCTCACTCCTACTAGTGAATGTAATGTAACACACACCAATACAATGCGCACCACCCCGTGATGTTTTTCTCACTCCTACTAGTGAATGTAATGTAACACACACCCATACAATGCGCACCACCCCGTGATGTTTTGTCACTCCTAATAGTCAATGTAATGTAACACACACCCATAAAATGCGCACCACCCCGCCATGTTTTTCACAAACCTATTCTACATTGCCACTGCATGTTCCCTGACCTCCCCATGCTGACCACACCGCGGTGCTTTTCTCCATCCTACATTGCCACTCACTGCCTATACTAATTCAGACCCTCCGAATCACACCACCCCGTGATGTTTTTCTCACTCCTACTAGTGAATGTAATGTAACACACACCCATACAATGCGCACCACCCCGCGATGTTTTTCAGAAAACTATCCTATATTGCCACTGCATGTTCCCTGACCTCCCCATGGTGACCACCCCGCGGTGCTTTTCTCCATCCTACATTGCCACTCACTGCCTATACTAATTCAGACCCTCCGATTCACACCTCCCCGTGATGTTTTTCTCACTCCTACTAGTGAATGTAATGTAACACACACCCATACAATGCGCACCACCCCGTGATGTATTTCTCACTCCTACTAGTGAATGTAATGTAACACACACCCATACAATGCGCACCCCTCCGCGATGTTTTTCAGAAACCTATCCTACATTGCCACTGCATGTTCCATGACATCCCCATTCTGACCACCCCGCGGTGCTTTTCTCCATCCTACATTGCCACTCACTGCCTATCCTAATTCAGACCCTCTGATTCACACCACCCCGTGATGTTTTTGTCACTCCTACTAGTGAATGTAATGTAACACACACCCATAAAATGTGCACCATCCCGTGATGTTTTTCTCACTCCTACTAATGAATGTAATGTAACACACACCCATACAATTCGCACCACCCCGTGATGTTTTTCTCACTCCTACTAGTGAATGTAATGTAACACATATCCATACAATGCGGACCAGCACACGATGTTTTTCAGAAACCTATCCTACATTGCCACTGCATGTTCCCTGACCTCCCCATGGTGACCACCACGCGTTGCTTTTCTCCATCCTACATTGCCACTGACTGCCTATCCTAATTCAGACCCTCCGATTCACACCACCCCGTGATGTTTTTCTCACTCCTACTAGTGAATGTAATGTAACACACACCCATACAATGCGCACCAGGTTGTGATGTTTTTCTCACTCTTACTAGTGAATGTAATGTAACACACACCCATACAATGCGCACCACCCCGTGATGTTTTTCTCACTCCTACTAGTGAATGTAATGTAACACACACCCATAAAATGCGCACCACCCCGCGATGTTTTTCAGAAACCTATCCTACATTGCCACTGCATGTTGCCTGACCTCCCTTGCTGACCACCCCGCGGTGCTTTTCTCCATCGTACATTGCCACTCACTGCCTGTCCTAATTCAGACCCTCCGATTCACACCACCCGTGCTGTTTTTCTCACTCCTACTAGTGAATGTAATGTAACACACACCATACAATGCACACCACCCCGTTATGTTTTTCAGAAAACTATCGTTCATTGCCACTGCATGTTCCCTGACTTCCACATGCTGACCACCCCGCGGTGCTTTTCTCCATCGTACATTGCCACTCACTGCCTATCCTAATTCAGACCCTCCGAATCACACCACCCCGTGATGTTTTTCTCACTCCTACTAGTGAATGTAATGTAACGCACACCCATACAATGTGCACCACCCCGCGATACTTTTCAGAAACCTATCCTACATTGCCACTGCATGTTCCCTGATCTCCCCATGCTGACCACACCGCGGTGCTTTTCTCCATCCTACATTGCCACTCACTGCCTATACTAATTCAGACCCTCCGATTCACACCACCCCGTGATGTTTTTCTCACTCCTACTAGTGAATGTAATGTAACACACACCCATACAATGCGCACCAACCCGTGATGTTTTTCTCACTCCTAATAGTGAATGTAATGTAACACATATCCATACAATGCGCACCACCCCACGATGTTTTTCAGAAACCTATCCTACATTGCCACTGCATGTTCCCTGACCTCCCCATGGTGACAACCACGCGGTGCTTTTCTCCATCCTACATTGCCACTCACTGCCTATCCTAATTCAGACCCTCCGATTCACACCACCCCATGATGTTTTTCTCACTCCTACTAGTGAATGTAATGTAACACACACCCATACAATGCGAACCACACCGTGATGTTTTTCTCACTCCTACTAGTGAATGTAATGTAACACACACCCATACAATGCGCACCACCCCGCGATGTTTTTCAGAAAACTATCCTATATTGCCACTGCATGTTCTCTGACCTCCCCATGGTGACCACCCCGCGGTGCTTTTCTCCATCCTACATTGCCACTCACTGCCTATACTAATTCAGACACTCCGATTCACACCTCCCCGTGATGTTTTTCTCACTCCTACTAGTGAATGTAATGTAACACACACCCATACAATGCGCACCACCCCGTGATGTATTTCTCACTCCTACTAGTGAATGTAATGTAACACACACCCATACAATGGGCACCCCCCGCGATGTTTTTCAGAAACCTATCCTACATTGCCACTGCATGTTCCATGACTTCCCCATTCTGACCACCCCGCGTTGCTTTTCTCCATCCTACATTGCCACTCACTGCTGATCCTAATTCAGACCCTCCGATTCTGACCACCTCGTGATGTTTTTCTCCTCCTACTAGTGAATGTAATGTAACACACACCCATACAATGTGCACCAACCCGTGATGTTTTTCTCACTCCTACTAGTGAATGTAATGTAACACACACCCATACAATGCGCACCACCCCGTGATGTTTTTCTCACTCCTACTAATGAATGTAATGTAACACACATCCATACAATGCGCACCACCCCACGATGTTTTTCAGAAACCTATCCTACATTGCCACTGCATGTTCCCTGACCTCCACATGGTGACCACCCCGCGGTGCTTTTCTCCATCCTACATTGCCACTCACTGCCTATCCTAAATCAGACCCTCCGATTCACACCACCCCGTGATGTTTTTCTCACTCCTACTAGTGAATGTAATGTAACACACACCCATACAATGCGCACCAGGTCGTGATGTTTTTCTCACTCTTACTAGTGAATGTAATGTAACACACACCCATACAATGCGCACCACCCCGTGATGTTTTTCTCACTCCTACTATTGAATGTAATGTAACACACACCCATACAATGTGCACCACCCCGCGATGTTTTTCAGAAACCTATCCTACATTGCCACTGCATGTTCCCTGACCTCCCCATGGTGACCACCCCGCGGTGCTTTTCTCCATCCTACATTGCCACGCACTGCCTATACTAATTCAGACCCTCCGATTCACACCTCCCCGTGATGTTTTTCTCACTCCTACTAGTGAATGTAATGTAACACACACCCATACAATGCGCACCACCCCGTGATGTATTTCTCACTCCTACTAGTGAATGTAATGTAACACACACCCATACAATGCGCACCCCTCCGCGATGTTTTTCAGAAACCTATCCTACATTGCCACTGCATGTTCCATGACCTCCCCATTCTGACCACCCCGCGGTGCTTTTCTCCATCCTACATTGCCACTCACTGCCTATCCTAATTCAGACCCTCTGATTCACACCACCCTGTGATGTTTTTCTCACTCCTACTAGTGAATGTAATGTAACACACACGAATACAATGCGCACCACCCCGTGATGTTTTTCTCACTCCTACTAGTGAATGTAATGTAACACACACCCATACAATGCGCACCACCCCGTGATGTTTTGTCACTCCTAATAGTGAATGTAATGTAACACACACCCATAAAATGCGCACCACCCCGCGATGTTTTTCAGAAACCTATCCTACATTGCCACTGCATGTTGCCTGACTTCCCTTGCTGACCACCCCGCGGTGCTTTTCTCCATCCTACATTGCCACTCACTGCCTGTCCTAATTCAGACCCTCCGATTCACACCACGTCGTGATGTTTTTCTCACTCCTACTAGTGAATGTAATGTAACACACACACATACAATGCGCACCAGGTTGTGATGTTCTTCTCACTCTTACTAGTGAATGTAATGTAACACACACCCATACAATGCGCACCACTCCGTGATGTTTTTCTCACTCCTACTAGTGAATGTAATGTAACACACACCCATAAAATGCGCACCACCCCGCGATGTTTTTCAGAAACCTATCCTACATTGCCACTGCATGTTGCCTGACTTCCCTTGCTGACCACCCCGCGGTGCTTTTCTCCATCCTACATTGCCACTCACTGCCTGTCCTAATTCAGACCCTCCGATTCACACCACGTCGTGATGTTTTTCTCACTCCTACTAGTGAATGTAATGTAACACACACCCATACAATGCGCACCAGGTTGTGATGTTCTTCTCACTCTTACTAGTGAATGTAATGTAACACACACCCATACAATGCGCACCACCCCGTGATGTTTTTCTCACTCCTACTAGTGAATGTAATGTAACACACACCTATACAATGCGCACCACCCCGTGATGTTTTTCAGAAAACTATCGTTCATTGCCACTGCATGTTCTCTGACCTCCCCATGCTGACCACACCGCGGTGATTTTCTCCATCCTACATTGCCACTCACTGCCTATACTAATTCAGACCCTCCGATTCACACCACCCCGTAATGTTTTTCTCACTCCTACTAGTGAATGTAATGTAACACACACCCATACAATGCGCACCACCCCGTGATGTTTTTCTCACTCCTACTAGTGAATGTAATGTAACACATATCCATACAATGCGCACCACCCCACGATGTTTTTCAGAAACCTATCCTACATTGCCACTGCATGTTCCCTGACCTCCCCATGGTGACCACCACGCGGTGCTTTTCTCCATCCTACATTGCCACTCACTGCCTATCCTAATTCAGACCCTCAGATTCACACCACCCCATGATGTTTTTCTCACTCCTACTAGTGAATGTAATGTAACACACACCCATACAATGCGCACCACCCCGTGATGTATTTCTCACTCCTACTAGTGAATGTAATGTAACACACACCCATACAATGCGCACCCCCTAGCGATGTTTTTCAGAAACCTATCCTACATTGCCACTGCATGTTCCATGACTTCCCCATTCTGGCCACCCCGCGTTGCTTTTCTCCATCCTACATTGCCACTCACTGCCTATCCTAATTCAGACCCTCTGATTCACACCACCACGTGATGTTTTTCTCACTCCTACTAGTGAATGTAATGTAACACACACCAATACAATGCGCACCACCCCGTGATGTTTTTCTCACTCCTACTAGTGAATGTAATGTAACACACACCCATACAATGCGCACCACCCCGCGATGTTTTTCACAAACCTATTCTACATTGCCACTGCATGTTCCCTGACCTCCCCATGCTGACGGACCCGCGGTGCTTTTCTCCATCCTTCATTGCCACTCACTGCCTATCCTAATTCAGACCCTCCGATTCACACCACGTCGTGATGTTTTTCTCATTCCTACTAGTGAATGTAATGTAACACACACCCATACAATGCGCAGCACCCCGCGATGTTTTTCAAAAACATATCCTACATTGCCATTGCATGTTCCCTGACCTCCCCATGCTGACCACCCCGCGGTGCTTTTCTCCATCCTACATTGCCACTCACTGCCTATCCTAATTCAGACCCTGCGATTCACACCACACCGTGATGTATTTCTCACTCCTACTAGTGAATGTAATGTAACACACACCCATACAATGCGCACCACCCCGTGATGTTTTTCTCACTCCTACTAGTGAATGTAATGTAACACACACCCATACAATGTGCACCACCCCGAGATGTTTTTCAGAAACCTATCCTACATTGCCACTGCATGTTCCCTGACCTCCCAATGCTGACCACCCCGCGGTGCTTTTCTCCATCCGATATTGCCACTCACTGCCTCTCCTAAATCAGCCCCTCCGATTCACACCACCCCGTGATGTTTTTCTCACTCCTACTAGTGAATGTTATGTAACACACACCCATACAATGTGCACCACCCCGCGATGTTTTTCAGAAACCTATCCTACATTGCCACTGCATGTTCCCTGACGTCCCCATGCTGACCACCCCGCGGTGCTTTTCTCCATCCTACATTGCCACTCACTGCCCATCCTAATTCAAACCCTCCAATTCAACCACCCCGTGATGTTTTTCACACTCCTACTAGTGAATGTAATGTAACACACACCCATACAATGCGCACCACCCCGTGATGTTTTTCTCACTCCTACTAGTGAATGTAATGTAACACACACCCATACAATGCGCACTACCCCGTGATGTTTTTCAGAAACCTATCCTACATTGCCACTGCATGTTCCCTGACCTCCCCATACTGACCACCCCGCGGTGCTTTTCTCCATCCTACATTGCCACTCACTGCTGATCCTAATTCAGACCCTCCGATTCTGACCACCTCGTGATGTTTTTCTCCTCCTACTAGTGAATGTAATGTAACACACACCCATACAATGTGCACCACCCCATGATGTTTTTCTCACTCCTACTAGTGAATGTAATGTAACACACACCCATACAATGCGCACCACCCCGTGATGTTTTTCTCACTCCTACTAGTGAATGTAATGTAACACACATCCATACAATGCGCACCACCCCACGATGTTTTTCAGAAACCTATCCTACATTGCCACTGCATGTTCCCTGACCTCCCCATGGTGACCACCACGCGGTGCTTTTCTCCATCCTACATTGCCACTGACTGCCTATCCTAATTCAGACCCTCCGATTCACACCACCCCGTGATGTTTTTCTCACTCCTACTAGTGAATGTAATGTAACACACACCCATACAATGCGAACCACCCCGTGATGTTTTTCTCACTCCTACTAGTGAATGTAATGTAACACACACCCATACAATGCGCACCACCCCGCAATGTTTTTCAGAAACCTATCCTACTTTGCCACTGCATGTTCCCTGACCTCCCAATGCTGACCACCCCGCGGTGCTTTTCTCCATCCGACATTGCCACTCACTGCCTCTCCTAAATCAGCCCCTCCGATTCACAGCACCCCGTGATGTTTTTCTCACTCCTACTAGTGAATGTTATGTAACACACACCCATACAATGTGCACCACCCCGCGATGATTTTCAGAAACCTATCCTACATTGCCACTGCATGTTCCCTGACGTCCCCATGCTGACCACCCCGCGGTGCTTTTCTCCATCCTACATTGCCACTCACTGCCCATCCTAATTCAAACCCTCCAATTCACACCACCCCGTGATGTTTTTCACACTCCTACTAGTGAATGTAATGTAACACACACCCATACAATGCGCACCACCCCGTGATGTTTTTCTCACTCCTACTAGTGAATGTAATGTAACACACACCCATACAATGCGCACTACCCCGTGATGTTTTTCAGAAACCTATCCTACATTGCCACTGCATGTTCCCTGACCTCCCCATACTGACCACCCCGCGGTGCTTTTCTCCATCCTACATTGCCACTCACTGCTGATCCTAATTAAGACCCTCCGATTCTGACCACCTCGTGATGTTTTTCTCCTCCTACTAGTGAATGTAATGTAACACACACCCATACAACGTGCACCACTCCGTGATGTTTTTCTCACTCCTACTAGTGAATGTAATGTAACACACACCCATACAATGCGCACCACCCCGTGATGTTTTTCTCACTCCTACTAGTGAATGTAATGTAACACACATCCCTACATTGCGCACCAACCCACGATGTTTTTCAGAAACCTATCCTACATTGCCACTGCATGTTCCCTGACCTCCCCATGGTGACCACCACGCGGTGCTTTTCTCCATCCTACATTGCCACTCACTGCCTATCCTAAATCAGACCCTCCGATTCACACCACCCCGTGATGTTTTTCTCACTCCTACTAGTGAATGTAATGTAACACACACCCATACAATGCGAACCACCCCGTGATGTTTTTCTCACTCCTACTAGTGAATGTAATGTAACACACACCCATTCAATGCGCACCACCCCGCGATGTTTTTCAGAAACCTATCCTACATTGCCACTGCATGTTCCCTGACCTCCCCATGCTGAGCACGCCGCGGTGCTTTTCTCCATCCTACATTGCCACTCACTGCCTATCGTAATTCAGACCCTCCGATTCACACCACCCCGTGATGTTTTTCTCACTCCTACTAGTGAATGTAATGTAACACACACCCATACAATGTGCACCACCCCGCGATGTTTTTCAGAAACCTATCCTACATTGCCACTGCATGTTCCCTGACCTCCCCATGCTCACGACCCCGCGGTGCATTTCTCCATCCTATATTGCCACTCACTGCCAATCCTAATTCAGACACTCCGATTCACACGACCTCGTGATGTTTTTCTCACTCCTACTAGTGAATGTAATGTAACACACACCCATACAATGCGCACCACCCCGTGATGTTTTTCTCACTCCTACTAGTGAATGTAATGTAACACACACCCATAAAATGCGCACCACCCCGCGATGTTTTTCAGAAACCTATCCTACATTGCCACTGCATGTTGCCTGACCTCCCCATGCTGACCACCCCGCGGTGCTTTTCTCCATCCTACATTGACACTCACTGCCTGTCCTAATTCAGACCCTCCGATTCACACCACCCGTGCTGTTTTTCTCACTCCTACTAGTGAATGTATTGTAACAAAAACCACACAATGCGCACAACCCCGTTATGTTTTTCAGAAAACTATCGTTCATTGCCACTGCATGTTCCCTGACTTCCCCAAGCTGACCACCCCGCGGTGCTTTTCTCCATAGTACATTGCCACTCACTGCCTATCCTAATTCAGACCCTCCGAATCACACCACCCCATGATGTTTTTCTCACTCCTACTAGTGTATGTAATGTAACGCACACCCATACAATGTGCACCACCCCGCGATACTTTTCAGAAACCTATCCTACATTGCCACTGCATGTTCCCTGACCTCCCCATGCTGAGCACACCGCGGTGCTTTTCTCCATCCTACATTGCCACTCACTGCCTATACTAATTCAGACCCTCCGATTCACACCACCCCGTGATGTTTTTCTCACTCCTACTAGTGAATGTAATGTAACACACACCCATACAATGCGCACCACCCCGTGATGTATTTCTCACTCCTACTAGTGAATGTAATGTAACACACACCCATACAATGCGCACCCCTCCGCGATGTTTTTCAGAAACCTATCCTACATTGCCACTGCATGTTCCATGGCCTCCCCATTCTGACCACCCCGCGGTGCTTTTCTCCATCCTACATTGCCACTCACTGCCTATCCTAATTCAGACCCTCTGATTAACACCACCCTGTGATGTTTTTCTCACTCCTACTAGTGAATGTAATGTAACACACACCAATACAATGCGCACCACCCCGTGATGTTTTTCTCACTCCTACTAGTGAATGTAATGTAACACACACCCATAAAATGCGCACCACCACGCGATGATTTTCAGAAACCTATTCTACTTTGCCACTGCATGTTCCCTGACCTCCCCATGCTCACGACCCCGCGGTGCTTTTCTCCATCCTATATTGCCACTCACTGCCAATCCTAATTCAGACCCTCCGATTCACACCACCTCGTGATGTTTTTCTCACTCCTACTAGTGAATATAATGTAACACACACCCAGACAATGCGCACCACGTCGTGATGTTTTTCTCACTCTTACTAGTGAATGTAATGTAACACACACCCATACAATGCGCACCAGCCCGTGATGTTTTTCTCACTCCTACTAGTGAATGTAATGTAACACACACCCATAAAATGCGCACCACCCCGCGATGTTTTTCAGAAACCTATCCTACATTGCCACTGCATGTTGCCTGACTTCCCCATGCTGACCACCCCGCGGTGCTTTTCTCCATCGTACATTGCCACTCACTGCCTATCCTAATTCAGACCCTCCGAATCACACCACCCCGTGATGTTTTTCTCACTCCTACTAGTGAATGTAATGTAACGCACACCCATACAATGCGCACCACCCCGCGATACTTTTCAGAAACCTATCCTACATTGCCACTGCATGTTCCCTGACCTCCCCATGCTGACGACACCGCGGTGCTTTTCTCCATCCTACATTGCCACTCACTGCCTATACTAATTCAGACCCTCCGATTCACACCACCCCGTGATGTTTTTCTCACTCCTACTAGTGAATGTAATGTAACACACACCCATACAATGCGCACCACCCCGTGATGTTTTTCTCACTCCTACTAGTGAATGTAATGTAACACATATCCATACAATGCGCACCACCCCACGATGTTTTTCAGAAACCTATCGTACATTGCCACTGCATGTTCCTTGACCTCCCCATGGTGACCACCACGCGGTGCTTTTCTCCATCCTACATTGCCACTCACTGCCTATCCTAATTCAGACCCTCCGATTCACACCACCCCATGATGTTTTTCTCACTCCTACTAGTGAATGTAATGTAACACACACCCATACAATGCGAACCACCCCGTGATGTTTTTCTCACTCCTACTAGTGAATGTAATGTAACACACACCCATACAATGCGCACCACCCCGTGATGTTTTTCTCACTCCTACTAGTGAATGTAATGTAACACACACCCATACAATGCGCACCCCCCCCGCGATGTTTTTCAGAAACCTATCCTACATTGCCACTGCATGTTCCATGACTTCCCCATTCTGACCACCCCGCGTTGCTTTTCTCCATCCTACATTGCCACTCACTGCCTATCCTAATTCAGACCCTCTGATTCACACCACCACGTGATGTTTTTCTCACTCCTACTAGTGAATGTAATGTAACACACACCAATACAATGCGCACCACCCCGTGAGGTTTTTCTCACTCCTACTAGTGAATGTAATGTAACACACACCCATACAATGCGCACCACCCCGTGATGTTTTGTCACTCCTAATAGTCAATGTAATGTACAACACACCCATAAAATGCGCACCACCCCGCGATGTTTTTCACAAACCTATTCTACATTGCCACTGCATGTTCCCTGACCTCCCCATGCTGACCATCCCTCGGTGCTTTTCTCCATCCTACATTGCCACTCACTGCCTATCCTAATTCAGACCCTGTGATTCACACCACACCGTGATGTATTTCTCACTCCTACTAGTGAATGTAATGTAACACACACCCATACAATGCTCACCACCCCGTGATGTTTTTCTCACTCCTACTAGTGAATGTAATGTAACACACACCCATACAATGTGCACCACCCCGAGATGTTTTTCAGAAACCTATCCTACATTGCCACTGCATGTTCCCTGACCTCCCAATGCTGACCACCCCGCGGTGCTTTTCTCCATCCGACATTGCCACTCACTGCCTCTCCTAAATCAGCCCCTCCGATTCACACCACCCCGTGATGATTTTCTCACTCCTACTAGTGAATGTTATGTAACACACACCCATACAATGTGCACCACCCCGCGATGTTTTTCAGAAACCTATCCTACATTGCCACTGCATGTTCCCTGACGTCCCCATGCTGACCACCCCGCGGTGCTTTTCTCCATCCTACATTGCCACTCACTGCCCATCCTAATTCAAACCCTCCAATTCACACCAACCCGTGATGTTTTTCACACTCCTACTAGTGAATGTAATGTAACACACACCCATACAATGCGCACCACCCCGTGATGTTTTTCTCACTCCTACTAGTGAATGTAATGTATCACACACCCATACAATGCGCACTACCCCGTGATGTTTTTCAGAAACCTATCCTACATTGCCACTGCATGTTCCCTGACCTCCCCATACTGACCACCCCGCGGTGCTTTTCTCCATCCTACATTGCCACTCACTGCTGATCCTAATTCAGACCCTCCGATTCTGACCACCTCGTGATGTTTTTCTCCTCCTACTAGTGAATGTAATGTAACACACACCCATTCAATGTGCACCACCCCATGATGTTTTTCTCACTCCTACTAGTGAATGTAATGTAACACACACCCATACAATGCGCACCACCCCGTGATGTTTTTCTCACTCCTACTAGTGAATGTAATGTAACACACATCCATACAATGCGCACCACCCCACGATGTTTTTCAGAAACCTATCCTACATTGCCACTGCATGTTCCCTGACCTCCCCATGCTGAGCACGCCGCGGTGCTTTTCTGCATCCTACATTGCCACTCACTGCCTATCGTAATTCAGACGCTCCGATTCACACCACCCCGTGATGTTTTTCTCACTCCTACTAGTGAATGTAATGTAACACACACCCATACAATGTGCACCACCCCACAATGTTTTTCAGAAACCTATCCTACATTGCCACTGCATGTTCCCTGACCTCCCCATGCTCACGACCCCGCGGTGCATTTCTCCATCCTATATTGCCACTCACTGCCAATCCTAATTCAGACACTCCGATTCACACGACCTCGTGATGTTTTTCTCACTCCTACTAGTGAATGTAATGTAACACACACCCATACAATGCGCACCACCCCGTGATGTTTTTCTCACTCCTACTAGTGAATGTAATGTAACACACACCCATGAAATGCGCACCACCCCGCGATGTTTTTCAGAAACCTATCCTACATTGCCACTGCATGTTGCCTGACCTCCCCATGCTGACCACCCCGCGGTGCTTTTCTCCATCCTACATTGACACTCACTGCCTGTCCTAATTCAGACCCTCCGATTCACACCACCCGTGCTGTTTTTCTCACTCCTACTAGTGAATGTATTGTAACACACACCCACACAATGCGCACCACCCCGTTATGTTTTTCAGAAAACTATCGTTCATTGCCACTGCATGTTCCCTGACTTCCCCAAGCTGACCACCCCGCGGTGCTTTTCTCCATAGTACATTGCCACTCACTGCCTATCCTAATTCAGACCCTCCGAATCACACCACCCCATGATGTTTTTCTCACTCCTACTAGTGTATGTAATGTAACGCACACCCATACAATGTGCACCACCCCGCGATACTTTTCAGAAACCTATCCTACATTGCCACTGCATGTTCCCTGACCTCCCCATGCTGAGCACACCGCGGTGCTTTTCTCCATCCTACATTGCCACTCACTGCCTATACTAATTCAGACCCTCCGATTCACACCACCCCGTGATGTTTTTCTCACTCCTACTAGTGAATGTAATGTAACACACACCAATACAATGCGCACCACCCCGTGATGTTTTTCTCACTCCTACTAGTGAATGTTATGTAACACACACCCATACAATGCGCACCACCCCGTGATGTTTTTGTCACTCCTACTAGTGAATGTAATGTAACACACACCCATAAAATGTGCACCATCCCGTGATGTTTTTCTCACTCCTACTAGTGAATGTAATGTAACACACACCCATACAATTCGCACCACCCCGTGATGTTTTTCTCACTCCTACTAGTGAATGTAATGTAACACATATCCATACAATGCGCACCAGCCCACGATGTTTTTCAGAAACCTATCCTACATTGCCACTGCATGTTCCCTGACCTCCCCATGGTGACCACCACGCGGTGCTTTTCACCATCCTACATTGCCACTGACTGCCTATCCTAATTCAGACCCTCCGATTCACACCACCCCGTGATGTTTTTCTCACTCCTACTAGTGAATGTAATGTAACACACACCCATACAATGCGAACCACCCCGTGATGTTTTTCTCACTCCTACTAGTGAATGTTATGTAACACACACCCATACAATGTGCACCACCCCGCGATGTTTTTCAGAAACCTATCCTAAATTGCCACTGCATGTTCCCTGACCTCCCAATGCTGACCACCCCGCGGTGCTTTTCTCCATCCGACATTGCCACTCACTGCCTCTCCTAAATCAGCCCCTCCGATTCACACCACCCCGTGATGTTTTTCTCACTCCTACTAGTGAATGTTATGTAACACACACCCATACAATGTGCACCACCCCGCGATGTTTTTCAGAAACCTATCCTACATTGCCACTGCATGTTCCCTGACGTCCCCATGCTGACCACCCCGCTGTGCTTTTCTCCATCCTACATTGCCACTCACTGCCCATCCTAATTCAAACCCTCCAATTCACACCACCCCGTGATGTTTTTCACACTCCTACTAGTGAATGTAATGTAACACACACCCATACAATGCGCACCACCCCGTGATGTTTTTCTCACTCCTACTAGTGAATGTAATGTAACACACACCCATACAATGCGCACTACCCCGTGATGTTTTTCAGAAACCTATCCTACATTGCCACTGCATGTTCCCTGACCTCCCCATACTGACCACCCCGCGGTGCTTTTCTCCATCCTACATTGCCACTCACTGCTGATCCTAATTCAGACCCTCCGATTCTGACCACCTCGTGATGTTTTTCTCCTCCTACTAGTGAATGTAATGTAACACACACCCATACAATGTGCCCCACCCCGTGATGTTTTTCTCACTCCTACTAGTGAATGTAATGTAACACACACCCATACAATGCGCACCACCCCGTGATGTTTTTCTCACTCCTACTAGTGAATGTAATGTAACACACATCCATACAATGCGCACCAACCCACGATGTTTTTCAGAAACCTATCCTACATTGCCACTGCATGTTCCCTGACCTCCCCATGGTGACCACCACGCGGTGATTTTCTCCATCCTACATTGCCACTCACTGCCTATCCTAAATCAGACCCTCCGATTCACACCACCCCGTGATGTTTTTCTCACTCCTTCTAGTGAATGTAATGTAACACACACCCATACAATGCGAACCACCCCGTGATGTTTTTCTCACTCCTACTAGTGAATGTAATGTAACACACACCCATACATTGCGCACCACCCCGCGATGTTTTTCAGAAACCTATCCTACATTGCCACTGCATGTTCCCTGACCTCCCCATGCTGAGCACGCCGCTGTGCTTTTCTCCATCCTACATTGCCACTCACTGCCTATCGTAATTCAGACGCTCCGATTCACACCACCCCGTGATGTTTTTCTCACTCCTACTAGTGAATGTAATGTAACACACACCCATACAATGTGCACCACCCCGCGATGTTTTTCAGAAACCTATCCTACATTGCCACTGCATGTTCCCTGACCTCCCCATGCTCACGACCCCGCGGTGCATTTCTCCATCCTATATTGCCACTCACTGCCAATCCTAATTCAGACACTCCGATTCACACGACCTCGTGATGTTTTTCTCACTCCTACTAGTGAATGTAATGTAACACACACCCATACAATGCGCACCACCCCGTGATGTTTTTCTCACTCCTACTAGTGAATGTAATGTAACACACACCCATAAAATGCGCACCACCCCGCGATGTTTTTCAGAAACCTATCCTACATTGCCACTGCATGTTGCCTGACCTCCCCATGCTGACCACCCCGCGGTGCTTTTCTCCATCCTACATTGACACTCACTGCCTGTCCTAATTCAGACCCTCCGATTCACACCACCCGTGCTGTTTTTCTCACTCCTACTAGTGAATGTATTGTAACACACACCCACACAATGCGCACCACCCCGTTATGTTTTTCAGAAAACTATCGTTCATTGCCACTGCATGTTCCCTGACTTCCCAAGCTGACCACCCCGCGGTGCTTTTCTCCATAGTACATTGCCACTCACTGCCTATCCTAATTCAGACCCTCCAAATCACACCACCCCATGATGTTTTTCTCACTCCTACTAGTGTATGTAAAGTAACGCACACCCATACAATGTGCACCACCCCGCGATACTTTTCAGAAACCTATCCTACATTGCCACTGCATGTTCCCTGACCTCCCCATGCTGAGCACACCGCGGTGCTTTTCTCCATCCTACATTGCCACTCACTGCCTATCCTAATTCAGACCCTCCGAATCACACCACCCCATGATGTTTTTCTCACTCCTACTAGTGAATGTAATGTAACACACACCAATACAATGCGCACCACCCCGTGATGTTTTTCTCACTCCTACTAGTGAATGTTATGTAACACACACCCATACAATGCGCACCACCCCGTGATGTTTTTGTCACTCCTACTAGTGAATGTAATGTAACACACACCCATAAAATGTGCACCATCCCGTGATGTTTTTCTCACTCCTACTAGTGAATGTAATGTAACACACACCCATACAATTCGCACCACCCCGTGATGTTTTTCTCACTCCAACTAGTGAATGTAATGTAACACATATCCATACAATGCGCACCAGCACACGATGTTTTTCAGAAACCTATCCTACATTGCCACTGCATGTTCCCTGACCTCCCCATGGTGACCACCACGCGGTGCTTTTCTCCATCCTACATTGCCACTGACTGCCTATCCTAATTCAGACCCTCCGATTCACACCACCCCGTGATGTTTTTCTCACTCCTACTAGTGAATGTAATGTAACACACACCCATACAATGCGAACCACCCCGTGATGTTTTTCTCACTCCTACTAGTGAATGTAATGTAACACACACCCATACAATGCGCACCACCCCGCGATGTTTTTCAGAAAACTATCCTATATTGCCACTGCATTTTCCCTGACCTCCCCATGGTGACCACCCCGCAGTGCTTTTCTCCATCCTACATTGCCACTCACTGCCTATCCTAATTCAGACCCTCCGATTCGCACCACCCCGTGATGTTTTTCTCACTCCTACTAGTGAATGTAATGTAACACACACCCATACAATGCGAACCACCCCGTGATGTTTTTCTCACTCCTACTAGTGAATGTAATGTAACACACACCCATACAATGCGCACCACCCCGCGATGTTTTTCAGAAACCTATCCTACATTGCCTCTGCATGTTCCCTGACCTCCCCATGCTGAGCACGCCGCTGTGCTTTTCTCCATCCTACATTGCCACTCACTGCGTATCCTAATTCAGACGCTCCGATTCACACCACCCCGTGATGTTTTTCTCACTCCTACTAGTGAATGTAATGTAACACACACCCATACAATGTGCACCACCCCGCGATGTTTTTCAGAAACCTATCCTACATTGCCACTGCATGTTCCCTGACCTGCCATGCTGACCACTCCGCGGTGCTTTTCTCCATCCTACATTGCCACTCACTGCCTATCCTAATTCAGACCCTCCAATTCACACCACCCCGTGATGTTTTTCTCACTCCTACTAGTGAATGTAATGTAACACACACCCATACAATGCGCACCACCCCGTGATGTTTTTCTCAGTCCTACTAGTGAATGTAATGTAACACACACCCATACAAAGCGCACCACCCCGCGGTGTTTTTCAGAAACCTATCCTACATGGCCACTGCATGTTCCCTGAGCTCCCCATGCTCACGACCCCGCGGTGCTTTTCTCCATCCTATATTGCCACTCACTGCAGATCGTAATTCAGACCCTCCGATTCACACCACCTCGTGATGTTTTTCTCACTCCTACTAGTGAATGTAATGTAACACACACCCATACAATGCGCACCACGTCGTGATGTTTTTCTCACTCTTACTAGTGAATGTAATGTAACACACACCCATACAATGCGCACCACCCCGTGATGTTTTTCTCACTCCTACTAGTGAATGTAATGTAACACACACCCATACAATGCGCACCACCCCGCGATGTTTTTCAGAAACCTATCCTACATTGCCACTGCATGTTGCCTGACCTCCCCATGCTGACCACCGTGCGGTGCTTTTCTCCATCCTACATTGCCACTCACTGCCTGTCCTAATTCAGACCCACCGATTCACACCACCCCGTGATGTTTTTCTCACTCCTACTAGTGAATGTAATGTAACACACACCCATACAATGCGCACCACCCCGTGATATTTTTCAGAAAACTATCGTTCATTGCCACTGCATGTTCCCTGACTTCCCCATGCTGACCAGCCCGCGATGCTTTTCTCCATCGTACATTGCCACTCACTGCCTATCCTAATTCAGACCCTCCGAATCACACCACCCCGTGATGTTTTTCTCACTCCTATTAGTGAATGTAATGTAACGCACACCCATACAATGCACACCACCCCGCGATACTTTTCAGAAACCTATCCTACATTGCCACTGCATGTTCCCTCACCTGCCCATGCTGACCACAACACGGTGCTTTTCTCCATCCTACATTGCCACTCACTGCCCATCCTAATTCAAACCCTCCAATTCACACCACCCCGTGATGTTTTTCACACTCCTACTAGTGAATGTAATGTAACACACACCCATACAATGCGCACCACCCCGTGATGTTTTTCTCACTCCTACTAGTGAATGTAATGTAACACACACCCATACAATGCGCACTACCCCGTGATGTTTTTCAGAAACCTATCCTACATTGCCACTGCATGTTCCCTGACCTCCCCATACTGACCACCCCGCGGTGCTTTTCTCCATCCTACATTGCCACTCACTGCTGATCCTAATTCAGACCCTCTGATTCACACCACCACGTGATGTTTTTCTCACTCCTACTAGTGAATGTAATGTAACACACACCCATACAATGCGAACCACCCCGTGATGTTTTTCTCACTCCTACTAGTGAATGTAATGTAACACACACCCATACAATGCGCACCACCCCGTGATGTTTTTCTCACTCCTACTAGTGAATGTAATGTAACACACACCCATACAATGCGCACCCCCCCGCGATGTTTTTCAGAAACCTATCCTACATTGCCACTGCATGTTCCATGACTTCCCCATTCTGACCACCCCGCGTTGCTTTTCTCCATCCTACATTGCCACTCACTGCCTATCCTAATTCAGACCCTCTGATTCACACCACCACGTGATGTTTTTCTCACTCCTACTAGTGAATGTAATGTAACACACACCAATACAATGCGCACCACCCCGTGAGGTTTTTCTCACTCCTACTAGTGAATGTAATGTAACACACACCCATACAATGCGCACCACCCCGTGATGTTTTGTCACTCCTAATAGTCAATGTAATGTACAACACACCCATAAAATGCGCACCACCCCGCGATGTTTTTCACAAACCTATTCTACATTGCCACTGCATGTTCCCTGACCTCCCCATGCTGACGGACCCGCGGTGCTTTTCTGCATCCTTCATTGCCACTCACTGCCTATCCTAATTCAGACCCTCCGATTCACACCACGTCGTGATGTTTTTCTCATTCCTACTAGTGAATGTAATGTAACACACACCCATACAATGCGCAGCACCCCGCGATGTTTTTCAAAAACATATCCTACATTGTCATTGCATGTTCCCTGACCTCCCCATGCTGACCACCCCTCGGTGCTTTTCTCCATCCTACATTGCCACTCACTGCCTATCCTAATTCAGACCCTGTGATTCACACCACACCGTGATGTATTTCTCACTCCTACTAGTGAATGTAATGTAACACACACCCATACAATGCTCACCACCCCGTGATGTTTTTCTCACTCCTACTAGTGAATGTAATGTAACACACACCCATACAATGTGCACCACCCCGAGATGTTTTTCAGAAACCTATCCTACATTGCCACTGCATGTTCCCTGACCTCCCAATGCTGACCACCCCGCGGTGCTTTTCTCCATCCGACATTGCCACTCACTGCCTCTCCTAAATCAGCCCCTCCGATTCACACCACCCCGTGATGTTTTTCTCACTCCTACTAGTGAATGTTATGTAACACACACCCATACAATGTGCACCACCCCGCGATGTTTTTCAGAAACCTATCCTACATTGCCACTGCATGTTCCCTGACGTCCCCATGCTGACCACCCCGCGGTGCTTTTCTCCATCCTACATTGCCACTCACTGCCCATCCTAATTCAAACCCTCCAATTCACACCAACCCGTGATGTTTTTCACACTCCTACTAGTGAATGTAATGTAACACACACCCATACAATGCGCACCACCCCGTGATGTTTTTCTCACTCCTACTAGTGAATGTAATGTATCACACACCCATACAATGCGCACTACCCCGTGATGTTTTTCAGAAACCTATCCTACATTGCCACTGCATGTTCCCTGACCTCCCCATACTGACCACCCCGCGGTGCTTTTCTCCATCCTACATTGCCACTCACTGCTGATCCTAATTCAGACCCTCCGATTCTGACCACCTCGTGATGTTTTTCTCCTCCTACTAGTGAATGTAATGTAACACACACCCATTCAATGTGCACCACCCCGTGATGTTTTTCTCACTCCTACTAGTGAATGTAATGTAACACACACCCATACAATGCGCACCACCCCGTGATGTTTTTCTCACTCCTACTAGTGAATGTAATGTAACACACATCCATACAATGCGCACCACCCCACGATGTTTTTCAGAAACCTATCCTACATTGCCACTGCATGTTCCCTGACCTCCCCATGCTGAGCACGCCGCGGTGCTTTTCTGCATCCTACATTGCCACTCACTGCCTATCGTAATTCAGACGCTCCGATTCACACCACCCCGTGATGTTTTTCTCACTCCTACTAGTGAATGTAATGTAACACACACCCATACAATGTGCACCACCCCACAATGTTTTTCAGAAACCTATCCTACATTGCCACTGCATGTTCCCTGACCTCCCCATGCTCACGACCCCGCGGTGCATTTCTCCATCCTATATTGCCACTCACTGCCAATCCTAATTCAGACACTCCGATTCACACGACCTCGTGATGTTTTTCTCACTCCTACTAGTGAATGTAATGTAACACACACCCATACAATGCGCACCACCCCGTGATGTTTTTCTCACTCCTACTAGTGAATGTAATGTAACACACACCCATGAAATGCGCACCACCCCGCGATGTTTTTCAGAAACCTATCCTACATTGCCACTGCATGTTGCCTGACCTCCCCATGCTGACCACCCCGCGGTGCTTTTCTCCATCCTACATTGACACTCACTGCCTGTCCTAATTCAGACCCTCCGATTCACACCACCCGTGCTGTTTTTCTCACTCCTACTAGTGAATGTATTGTAACACACACCCACACAATGCGCACCACCCCGTTATGTTTTTCAGAAAACTATCGTTCATTGCCACTGCATGTTCCCTGACTTCCCCAAGCTGACCACCCCGCGGTGCTTTTCTCCATAGTACATTGCCACTCACTGCCTATCCTAATTCAGACCCTCCGAATCACACCACCCCATGATGTTTTTCTCACTCCTACTAGTGTATGTAATGTAACGCACACCCATACAATGTGCACCACCCCGCGATACTTTTCAGAAACCTATCCTACATTGCCACTGCATGTTCCCTGACCTCCCCATGCTGAGCACACCGCGGTGCTTTTCTCCATCCTACATTGCCACTCACTGCCTATACTAATTCAGACCCTCCGATTCACACCACCCCGTGATGTTTTTCTCACTCCTACTAGTGAATGTAATGTAACACACACCAATACAATGCGCACCACCCCGTGATGTTTTTCTCACTCCTACTAGTGAATGTTATGTAACACACACCCATACAATGCGCACCACCCCGTGATGTTTTTGTCACTCCTACTAGTGAATGTAATGTAACACACACCCATAAAATGTGCACCATCCCGTGATGTTTTTCTCACTCCTACTAGTGAATGTAATGTAACACACACCCATACAATTCGCACCACCCCGTGATGTTTTTCTCACTCCTACTAGTGAATGTAATGTAACACATATCCATACAATGCGCACCAGCCCACGATGTTTTTCAGAAACCTATCCTACATTGCCACTGCATGTTCCCTGACCTCCCCATGGTGACCACCACGCGGTGCTTTTCACCATCCTACATTGCCACTGACTGCCTATCCTAATTCAGACCCTCCGATTCACACCACCCCGTGATGTTTTTCTCACTCCTACTAGTGAATGTAATGTAACACACACCCATACAATGCGAACCACCCCGTGATGTTTTTCTCACTCCTACTAGTGAATGTTATGTAACACACACCCATACAATGTGCACCACCCCGCGATGTTTTTCAGAAACCTATCCTAAATTGCCACTGCATGTTCCCTGACCTCCCAATGCTGACCACCCCGCGGTGCTTTTCTCCATCCGATATTGCCACTCACTGCCTATACTAAATCAGCCCCTCCGATTCACACCACCCCGTGATGTTTTTCTCACTCCTACTAGTGAATGTTATGTAACACACACCCATACAATGTGCACCACCCCGCGATGTTTTTCAGAAACCTATCCTACATTGCCACTGCATGTTCCCTGACGTCCCCATGCTGACCACCCCGCTGTGCTTTTCTCCATCCTACATTGCCACTCACTGCCCATCCTAATTCAAACCCTCCAATTCACACCACCCCGTGATGTTTTTCACACTCCTACTAGTGAATGTAATGTAACACACACCCATACAATGCGCACCACCCCGTGATGTTTTTCTCACTCCTACTAGTGAATGTAATGTAACACACACCCATACAATGCGCACTACCCCGTGATGTTTTTCAGAAACCTATCCTACATTGCCACTGCATGTTCCCTGACCTCCCCATACTGACCACCCCGCGGTGCTTTTCTCCATCCTACATTGCCACTCACTGCTGATCCTAATTCAGACCCTCCGATTCTGACCACCTCGTGATGTTTTTCTCCTCCTACTAGTGAATGTAATGTAACACACACCCATACAATGTGCCCCACCCCGTGATGTTTTTCTCACTCCTACTAGTGAATGTAATGTAACACACACCCATACAATGCGCATCACCCCGTGATGTTTTTCTCACTCCTACTAGTGAATGTAATGTAACACACATCCATACAATGCGCACCAACCCACGATGTTTTTCAGAAACCTATCCTACATTGCCACTGCATGTTCCCTGACCTCCCCATGGTGACCACCACGCGGTGATTTTCTCCATCCTACATTGCCACTCACTGCCTATCCTAAATCAGACCCTCCGATTCACACCACCCCGTGATGTTTTTCTCACTCCTTCTAGTGAATGTAATGTAACACACACCCATACAATGCGAACCACCCCGTGATGTTTTTCTCACTCCTACTAGTGAATGTAATGTAACACACACCCATACAATGCGCACCACCCCGCGATGTTTTTCAGAAACCTATCCTACATTGCCACTGCATGTTCCCTGACCTCCCCATGCTGAGCACGCCGCTGTGCTTTTCTCCATCCTACATTGCCACTCACTGCCTATCGTAATTCAGACGCTCCGATTCACACCACCCCGTGATGTTTTTCTCACTCCTACTAGTGAATGTAATGTAACACACACCCATACAATGTGCACCACCCCGCGATGTTTTTCAGAAACCTATCCTACATTGCCACTGCATGTTCCCTGACCTCCCCATGCTCACGACCCCGCGGTGCATTTCTCCATCCTATATTGCCACTCACTGCCAATCCTAATTCAGACACTCCGATTCACACGACCTCGTGATGTTTTTCTCACTCCTACTAGTGAATGTAATGTAACACACACCCATACAATGCGCACCACCCCGTGATGTTTTTCTCACTCCTACTAGTGAATGTAATGTAACACACACCCATAAAATGCGCACCACCCCGCGATGTTTTTCAGAAACCTATCCTACATTGCCACTGCATGTTGCCTGACCTCCCCATGCTGACCACCCCGCGGTGCTTTTCTCCATCCTACATTGACACTCACTGCCTGTCCTAATTCAGACCCTCCGATTCACACCACCCGTGCTGTTTTTCTCACTCCTACTAGTGAATGTATTGTAACACACACCCAAACAATGCGCACCACCCCGTTATGTTTTTCAGAAAACTATCGTTCATTGCCACTGCATGTTCCCTGACTTCCCAAGCTGACCACCCCGCGGTGCTTTTCTCCATAGTACATTGCCACTCACTGCCTATCCTAATTCAGACCCTCCAAATCACACCACCCCATGATGTTTTTCTCACTCCTACTAGTGTATGTAAAGTAACGCACACCCATACAATGTGCACCACCCCGCGATACTTTTCAGAAACCTATCCTACATTGCCACTGCATGTTCCCTGACCTCCCCATGCTGAGCACACCGCGGTGCTTTTCTCCATCCTACATTGCCACTCACTGCCTATCCTAATTCAGACCCTCCGAATCACACCACCCCATGATGTTTTTCTCACTCCTACTAGTGAATGTAATGTAACACACACCAATACAATGCGCACCACCCCGTGATGTTTTTCTCACTCCTACTAGTGAATGTTATGTAACACACACCCATACAATGCGCACCACCCCGTGATGTTTTTGTCACTCCTACTAGTGAATGTAATGTAACACACACCCATAAAATGTGCACCATCCCGTGATGTTTTTCTCACTCCTACTAGTGAATGTAATGTAACACACACCCATACAATTCGCACCACCCCGTGATGTTTTTCTCACTCCAACTAGTGAATGTAATGTAACACATATCCATACAATGCGCACCAGCACACGATGTTTTTCAGAAACCTATCCTACATTGCCACTGCATGTTCCCTGACCTGCCATGCTGACCACTCCGCGGTGCTTTTCTCCATCCTACATTGCCACTCACTGCCTATCCTAATTCAGACCCTCCAATTCACACCACCCCGTGATGTTTTTCTCACTCCTACTAGTGAATGTAATGTAACACACACCCATACAATGCGCACCACCCCGTGATGTTTTTCTCAGTCCTACTAGTGAATGTAATGTAACACACACCCATACAAAGCGCACCACCCCGCGGTGTTTTTCAGAAACCTATCCTACATGGCCACTGCATGTTCCCTGAGCTCCCCATGCTCACGACCCCGCGGTGCTTTTCTCCATCCTATATTGCCACTCACTGCAGATCGTAATTCAGACCCTCCGATTCACACCACCTCGTGATGTTTTTCTCACTCCTACTAGTGAATGTAATGTAACACACACCCATACAATGCGCACCACGTCGTGATGTTTTTCTCACTCTTACTAGTGAATGTAATGTAACACACACCCATACAATGCGCACCACCCCGTGATGTTTTTCAGAAAACTATCGTTCATTGCCACTGCATGTTCCCTGACTTCCCCATGCTGACCACCGTGCGGTGCTTTTCTCCATCCTACATTGCCACTCACTGCCTGTCCTAATTCAGACCCACCGATTCACACCACCCCGTGATGTTTTTCTCACTCCTACTAGTGAATGTAATGTAACACACACCCATACAATGCGCACCACCCCGTGATATTTTTCAGAAAACTATCGTTCATTGCCACTGCATGTTCCCTGACTTCCCCATGCTGACCAGCCCGCGATGCTTTTCTCCATCGTACATTGCCACTCACTGCCTATCCTAATTCAGACCCTCCGAATCACACCACCCCGTGATGTTTTTCTCACTCCTATTAGTGAATGTAATGTAACGCACACCCATACAATGCACACCACCCCGCGATACTTTTCAGAAACCTATCCTACATTGCCACTGCATGTTCCCTCACCTGCCCATGCTGACCACAACGCGGTGCTTTTCTCCATCCTACATTGCCACTCACTGCCCATCCTAATTCAAACCCTCCAATTCACACCACCCCGTGATGTTTTTCACACTCCTACTAGTGAATGTAATGTAACACACACCCATACAATGCGCACCACCCCGTGATGTTTTTCTCACTCCTACTAGTGAATGTAATGTAACACACACCCATACAATGCGCACTACCCCGTGATGTTTTTCAGAAACCTATCCTACATTGCCACTGCATGTTCCCTGACCTCCCCATACTGACCACCCCGCGGTGCTTTTCTCCATCCTACATTGCCACTCACTGCTGATCCTAATTCAGACCCTCCGATTCTGACCACCTCGTGATGTTTTTCTCCTCCTACTAGTGAATGTAATGTAACACACACCCATACAATGTGCACCACCCCGTGATGTTTTTCTCACTCCTACTAGTGAATGTAATGTAACACACCCATACAATGCGCACCACCCCGTGATGTTTTTCTCACTCCTACTAGTGAATGTAATGTAACACACATCCATACAATGCGCACCAACCCACGATGTTTTTCAGAAACCTATCCTACATTGCCACTGCATGTTCCCTGACCTCCCCATGGTGACCACCACGCGGTGCTTTTCTCCATCCTACATTGCCACTCACTGCCTATCCTAAATCAGACCCTCCGATTCACACCACCCCGTGATGTTTTTCTCACTCCTACTAGTGAATGTAATGTAACACACACCCATACAATGCGAACCACCCCGTGATGTTTTTCTCACTCCTACTAGTGAATGTAATGTAACACACACCCATACAATGCGCACCACCCCGCGATGTTTTTCAGAAACCTATCCTACATTGCCACTGCATGTTCCCTGACCTCCCCATGCTGAGCACGCCGCGGTGCTTTTCGCCATCCTACATTGCCACTCACTGCCTATCGTAATTCAGACGCTCCGATTCACACCACCCCGTGATGTTTTTCTCACTCCTACTAGTGAATGTAATGTAACACACACCCATACAATGTGCACCGCCCCGCGATGTTTTTCAGAAACCTATCCCACATTGCCACTGCATGTTCCCTGACCTCCCCATGCTCACGACCCCGCGGTGCATTTCTCCATCCTATATTGCCACTCACTGCCAATCCTAATTCAGACACTCCGATTCACACGACATCGTGATGTTTTTCTCACTCCTACTAGTGAATGTAATGTAACACACACCCATACAATGCGCACCACCCCGCGATGTTTTTCAGAAACCTATCCTACATTGCCACTGCATGTTGCCTGACCTCCCCATGCTGACCACCCCGCGGTGCTTTTCTCCATCCTACATTGACACTCACTGCCTGTCCTAATTCAGACCCTCCGATTCACACCACCCGTGCTGTTTTTCTCACTCCTACTAGTGAATGTATTGTAACACACACCCACACAATGCGCACCACCCCGTTATGTTTTTCAGAAAACTATCGTTCATTGCCACTGCATGTTCCCTGACTTCCCCAAGCTGACCACCCCGCGGTGCTTTTCTCCATAGTACATTGCCACTCACTGCCTATCCTAATTCAGACCCTCCGAATCACACCACCCCATGATGTTTTTCTCACTCCTACTAGTGTATGTAATGTAACGCACACCCATACAATGTGCACCACCCCGCGATACTTTTCAGAAACCTATCCTACATTGCCACTGCATGTTCCCTGAACTCCCCATGCTGAGCACACCGCGGTGCTTTTCTCCATCCTACATTGCCACTCACTGCCTATACTAATTCAGATCCTCCGATTCACACCACCCCGTGATGTTTTTGTCACTCCTACTAGTGAATGTAATGTAACACACACCAATACAATGCGCACCACCCCGTGATGTTTTTCTCACTCCTACTAGTGAATGTTATGTAACACACACCCATACAATGCGCACCACCCCGTGATGTTTTTGTCACTCCTACTAGTGAATGTAATGTAACACACACCCATAAAATGTGCACCATCCCGTGATGTTTTTCTCACTCCTACTAGTGAATGTAATGTAACACACACCCATACAATTCGCACCACCCCGTGATGTTTTTCTCACTCCTACTAGTGAATGTAATGTAACACATATCCATACAATGCGCACCAGCACACGATGTTTTTTAGAAACCTATCCTACATTGAAACTGCATGTTCCCTGACCTCCCCATGGTGACCACCACGCGGTGCTTTTCTCCATCCTGCATTGCCACTGACTGCCTATCCTAATTCAGACCCTCCGATTCACACCACCCCGTGATGTTTTTCTCACTCCTACTAGTGAATGTAATGTAACACACACCCATACAATGCGAACCACCCCGTGATGTTTTTCTCACTCCTACTAGTGAATGTAATGTAACACACACCCATACAATGCGCACCACCCCGCGATGTTTTTCAGAAAACTATCCTATATTGCCACTGCATTTTCCCTGACCTCCCCATGGTGACCACCCCGCGGTGCTTTTCTCCATCCTACATTGCCACTCACTGCCTATCCTAATACAGACCCTCCGATTCGCACCACCCCGTGATGTTTTTCTCACTCCTACTAGTGAATGTAATGTAACACACACCCCTACAATGCGAACCACCCCGTGATGTTTTTCTCACTCCTACTAGTGAATGTAATGTAACACACACCCATACAATGCGCACCACCCCGCGATGTTTTTCAGAAAACTATCCTATATTGCCACTGCATGTTCCCTGACCTCCCCATGGTGACCACCCCGCGGTGCTTTTCTCCATCCTACATTGCCACTCACTGCCTATACTAATTCAGACCCTCCGATTCACACCACCCCGTGATGTTTTTCTCACTCCTACTAGTAAATGTAATGTAACACACACCCATACAATGCGAACCACCCCGTGATGTTTTTCTCACTCCTACTAGTGAATGTAATGTAACACACACCCATACAATGCGCACCACCCCGCGATGTTTTTCAGAAAACTATCCTATATTGCCACTGCATTTTCCCTGACCTCCCAATGGTGACCACCCCGCAGTGCTTTTCTCCATCCTACATTGCCACTCACTGCCTATCCTAATTCAGACCCTCCGATTCGCACCACCCCGTGATGTTTTTCTCACTCCTACTAGTGAATGTAATGTAACACACACCCATACAATGCGAACCACCCCGTGATGTTTTTCTCACTCCTACTAGTGAATGTAATGTAACACACACCCATACAATGCGCACCACCCCGCGATGTTTTTCAGAAAACTATCCTATATTGCAACTGCATGTTCCCTGACCTCCCCATGGTGACCACCCCGCGGTGCTTTTCTCCATCCTACATTGCCACTCACTGCCTATACTAATTCAGACCCTCCGATTCACACCTCCCCGTGATGTTTTTCTCACTCCTACTAGTGAATGTAATGTAACACACACCCATACAATGCGCACCACCCCGTGATGTATTTCTCACTCCTACTAGTGAATGTAATGTAACACACACCCATACAATGCGCACCCCTCCGCGATGTTTTTCAGAAACCTATCCTACATTGCCACTGCATGTTCCATGACATCCCCATTCTGACCACCCCGCGGTGCTTTTCTCCATCCTACATTGCCACTCACTGCCTATCCTAATTCAGACCCTCTGATTCACACCACCCTGTGATGTTTTTCTCACTCCTACTAGTGAATGTAATGTAACACACACCAATACAATGCGCACCACCCCGTGATGTTTTTCTCACTCCTACTAGTGAATGTAATGTTACACACACCCATACAATGCGCACCACCCGTGATGTTTTGTCACTCCTAATAGTGAATGTAATGTAACACACACCCATAAAATGCGCACCACCACGCGATGTTTTTCAGAAACCTATTCTACTTTGCCATTGCATGTTCCCTGACCTCCCCATGCTCACGACCCCGCGGTGCTTTTCTCCATCCTATATTGCCACTCACTGCCAATCCTAATTCAGACCCTCCGATTCACACCACCTCGTGATGTTTTTCTCACTCCTACTAGTGAATGTAATGTAACACACACCCATACATTGCGCACCAGGTTGTGATGTTTTTCTCACTCTTACTAGTGAATGTAATGTAACACACACCCATACAATGCGCACCACCCCGTGATGTTTTTCTCACTCCTACTAGTGAATATAATGTAACACACACCCATAAAATGCGCACCACCCCGCGATGTTTTTCAGAAACCTATCCTACATTGCCACTGCATGTTGCCTGACCTCCCTTGCTGACCACCCCGCGGTGCTTTTCTCCATCCTACATTGCCACTCACTGCCTGTCCTAATTCAGACCCTCCGATTCACACCACCCGTGCTGTTTTTCTCACTCCTACTAGTGAATGTAATGTAACACACACCCATACAATGCGCACCACCCCGTTATGTTTTTCAGAAAACTATCGTTCATTGCCACTGCATGTTCCATGACATCCCCATTCTGACCACCCCGCGGTGCTTTTCTCCATCCTACATTGCCACTCACTGCCTATCCTAATTCAGACCCTCTGATTCACACCACCCCGTGCTGTTTTTCTCACTCCTACTAGTGAATGTAATGTAACACACACCCATACAATGCGCACCACCCCGCGATACTTTTCAGAAACCTATCCTACATTGCCACTGCATGTTCCCTGACCTCCCCATGCTGACCACACCGCGGTGCTTTTCTCCATCCTACATTGCCACTCACTGCCTATACTAATTCAGACCCTCCGATTCACACCACCCCGTGATGTTTTTCTCACTCCTACTAGTGAATGTAATGTAACACACACCCATACAATGCGCACCACCCCGTGATGTTTTTCTCACTCCTACTAGTGAATGTAATGTAACACATATCCATACAATGCGCACCACCCCACGATGTTTTTCAGAAACCTATCCTACATTGCCACTGCATGTTCCCTGACCTCCCCATGGTGACCACCACGCGGTGCTTTTCTCCATCCTACATTGCCACTCACTGCCTATCCTAATTCAGACCCTCCGATTCACACCACCCCATGATGTTTTTCTCACTCCTACTAGTGAATGTAATGTAACACACACCCATACAATGCGAACCACCCCTTGATGTTTTTCTCACTCCTACTAGTGAATGTAATGTAACACACACCCATACAATGCGCACCACCCCGCGATGTTTTTCAGAAAACTATCCTATATTGCCACTGCATGTTCTCTGACCTCCCCATGGTGACCACCCCGCGGTGCTTTTCTCCATCCTACATTGCCACTCACTGCCTATACTAATTCAGACCCTCCGATTCACACCTCCCCGTGATGTTTTTCTCACTTCTACTAGTGAATGTAATGTAACACACACCCATACAATGCGCACCACCCCGTGATGTATTTCTCACTCCTACTAGTGAATGTAATGTAACACACACCCATACAATGGGCACCCCCCGCGATGTTTTTCAGAAACCTATCCTACATTGCCACAGCATGTTCCATGACTTCCCCATTCTGACCACCCCGCGTTGCTTTTCTCCATCCTACATTGCCACTCACTGCTGATCCTAATTCAGACCCTCCGATTCTGACCACCTCGTGATGTTTTTCTCCTCCTACTAGTGAATGTAATGTAACACACACCCATACAATGTGCACCACCCCGTGATGTTTTTCTCACTCCTACTAGTGAATGTAATGTAACACACACCCATACAATGCGCACCACCCCGTGATGTTTTTCTCACTCCTACTAATGAATGTAATGTAACACACATCCATACAATGCGCACCACCCCACGATGTTTTTCAGAAACCTATCCTACATTGCCACTGCATGTTCCCTGACCTCCACATGGTGACCACCCCGCGGTGCTTTTCTCCATCCTACATTGCCACTCACTGCCTATCCTAAATCAGACCCTCCGATTCACACCACCCCGTGATGTTTTTCTCACTCCTACTAGTGAATGTAATGTAACACACACCCATACAATGCGCACCAGGTCGTGATGTTTTTCTCACTCTTACTAGTGAATGTAATGTAACACACACCCATACAATGCGCACCACCCCGTGATGTTTTTCTCACTCCTACTAGTGAATGTAATGTAACACACACCCATACAATGCGCACCACCCCGCGATGTTTTTCAGAAACCTATCCTACATTGCCACTGCATGTTCCCTGACCTCCCCATGCTGAGCACGCCGCGGTGCTTTTCTCCATCCTACATTGCCACTCACTGCCTATCGTAATTCAGACGCTCCGATTCACACCACCCCGTGATGTTTTTCTCACTCCTACTAGTGAATGTAATGTAACACACACCCGTACAATGTGCACCACCCCGCGATGTTTTTCAGAAACCTATCCTACATTGCCACTGCATGTTCCCTGATCTCCCCATGGTGACCACCACGCGGTGCTTTTCTCCATCCTACATTGCCACTGACTGCCTATCCTAATTCAGACCCTCCGATTCACACCACCCCATGATGTTTTTCTCACTCCTACTAGTGAATGTAATGTAACACACACCCATACAATGCGAACCAACCCGTGATGTTTTTCTCACTCCTACTAGTGAATGTAATGTAACACACACCCATACAATGCGCACCACCCCGCGATGTTTTTCAGAAAACTATCCTATATTGCCACTGCATGTTCCCTGACCTCCCCATGGTGACCACCCCGCGGTGCTTTTCTCCATCCTACATTGCCACTCACTGCCTATACTAATTCAGACCCTCCGATTCACACCTCCCCGTGATGTTTTTCTCACTCCTACTAGTGAATGTAATGTAACACACACCCATACAATGCGCACCACCCCGTGATGTATTTCTCACTCCTACTAGTGAATGTAATGTAACACACACCCATACAATGCGCACCCCTCCGCGATGTTTTTCAGAAACCTATCCTACATTGCCACTGCATGTTCCATGACCTCCCCATTCTGACCACCCCGCGGTGCTTTTCTCCATCCTACATTGCCACTCACTGCCTATCCTAATTCAGACCCTCTGATTCACACCACCCTGTGATGTTTTTCTCACTCCTACTAGTGAATGTAATGTAATACACACGAATACAATGCGCACCACCCCGTGATGTTTTTCTCACTCCTACTATTGAATGTAATGTAACACACACCCATACAATGCGCACCACCCCGTGATGTTTTGTCACTCCTAATAGTGAATGTAATGTAACACACACCCATAAAATGCGCACCACCACGCGATGTTTTTCAGAAACCTATTCTACTTTGCCACTGCATGTTCCCTGACCTCCCCATGCTCACGACCCCGCGGTGCTTTTCTCCATCCTATATTGCCACTCACTGCCAATCCTAATTCAGACCCTCCGATTCACACCACGTCGTGATGTTTTTCTCACTCCTACTAGTGAATGTAATGTAACACACACCCATACAATGCGCACCAGGTTGTGATGTTCTTCTCACTCTTACTAGTGAATGTAATGTAACACACACCCATACAATGCGCACCACCCCGTGATGTTTTTCTCACTCCTACTAGTGAATGTAATGTAACACACACCCATAAAATGCGCACCACCCCGCGATGTTTTTCAGAAACCTATCCTACATTGCCACTGCATGTTGCCTGACTTCCCTTGCTGACCACCCCGCGGTGCTTTTCTCCATCCTACATTGCCACTCACTGCCTGTCCTAATTCAGACCCTCCGATTCACACCACCCGTGCTGTTTTTCTCACTCCTACTAGTGAATGTAATGTAACACACACCCATACAATGCGCACCACCCCGCGATACTTTTCAGAAACCTATCCTACATTGCCACTGCATGTTCCCTGACCTCCCCATGCTGACCACACCGCGGTACTTTTCTCCATCCTACATTGCCACTCACTGCCTATACTAATTCAGACCCTCCGATTCACACCACCCCGTGATGTTTTTCTCACTCCTACTAGTGAATGTAATGTAACACACACCCATACAATGCGCACCACCCCGTGATGTTTTTCTCACTCCTACTAGTGAATGTAATGTAACACATATCCATACAATGCGCACCACCCCACGATGTTTTTCAGAAACCTATCCTACATTGCCACTGCATGTTCCCTGACCTCCCCATGGTGACCACCACGCGGTGCTTTTCTCCATCCTACATTGCCACTCACTGCCTATCCTAATTCAGACCCTCCGATTCACACCACCCCATGATGTTTTTCTCACTCCTACTAGTGAATGTAATGTAACACACACCCATACAATGCGAACCACCCCGTGATGTTTTTCTCACTCCTACTAGTGAATGTAATGTAACACACACCCATACAATGCGCACCACCCCGCGATGTTTTTCAGAAAACTATCCTATATTGCCACTGCATGTTCTCTGACCTCCCCATGGTGACCACCCCGCGGTGCTTTTCTCCATCCTACATTGCCACTCACTGCCTATACTAATTCAGACCCTCCGATTCACACCTCCCCGTGATGTTTTTCTCACTCCTACTAGTGAATGTAATGTAACACACACCCATACAATGCGCACCACCCCGTGATGTATTTCTCACTCCTACTAGTGAATGTAATGTAACACACACCCATACAATGGGCACCCCCCGCGATGTTTTTCAGAAACCTATCCTACATTGCCACAGCATGTTCCATGACTTCCCCATTCTGACCACCCCGCGTTGCTTTTCTCCATCCTACATTGCCACTCACTGCTGATCCTAATTCAGACCCTCCGATTCTGACCACCTCGTGATGTTTTTCTCCTCCTACTAGTGAATGTAATGTAACACACACCCATACAATGTGCACCACCCCGTGATGTTTTTCTCACTCCTACTAGTGAATGTAATGTAACACACACCCATACAATGCGCACCACCCCGTGATGTTTTTCTCACTCCTACTAATGAATGTAATGTAACACACATCCATACAATGCGCACCACCCCACGATGTTTTTCAGAAACCTATCCTACATTGCCACTGCATGTTCCCTGACCTCCACATGGTGACCACCCCGCGGTGCTTTTCTCCATCCTACATTGCCACTCACTGCCTATCCTAAATCAGACCCTCCGATTCACACCACCCCGTGATGTTTTTCTCACTCCTACTAGTGAATGTAATGTAACACACACCCATACAATGCGCACCAGGTCGTGATGTTTTTCTCACTCTTACTAGTGAATGTAATGTAACACACACCCATACAATGCGCACCACCCCGTGATGTTTTTCTCACTCCTACTAGTGAATGTAATGTAACACACACCCATACAATGCGCACCACCCCGCGATGTTTTTCAGAAACCTATCCTACATTGCCACTGCATGTTCCCTGACCTCCCCATGCTGAGCACGCCGCGGTGCTTTTCTCCATCCTACATTGCCACTCACTGCCTATCGTAATTCAGACGCTCGGATTCACACCACCCCGTGATGTTTTTCTCACTCCTACTAGTGAATGTAATGTAACACACACCCATACAATGTGCACCACCCCGCGATGTTTTTCAGAAACCTATCCTACATTGCCACTGCATGTTCCCTGATCTCCCCATGGTGACCACCACGCGGTGCTTTTCTCCATCCTACATTGCCACTGACTGCCTATCCTAATTCAGACCCTCCGATTCACACCACCCCATGATGTTTTTCTCACTCCTACTAATGAATGTAATGTAACACACACCCATACAATGCGAACCACCCCGTGATGTTTTTCTCACTCCTACTAGTGAATGTAATGTAACACACACCCATACAATGCGCACCACCCCGCGATGTTTTTCAGAAAACTATCCTATATTGCCACTGCATGTTCCCTGACCTCCCCATGGTGACCACCCCGCGGTGCTTTTCTCCATCCTACATTGCCACTCACTGCCTATACTAATTCAGACCCTCCGATTCACACCTCCCCGTGATGTTTTTCTCACTCCTACTAGTGAATGTAATGTAACACACACCCATACAATGCGCACCACCCCGTGATGTATTTCTCACTCCTACTAGTGAATGTAATGTAACACACACCCATACAATGCGCACCCCTCCGCGATGTTTTTCAGAAACCTATCCTACATTGCCACTGCATGTTCCATGACCTCCCCATTCTGACCACCCCGCGGTGCTTTTCTCCATCCTACATTGCGACTCACTGCCTATCCTAATTCAGACCCTCTGATTCACACCACCCTGTGATGTTTTTCTCACTCCTACTAGTGAATGTAATGTAACACACACGAATACAATGCGCACCACCCCGTGATGTTTTTCTCACTCCTACTATTGAATGTAATGTAACACACACCCATACAATGCGCACCACCCCGTGATGTTTTGTCACTCCTAATAGTGAATGTAATGTAACACACACCCATAAAATGCGCACCACCACGCGATGTTTTTCAGAAACCTATTCTACTTTGCCACTGCATGTTCCCTGACCTCCCCATGCTCACGACCCCGTGGTGCTTTTCTCCATCCTATATTGCCACTCACTGCCAATCCTAATTCAGACCCTCCGATTCACACCACGTCGTGATGTTTTTCTCACTCCTACTAGTGAATGTAATGTAACACACACCCATACAATGCGCACCAGGTTGTGATGTTCTTCTCACTCTTACTAGTGAATGTAATGTAACACACACCCATACAATGCGCACCACCCCGTGATGTTTTTCTCACTCCTACTAGTGAATGTAATGTAACACACACCCATAAAATGCGCACCACCCCGCGATGTTTTTCAGAAACCTATCCTACATTGCCACTGCATGTTGCCTGACTTCCCTTACTGACCACCCCGCGGTGCTTTTCTCCATCCTACATTGCCACTCACTGCCTGTCCTAATTCAGACCCTCCGATTCACACCACCCGTGCTGTTTTTCTCACTCCTACTAGTGAATGTAATGTAACACACACCTATACAATGCGCACCACCCCGTGATGTTTTTCAGAAAACTATCGTTCATTGCCACTGCATGTTCCCTGACCTCCCCATGCTGACCAGACCGCGGTGCTTTTCTCCATCCTACATTGCCACTCACTGCCTATCCTAATTCAGACCCTCCGATTCACACCACCCCATGATGTTTTTCTCACTCCTACTAGTGAATGTAATGTAAAACACACCCATACAATGCGAACCACCCCGTGATGTTTTTCTCACTCCTACTAGTGAATGTAATGTAACACACACCCATACAATGCGCACCACCCCGCGATGTTTTTCAGAAAACTATCCTATATTGCCACTGCCTGTTCTCTGACCTCCCCATGGTGACCACCCCGCGGTGCTTTTCTCCATCCTACATTGCCACTCACTGCCTATACTAATGCAGACCCTCCTATTCACACCTCCCCGTGATGTTTTTCTCACTCCTACTAGTGAATGTAATGTAACACACACCCATACAATGCGCACCACCCCGTGATGTATTTCTCACTCCTACTAGTGAATGTAATGTAACACACACCCATACAATGCGCACCCCCTAGCGATGTTTTTCAGAAACCTATCCTACATTGCCACTGCATGTTCCATGACTTCCCCATTCTGGCCACCCCGCGTTGCTTTTCTCCATCCTACATTGCCACTCACTGCCTATCCTAATTCAGACCCTCTGATTCACACCACCACGTGATGTTTTTCTCACTCCTACTAGTGAATGTAATGTAACACACACCAATACAATGCGCACCACCCCGTGATGTTTTTCTCACTCCTACTAGTGAATGTAATGTAACACACACCCATACAATGCGCACCACCCCGTGATGTTTTGTCACTCCTAATAGTCAATGTAATGTAACACACACCCATAAAATGCGCACCACCCCACGATGTTTTTCAGAAGACTATGCTACATTGCCACTCCATGTTCCCTGACCTCCCCATGCTGACGGACCCGCGGTGCTTTTCTCCATCCTTCATTGCCACTCACTGCCTATCCTAATTCAGACCCTCCGATTCACACCACGTCGTGATGTTTTTCTCATTCCTACTAGTGAATGTAATGTAACACACACCGATACAATGCGCAGCACCCCGCGATGTTTTTCAAAAACATATCCTACATTGCCATTGCATGTTCCCTGACCTCCCCATGCTGACCACCCCGCGGTGCTTTTCTCCATCCTACATTGCCACTCACTGCCTATCCTAATTCAGACCCTGCGATTCACACCACACCGTGATGTATTTCTCACTCCTACTAGTGAATGTAATGTAACACACACCCATACAATGCGCACCACCCCGTGATGTTTTTCTCACTCCTACTAGTGAATGTAATGTAACACACACCCATACAATGTGCACCACCCCGAGATGTTTTTCAGAAACCTATCCTACATTGCCACTGCATGTTCCCTGACCTCCCAATGCTGACCACCCCGAGGTGCTTTTCTCCATCCGATATTGCCACTCACTGCCTCTCCTAAATCAGCCCCTCCGATTCACACCACCCCGTGATGTTTTTCTCACTCCTACTAGTGAATGTTATGTAACACACCCATACAATGTGCACCACCCCGCGATGTTTTTCAGAAACCTATCCTACATTGCCACTGCATGTTCCCTGACGTCCCCATGCTGACCACCCCGCGGTGCTTTTCTCCATCCTACATTGCCACTCACTGCCCATCCTAATTCAAACCCTCCAATTCACACCACCCCGTGATGTTTTTCACACTCCTACTAGTGAATGTAATGTAACACACACCCATACAATGCGCACCACCCCGTGATGTTTTTCTCAATCCTACTAGTGAATGTAATGTAACACACACCCATACAATGCGCACCAGGTTGTGATGTTTTTCTCACTCTTACTAGTGAATGTAATGTAACACACACCCATACAATGCGCACCACCCCGTGATGTTTTTCTCACTCCTACTAGTGAATGTAATGTAACACACACCCATAAAATGCGCACTACCCCGCGATGTTTTTCAGAAACCTATCCTACATTGCCACTGCATGTTGCCTGACCTCCCTTGCTGACCACGCCGCGGTGCTTTTCTCCATCCTACATTGCCACTCACTGCCTGTCCTAATTCAGACCCTCCGATTCACACCACCCGTGCTGTTTTTCTCACTCCTACTAGTGAATGTAATGTAACACACACCCATACAATGCGCACCACCCCGTTATGTTTTTCAGAAAACTATCGTTCATTGCCACTGCATGTTCCATGACATCCCCATTCTGACCACCCCGCGGTGCTTTTCTCCATCCTACATTGCCACTCACTGCCTATCCTAATTCAGACCCTCTGATTCACACCACCCCGTGCTGTTTTTCTCACTCCTACTAGTGAATGTAATGTAACACATATCCATACAATGCGCACCACCCCACGATGTTTTTCAGAAACCTATCCTACATTGCCACTGCATGTTCCCTGACCTCCCCATGGTGACCACCACGCGGTGCTTTTCTCCATCCTACATTGCCACTCACTGCCTATCCTAATTCAGACCCTCCGATTCACACCACCCCATGATGTTTTTCTCACTCCTACTAGTGAATGTAATGTAACACACACCCATACAATGCGAACCACCCCGTGATGTTTTTCTCACTCCTACTAGTGAATGTAATGTAACACACACCCATACAATGCGCACCACCCCGCGATGTTTTTCAGAAAACTATCCTATATTGCCACTGCATGTTCTCTGACCTCCCCATGGTGACCACCCCGCGGTGCTTTTCTCCATCCTACATTGCCACTCACTGCCTATACTAATTCAGACCCTCCGATTCACACCTCCCCGTGATGTTTTTCTCACTCCTACTAGTGAATGTAATGTAACACACACCCATACAATGCGCACCACCCCGTGATGTATTTCTCACTCCTACTAGTGAATGTAATGTAACACACACCCATACAATGGGCACCCCCCGCGATGTTTTTCAGAAACCTATCCTACATTGCCACTGCATGTTCCATGACTTCCCCATTCTGACCACCCCGCGTTGCTTTTCTCCATCCTACAATGCCACTCACTGCTGATCCTAATTCAGACCCTCCGATTCTGACCACCTCGTGATGTTTTTCTCCTCCTACTAGTGAATGTAATGTAACACACACCCATACAATGTGCACCACCCCGTGATGTTTTTCTCACTCCTACTAGTGAATGTAATGTAACACACACCCATACAATGCGCACCACCCCGTGATGTTTTTCTCACTCCTACTAATGAATGTAATGTAACACACATCCATACAATGCGCACCACCCCACGATGTTTTTCAGAAACCTATCCTACATTGCCACTGCATGTTCCCTGACCTCCACATGGTGACCACCCCGCGGTGCTTTTCTCCATCCTACATTGCCACTCACTGCCTATCCTAAATCAGACCCTCCGATTCACACCACCCCGTGATGTTTTTCTCACTCCTACTAGTGAATGTAATGTAACACACACCCATACAATGCGCACCAGGTCGTCATGTTTTTCACACTCTTACTAGTGAATGTAATGTAACACACACCCATACAATGCGCACCACCCCGTGATGTTTTTCTCACTCCTACTAGTGAATGTAATGTAACACACACCCATACAATGCGCACCACCCCGCGATGTTTTTCAGAAACCTATCCTACATTGCCACTGCATGTTCCCTGACCTCCCCATGCTGAGCACGCCGCGGTGCTTTTCTCCATCCTACATTGCCACTCACTGCCTATCGTAATTCAGACGCTCCGATTCACACCACCCCGTGATGTTTTTCTCACTCCTACTAGTGAATGTAATGTAACACACCCCCATACAATGTGCACCACCCCGCGATGTTTTTCAGAAACCTATCCTACATTGCCACTGCATGTTCCCTGATCTCCCCATGGTGACCACCACGCGGTGCTTTTCTGCATCCTACATTGCCACTGACTGCCTATCCTAATTCAGACCCTCCGATTCACACCACCCCATGATGTTTTTCTCACTCCTACTAGTGAATGTAATGTAACACACACCCATACAATGCGAACCACCCCGTGATGTTTTTCTCACTCCTACTAGTGAATGTAATGTAACACACACCCATACAATGCGCACCACCCCGCGATGTTTTTCAGAAAACTATCCTATATTGCCACTGCATGTTCCCTGACCTCCCCATGGTGACCACCCCGCGGTGCTTTTCTCCATCCTACATTGCCACTCACTGCCTATCCTAATTCAGACCCTCCGATTCACACCTCCCCGTGATGTTTTTCTCACTCCTACTAGTGAATGTAATGTAACACACACCCATACAATGCGCACCACCCCGTGATGTATTTCTCACTCCTACTAGTGAATGTAATGTAACACACACCCATACAATGCGCACCCCTCCGCGATGTTTTTCAGAAACCTATCCTACATTGCCACTGCATGTTCCATGACCTCCCCATTCTGACCACCCCGCGGTGCTTTTCTCCATCCTACATTGCCACTCACTGCCTATCCTAATTCAGACCCTCTGATTCACACCACCCTGTGATGTTTTTCTCACTCCTACTAGTGAATGTAATGTAACACACACGAATACAATGCGCACCACCCCGTGATGTTTTTCTCACTCCTACTATTGAATGTAATGTAACACACACCCATACAATGCGCACCACCCCGTGATGTTTTGTCACTCCTAATAGTGAATGTAATGTAACACACACCCATAAAATGCGCACCACCACGCGATGTTTTTCAGAAACCTATTCTACTTTGCCACTGCATGTTCCCTGACCTCCCCATGCTGACCACACCGCGGTGCTTTTCTCCATCCTACATTGCCACTCACTGCCTATACTAATTCAGACCCTCCGATTCACACCACCCCGTGATGTTTTTCTCACTCCTACTAGTGAATGTAATGTAACACACACCCATACAATGCGCACCACCCCGTGATGTTTTTCTCACTCCTACTAGTGAATGTAATGTAACACATATCCATACAATGCGCACCACCCCACGATGTTTTTCAGAAACCTATCCTACATTGCCACTGCATGTTCCCTGACCTCCCCATGGTGACCACCACGCGGTGCTTTTCTCCATCCTACATTGCCACTCACTGCCTATCCTAATTCAGACCCTCCGATTCACACCACCCCATGATGTTTTTCTCACTCCTACTAGTGAATGTAATGTAACACACACCCATACAATGCGAACCACCCCGTGATGTTTTTCTCACTCCTACTAGTGAATGTAATGTAACACACACCCATACAATGCGCACCACCCCGCGATGTTTTTCAGAAAACTATCCTATATTGCCACTGTATGTTCTGTGACCTCCCCATGGTGACCACCCCGCGGTGCTTTTCTCCATCCTACATTGCCACTCACTGCCTATACTAATTCAGACCCTCCGATTCACACCTCCCCGTGATGTTTTTCTCACTCCTACTAGTGAATGTAATGTAACACACACCCATACAATGCGCACCACCCCGTGATGTATTTCTCACTCCTACTAGTGAATGTAATGTAACACACACCCATACAATGGGCACCCCCCGCGATGTTTTTCAGAAACCTATCCTACATTGCCAAAGCATGTTCCATGACTTCCCCATTCTGACCACCCCGCGTTGCTTTTCTCCATCCTACATTGCCACTCACTGCTGATCCTAATTCAGACCCTCCGATTCTGACCACCTCGTGATGTTTTTCTCCTCCTACTAGTGAATGTAATGTAACACACACCCATACAATGTGCACCACCCCGTGATGTTTTTCTCACTCCTACTAGTGAATGTAATGTAACACACACCCATACAATGCGCACCACCCCGTGATGTTTTTCTCACTCCTACTAATGAATGTAATGTAACACACATCCATACAATGCGCACCACCCCACGATGTTTTTCAGAAACCTATCCTACATTGCCACTGCATGTTCCCTGACCTCCACATGGTGACCACCCCGCGGTGCTTTTCTCCATCCTACATTGCCACTCACTGCCTATCCTAAATCAGACCCTCCGATTCACACCACCCCGTGATGTTTTTCTCACTCCTACTAGTGAATGTAATGTAACACACACCCATACAATGCGCACCAGGTCGTGATGTTTTTCTCACTCTTACTAGTGAATGTAATGTAACACACACCCATACAATGCGCACCACCCCGTGATGTTTTTCTCACTCCTACTAGTGAATGTAATGTAACACACACCCATACAATGCGCACCACCCCGCGATGTTTTTCAGAAACCTATCCTACATTGCCACTGCATGTTCCCTGACCTCCCCATGCTGAGCACGCCGCGGTGCTTTTCTCCATCCTACATTGCCACTCACTGCCTATCGTAATTCAGACGCTCCGATTCACACCACCCCGTGATGTTTTTCTCACTCCTACTAGTGAATGTAATGTAACACACACCCATACAATGTGCACCAACCCGCGATGTTTTTCAGAAACCTATCCTACATTGCCACTGCATGTTCCCTGATCTCCCCATGGTGACCACCACGCGGTGCTTTTCTCCATCCTACATTGCAACTGACTGCCTATCCTAATTCAGACCCTCCGATTCACACCACCCCATGATGTTTTTCTCACTCCTACTAATGAATGTAATGTAACACACACCCATATAATGCGAACCACCCCGTGATGTTTTTCTCACTCCTACTAGTGAATGTAATGTAACACACACCCATACAATGCGCACCACCCCGCGATGTTTTTCAGAAAACTATCCTATATTGCCACTGCATGTTCCCTGACCTCCCCATGGTGACCACCCCGCGGTGCTTTTCTCCATCCTACATTGCCACTCACTGCCTATACTAATTCAGACCCTCCGATTCACACCTCCCCGTGATGTTTTTCTCACTCCTACTAGTGAATGTAATGTAACACACACCCATACAATGCGCACCACCCCGTGATGTATTTCTCACTCCTACTAGTGAATGTAATGTAACACACACCCATACAATGCGCACCCCTCCGCGATGTTTTTCAGAAACCTATCCTACATTGCCACTGCATGTTCCATGACCTCCCCATTCTGACCACCCCGCGGTGCTTTTCTCCATCCTACATTGCCACTCACTGCCTATCCTAATTCAGACCCTCTGATTCACACCACCCTGTGATGTTTTTCTCACTCCTACTAGTGAATGTAATGTAACACACACGAATACAATGCGCACCACCCCGTGATGTTTTTCTCACTCCTACTATTGAATGTAATGTAACACACACCCATACAATGCGCACCACCCCGTGATGTTTTGTCACTCCTAATAGTGAATGTAATGTAACACACACCCATAAAATGCGCACCACCACGCGATGTTTTTCAGAAACCTATTCTACTTTGCCACTGCATGTTCCCTGACCTCCCCATGCTCACGACCCCGCGGTGCTTTTCTCCATCCTATATTGCCACTCACTGCCAATCCTAATTCAGACCCTCCGATTCACACCACGTCGTGATGTTTTTCTCACTCCTACTAGTGAATGTAATGTAACACACACCCATACAATGCGCACCAGGTTGTGATGTTCTTCTCACTCTTACTAGTGAATGTAATGTAACACACACCCATACAATGCGCACCACCCCGTGATGTTTTTCTCACTCCTACTAGTGAATGTAATGTAACACACACCCATAAAATGCGCACCACCCCGCGATGTTTTTCAGAAACCTATCCTACATTGCCACTGCATGTTGCCTGACTTCCCTTGCTGACCACCCCGTGGTGCTTTTCTCCATCCTACATTGCCACTCACTGCCTGTCCTAATTCAGACCCTCCGATTCACACCACCCGTGCTGTTTTTCTCACTCCTACTAGTGAATGTAATGTAACACACACCTATACAATGCGCACCACCCCGTGATGTTTTTCAGAAAACTATCGTTCATTGCCACTGCATGTTCCCTGACCTCCCCATGCTGACCACACCGCGGTGCTTTTCTCCATCCTACATTGCCACTCACTGCCTATCCTAATTCAGACCCTCCGATTCACACCACCCCATGATGTTTTTCTCACTCCTACTAGTGAATGTAATGTAAAACACACCCATACAATGCGAACCACCCCGTGATGTTTTTCTCACTCCTACTAGTGAATGTAATGTAACACACACCCATACAATGCGCACCACCCCGCGATGTTTTTCAGAAAACTATCCTATATTGCCACTGCCTGTTCTCTGACCTCCCCATGGTGACCACCCTGCGGTGCTTTTCTCCATCCTACATTGCCACTCACTGCCTATACTAATGCAGACCCTCCGATTCACACCTCCCCGTGATGTTTTTCTCACACCTACTAGTGAATGTAATGTAACACACACCCATACAATGCGCACCACCCCGTGATGTATTTCTCACTCCTACTAGTGAATGTAATGTAACACACACCCATACAATGCGCACCCCCTAGCGATGTTTTTCAGAAACCTATCCTACATTGCCACTGCATGTTCCATGACTTCCCCATTCTGGCCACCCCGCGTTGCTTTTCTCCATCCTACATTGCCACTCACTGCCTATCCTAATTCAGACCCTCTGATTCACACCACCACGTGATGTTTTTCTCACTCCTACTAGTGAATGTAATGTAACACACACCAATACAATGCGCACCACCCCGTGATGTTTTTCTCACTCCTACTAGTGAATGTAATGTAACACACACCCATTCAATGCGCACCACCCCGTGATGTTTTGTCACTCCTAATAGTCAATGTAATGTAACACACACCCATAAAATGCGCACCACCCCACGATGTTTTTCAGAAGACTATGCTACATTGCCACTCCATGTTCCCTGACCTCCCCATGCTGACGGACCCGCGGTGCTTTTCTCCATCCTTCATTGCCACTCACTGCCTATCCTAATTCAGACCCTCCGATTCACACCACGTCGTGATGTTTTTCTCATTCCTACTAGTGAATGTAATGTAACACACACCGATACAATGCGCAGCACCCCGCAATGTTTTTCAAAAACATATCCTACATTGCCATTGCATGTTCCCTGACCTCCCCATGCTGACCACCCCGCGGTGCTTTTCTCCATCCTACATTGCCACTCACTGCCTATCCTAATTCAGACCCTGCGATTCACACCACACCGTGATGTATTTCTCACTCCTACTAGTGAATGTAATGTAACACACACCCATACAATGCGCACCACCCCGTGATGTTTTTCTCACTCCTACTAGTGAATGTAATGTAACACACACCCATACAATGTGCACCACCCCGAGATGTTTTTCAGAAACCTATCCTACATTGCCACTGCATGTTCCCTGACCTCCCAATGCTGACCACCCCGAGGTGCTTTTCTCCATCCGATATTGCCACTCACTGCCTCTCCTAAATCAGCCCCTCCGATTCACACCACCCCGTGATGTTTTTCTCACTCCTACTAGTGAATGTTATGTAACACACACCCATACAATGTGCACCACCCCGCGATGTTTTTCAGAAACTTATCCTACATTGCCACTGCATGTTCCCTGACGTCCCCATGCTGACCACCCCGCGGTGCTTTTCTCCATCCTACATTGCCACTCACTGCCCATCCTAATTCAAACCCTCCAATTCACACCACCCCGTGATGTTTTTCACACTCCTACTAGTGAATGTAATGTAACACACACCCATACAATGCGCACCACCCCGTGATGTTTTTCTCAATCCTACTAGTGAATGTAATGTAACACACACCCATACAATGCGCACCAGGTTGTGATGTTTTTCTCACTCTTACTAGTGAATGTAATGTAACACACACCCATACAATGCGCACCACCCCGTGATGTTTTTCTCACTCCTACTAGTGAATGTAATGTAACACACACCCATAAAATGCGCACCACCCCGCGATTTTTTTCATAAACCTATCCTACATTGCCACTGCATGTTGCCTGACCTCCCTTGCTGACCACGCCGCGGTGCTTTTCTCCATCCTACATTGCCACTCACTGCCTGTCCTAATTCAGACCCTCCGATTCACACCACCCGTGCTGTTTTTCTCACTCCTACTAGTGAATGTAATGTAACACACACCCATACAATGCGCACCACCCCGTTATGTTTTTCAGAAAACTATCGTTCATTGCCACTGCATGTTCCATGACATCCCCATTCTGACCACCCCGCGGTCCTTTTCTCCATCCTACATTGCCACTCACTGCCTATCCTAATTCAGACCCTCTGATTCACACCACCCCGTGCTGTTTTTCTCACTCCTACTAGTGAATGTAATGTAACACATATCCATACAATGCGCACCACCCCACGATGTTTTTCAGAAACCTATCCTACATTGCCACTGCATGTTCCCTGACCTCCCCATGGTGACCACCACGCGGTGCTTTTCTCCATCCTACATTGCCACTCACTGCCTATCCTAATTCAGACCCTCCGATTCACACCACCCCATGATGTTTTTCTCACTCCTACTAGTGAATGTAATGTAACACACACCCATACAATGCGAACCACCCCGTGATGTTTTTCTCACTCCTACTAGTGAATGTAATGTAACACACACCCATACAATGCGCACCACCCCGCGATGTTTTTCAGAAAACTATCCTATATTGCCACTGCATGTTCTCTGACCTCCCCATGGTGACCACCCCGCGGTGCTTTTCTCCATCCTACATTGCCACTCACTGCCTATACTAATTCAGACCCTCCGATTCACACCTCCCCGTGATGTTTTTCTCACTCCTACTAGTGAATGTAATGTAACACACACCCATACAATGCGCACCACCCCGTGATGTATTTCTCACTCCTACTAGTGAATGTAATGTAACACACACCCATACAATGGGCACCCCCCGCGATGTTTTTCAGAAACCTATCCTACATTGCCACTGCATGTTCCATGACTTCCCCATTCTGACCACCCCGCGTTGCTTTTCTCCATCCTACATTGCCACTCACTGCTGATCCTAATTCAGACCCTCCGATTCTGACCACCTCGTGATGTTTTTCTCCTCCTACTAGTGAATGTAATGTAACACACACCCATACAATGTGCACCACCCCGTAATGTTTTTCTCACTCCTACTAGTGAATGTAATGTAACACACACCCATACAATGCGCACCACCCCGTGATGTTTTTCTCACTCCTACTAATGAATGTAATGTAACACACATCCATACAATGCGCACCACCCCACGATGTTTTTCAGAAACCTATCCTACATTGCCACTGCATGTTCCCTGACCTCCACATGGTGACCACCCCGCGGTGCTTTTCTCCATCCTACATTGCCACTCACTGCCTATCCTAAATCAGACCCTCCGATTCACACCACCCCGTGATGTTTTTCTCACTCCTACTAGTGAATGTAATGTAACAAACACCCATACAATGCGCACCAGGTCGTCATGTTTTTCTCACTCTTACTAGTGAATGTAATGTAACACACACCCATACAATGCGCACCACCCCGTGATGTTTTTCTCATTCCTACTAGTGAATGTAATGTAACACACACCCATACAATGCGCACCACCCCGCGATGTTTTTCAGAAACCTATCCTACATTGCCACTGCATGTTCCCTGACCTCCCCATGCTGAGCACGCCGCGGTGCTTTTCTCCATCCTACATTGCCACTCACTGCCTATCGTAATTCAGACGCTCGGATTCACACCACCCCGTGATGTTTTTCTCACTCCTACTAGTGAATGTAATGTAACACACACCCATACAATGTGCACCACCCCGCGATGTTTTTCAGAAACCTATCCTACATTGCCACTGCATGTTCCCTGATCTCCCCATGGTGACCACCACGCGGTGCTTTTCTCCATCCTACATTGCCACTGACTGCCTATCCTAATTCAGACCCTCCGATTCACACCACCCCATGATGTTTTTCTCACTCCTACTAGTGAATGTAATGTAACACACACCCATACAATGCGAACCACCCCGTGATGTTTTTCTCACTCCTACTAGTGAATGTAATGTAACACACACCCATACAATGCGCACCACCCCGCGATGTTTTTCAGAAAACTATCCTATATTGCCACTGCATGTTCCCTGACCTCCCCATGGTGACCACCCCGCGGTGCTTTTCTCCATCCTACATTGCCACTCACTGCCTATCCTAATTCAGACCCTCTGATTCACACCTCCCCGTGATGTTTTTCTCACTCCTACTAGTGAATGTAATGTAACACACACCCATACAATGCGCACCACCCCGTGATGTATTTCTCACTCCTACTAGTGAATGTAATGTAACACACACCCATACAATGCGCACCCCTCCGCGATGTTTTTCAGAAACCTATCCTACATTGCCACTGCATGTTCCATGACCTCCCCATTCTGACCACCCCGCGGTGCTTTTCTCCATCCTACATTGCCACTCACTGCCTATCCTAATTCAGACCCTCTGATTCACACCACCCTGTGATGTTTTTCTCACTCCTACTAGTGAATGTAATGTAACACACACGAATACAATGCGCACCACCCCGTGATGTTTTTCTCACTCCTACTATTGAATGTAATGTAACACACACCCATACAATGCGCACCACCCCGTGATGTTTTGTCACTCCTAATAGTGAATGTAATGTAACACACACCCATAAAATGCGCACCACCACGCGATGTTTTTCAGAAACCTATTCTACTTTGCCACTGCATGTTCCCTGACCTCCCCATGCTCACGACCCCGCGGTGCTTTTCTCCATCCTATATTGCCACTCACTGCCAATCCTAATTCAGACCCTCCGATTCACACCACGTCGTGATGTTTTTCTCACTCCTACTAGTGAATGTAATGTAACACACACCCATACAATGCGCACCAGGTTGTGATGTTCTTCTCACTCTTACTAGTGAATGTAATGTAACACACACCCATACAATGCGCACCACCCCGTGATGTTTTTCTCACTCCTACTAGTGAATGTAATGTAACACACACCCATAAAATGCGCACCACCCCGCGATGTTTTTCAGAAACCTATCCTACATTGCCACTGCATGTTGCCTGACTTCCCTTGCTGACCACCCCGCGGTGCTTTTCTCCATCCTACATTGCCACTCACTGCCTGTCCTAATTCAGACCCTCCGATTCACACCACCCGTGCTGTTTTTCTCACTCCTACTAGTGAATGTAATGTAACACACACCTATACAATGCGCACCACCGCGTGATGTTTTTCAGAAAACTATCGTTCATTGCCACTGCATGTTCCCTGACCTCCCCATGCTGACCACTCCGCGGTGCTTTTCTCCATCCTACATTGCCACTCACTGCCTATCCTAATTCAGACCCTCCGATTCACACCACCCCATGATGTTTTTCTCACTCCTACTAGTGAATGTAATGTAACACACACCCATACAATGCGAACCACCCCGTGATGTTTTTCTCACTCCTACTAGTGAATGTAATGTAACACACACCCATACAATGCGCACCACCCCGTGATGTTTTGTCACTCCTAATAGTCAATGTAATGTAACACACACCCATAAAATGCGCACCACCCCGCGATGTTTTTCACAAACCTATTCTACATTGCCACTGCATGTTCCCTGACCTCCCCATGCTGACGGACCCGCGGTGCTTTTCTCCATCCTTCATTGCCACTCACTGCCTATCCTAATTCAGACCCTCCGATTCACACCACCCCGTGATGTTTTTCTCACTCCTACTAGTAAATGTAATGTAACACACACCCATACAATGCGAACCACCCCGTGATGTTTTTCTCACTCCTACTAGTGAATGTAATGTAACACACACCCATACAATGCGCACCACCCCGCGATGTTTTTCAGAAAACTATCCTATATTGCCACTGCATTTTCCCTGACCTCCCAATGGTGACCACCCCGCAGTGCTTTTCTCCATCCTACATTGCCACTCACTGCCTATCCTAATTCAGACCCTCCGATTCGCACCACCCCGTGATGTTTTTCTCACTCCTACTAGTGAATGTAATGTAACACACACCCATACAATGCGAACCACCCCGTGATGTTTTTCTCACTCCTACTAGTGAATGTAATGTAACACACACCCATACAATGCGCACCACCCCGCGATGTTTTTCAGAAAACTATCCTATATTGCAACTGCATGTTCCCTGACCTCCCCATGGTGACCACCCCGCGGTGCTTTTCTCCATCCTACATTGCCACTCACTGCCTATACTAATTCAGACCCTCCGATTCACACCTCCCCGTGATGTTTTTCTCACTCCTACTAGTGAATGTAATGTAACACACACCCATACAATGCGCACCACCCCGTGATGTATTTCTCACTCCTACTAGTGAATGTAATGTAACACACACCCATACAATGCGCACCCCTCCGCGATGTTTTTCAGAAACCTATCCTACATTGCCACTGCATGTTCCATGACATCCCCATTCTGACCACCCCGCGGTGCTTTTCTCCATCCTACATTGCCACTCACTGCCTATCCTAATTCAGACCCTCTGATTCACACCACCCTGTGATGTTTTTCTCACTCCTACTAGTGAATGTAATGTAACACACACCAATACAATGCGCACCACCCCGTGATGTTTTTCTCACTCCTACTAGTGAATGTAATGTTACACACACCCATACAATGCGCACCACCCCGTGATGTTTTGTCACTCCTAATAGTGAATGTAATGTAACACACACCCATAAAATGCGCACCACCACGCGATGTTTTTCAGAAACCTATTCTACTTTGCCATTGCATGTTCCCTGACCTCCCCATGCTCACGACCCCGCGGTGCTTTTCTCCATCCTATATTGCCACTCACTGCCAATCCTAATTCAGACCCTCCGATTCACACCACCTCGTGATGTTTTTCTCACTCCTACTAGTGAATGTAATGTAACACACACCCATACATTGCGCACCAGGTTGTGATGTTTTTCTCACTCTTACTAGTGAATGTAATGTAACACACACCCATACAATGCGCACCACCCCGTGATGTTTTTCTCACTCCTACTAGTGAATGTAATGTAACACACACCCATAAAATGCGCACCACCCCGCGATGTTTTTCAGAAACCTATCCTACATTGCCACTGCATGTTGCCTGACCTCCCTTGCTGACCACCCCGCGGTGCTTTTCTCCATCCTACATTGCCACTCACTGCCTGTCCTAATTCAGACCCTCCGATTCACACCACCCGTGCTGTTTTTCTCACTCCTACTTGTGAATGTAATGTAACACACACCCATACAATGCGCACCACCCCGTTATGTTTTTCAGAAAACTATCGTTCATTGCCACTGCATGTTCCATGACATCCCCATTCTGACCACCCCGCGGTGCTTTTCTCCATCCTACATTGCCACTCACTGCCTATCCTAATTCAGACCCTCTGATTCACACCACCCCGTGCTGTTTTTCTCACTCCTACTAGTGAATGTAATGTAACATACACCCATACAATGCGCACCACCCCGCGATACTTTTCAGAAACCTATCCTACATTGCCACTGCATGTTCCCTGACCTCCCCATGCTGACCACACCGCGGTGCTTTTCTCCATCCTACATTGCCACTCACTGCCTATACTAATTCAGACCCTCCGATTCACACCACCCCGTGATGTTTTTCTCACTCCTACTAGTGAATGTAATGTAACACACACCCATACAATGCGCACCACCCCGTGATGTTTTTCTCACTCCTACTAGTGAATGTAATGTAACACATATCCATACAATGCGCACCACCCCACGATGTTTTTCAGAAACCTATCCTACATTGCCACTGCATGTTCCCTGACCTCCCCATGGTGACCACCACGCGGTGCTTTTCTCCATCCTACATTGCCACTCACTGCCTATCCTAATTCAGACCCTCCGATTCACACCACCCCATGATGTTTTTCTCACTCCTACTAGTGAATGTAATGTAACACACACCCATACAATGCGAACCACCCCGTGATGTTTTTCTCACTCCTACTAGTGAATGTAATGTAACACACACCCATACAATGCGCACCACCCCGCGATGTTTTTCAGAAAACTATCCTATATTGCCACTGCATGTTCTCTGACCTCCCCATGGTGACCACCCCGCGGTGCTTTTCTCCATCCTACATTGCCACTCACTGCCTATACTAATTCAGACCCTCCGATTCACACCTCCCCGTGATGTTTTTCTCACTCCTACTAGTGAATGTAATGTAACACACCCCCATACAATGCGCACCACCCCGTGATGTATTTCTCACTCCTACTAGTGAATGTAATGTAACACACACCCATACAATGGGCACCCCCCGCGATGTTTTTCAGAAACCTATCCTACATTGCCACAGCATGTTCCATGACTTCCCCATTCTGACCACCCCGCGTTGCTTTTCTCCATCCTACATTGCCACTCACTGCTGATCCTAATTCAGACCCTCCGATTCTGACCACCTCGTGATGTTTTTCTCCTCCTACTAGTGAATGTAATGTAACACACACCCATACAATGTGCACCACCCCGTGATGTTTTTCTCACTCCTACTAGTGAATGTAATGTAACACACACCCATACAATGCGCACCACCCCGTGATGTTTTTCTCACTCCTACTAATGAATGTAATGTAACACACATCCATACAATGCGCACCACCCCACGATGTTTTTCAGAAACCTATCCTACATTGCCACTGCATGTTCCCTGACCTCCACATGGTGACCACCCCGCGGTGCTTTTCTCCATCCTACATTGCCACTCACTGCCTATCCTAAATCAGACCCTCCGATTCACACCACCCCGTGATGTTTTTCTCACTCCTACTAGTGAATGTAATGTAACACACACCCATACAATGCGCACCAGGTCGTGATGTTTTTCTCACTCTTACTAGTGAATGTAATGTAACACACACCCATACAATGCGCACCACCCCGTGATGTTTTTCTCACTCCTACTAGTGAATGTAATGTAACACACACCCATACAATGCGCACCACCCCGCGATGTTTTTCAGAAACCTATCCTACATTGCCACTGCATGTTCCCTGACCTCCCCATGCTGAGCACGCCGCGGTGCTTTTCTCCATCCTACATTGCCACTCACTGCCTATCGTAATTCAGACGCTCCGATTCACACCACCCCGTGATGTTTTTCTCACTCCTACTAGTGAATGTAATGTAACACACACCCATACAATGTGCACCACCCCGCGATGTTTTTCAGAAACCTATCCTACATTGCCACTGCATGTTCCCTGATCTCCCCATGGTGACCACCACGCGGTGCTTTTCTCCATCCTACATTGCCACTGACTGCCTATCCTAATTCAGACCCTCCGATTCACACCACCCCATGATGTTTTTCTCACTCCTACTAGTGAATGTAATGTAACACACACCCATACAATGCGAACCACCCCGTGATGTTTTTCTCACTCCTACTAGTGAATGTAATGTAACACACACCCATACAATGCGCACCACCCCGCGATGTTTTTCAGAAAACTATCCTATATTGCCACTGCATGTTCCCTGACCTCCCCATGGTGACCACCCCGCGGTGCTTTTCTCCATCCTACATTGCCACTCACTGCCTATACTAATTCAGACCCTCCGATTCACACCTCCCCGTGATGTTTTTCTCACTCCTACTAGTGAATGTAATGTAACACACACCCATACAATGCGCACCACCCCGTGATGTATTTCTCACTCCTACTAGTGAATGTAATGTAACACACACCCATACAATGCGCACCCCTCCGCGATGTTTTTCAGAAACCTATCCTACATTGCCACTGCATGTTCCATGACCTCCCCATTCTGACCACCCCGCGGTGCTTTTCTCCATCCTACATTGCCACTCACTGCCTATCCTAATTCAGACCCTCTGATTCACACCACCCTGTGATGTTTTTCTCACTCCTACTAGTGAATGTAATGTAACACACACGAATACAATGCGCACCACCCCGTGATGTTTTTCTCACTCCTACTATTGAATGTAATGTAACACACAGCCATACAATGCGCACCACCCCGTGATGTTTTGTCACTCCTAATAGTGAATGTAATGTAACACACACCCATAAAATGCGCACCACCACGCGATGTTTTTCAGAAACCTATTCTACTTTGCCACTGCATGTTCCCTGACCTCCCCATGCTCACGACCCCGCGGTGCTTTTCTCCATCCTATATTGCCACTCACTGCCAATCCTAATTCAGACCCTCCGATTCACACCACGTCGTGATGTTTTTCTCACTCCTACTAGTGAATGTAATGTAACACACACCCATACAATGCGCACCAGGTTGTGATGTTCTTCTCACTCTTACTAGTGAATGTAATGTAACACACACCCATACAATGCGCACCACCCCGTGATGTTTTTCTCACTCCTACTAGTGAATGTAATGTAACACACACCCATAAAATGCGCACCACCCCGCGATGTTTTTCAGAAACCTATCCTACATTGCCACTGCATGTTGCCTGACTTCCCTTGCTGACCACCCCGCGGTGCTTTTCTCCATCCTACATTGCCACTCACTGCCTGTCCTAATTCAGACCCTCCGATTCACACCACCCGTGCTGTTTTTCTCACTCCTACTAGTGAATGTAATGTAACACACACCCATACAATGCGCACCACCCCGCGATACTTTTCAGAAACCTATCCTACATTGCCACTGCATGTTCCCTGACCTCCCCATGCTGACCACACCGCGGTGCTTTTCTCCATCCTACATTGCCACTCACTGCCTATACTAATTCAGACCCTCCGATTCACACCACCCCGTGATGTTTTTCTCACTCCTACTAGTGAATGTAATGTAACACACACCCATACAATGCGCACCACCCCGTGATGTTTTTCTCACTCCTACTAGTGAATGTAATGTAACACATATCCATACAATGCGCACCACCCCACGATGTTTTTCAGAAACCTATCCTACATTGCCACTGCATGTTCCCTGACCTCCCCATGGTGACCACCACGCGGTGCTTTTCTCCATCCTACATTGCCACTCACTGCCTATCCTAATTCAGACCCTCCGATTCACACCACCCCATGATGTTTTTCTCACTCCTACTAGTGAATGTAATGTAACACACACCCATACAATGCGAACCACCCCGTGATGTTTTTCTCACTCCTACTAGTGAATGTAATGTAACACACACCCATACAATGCGCACCACCCCGCGATGTTTTTAAGAAAACTATCCTATATTGCCACTGCATGTTCTCTGACCTCCCCATGGTGACCACCCCGCGGTGCTTTTCTCCATCCTACATTGCCACTCACTGCCTATACTAATTCAGACCCTCCGATTCACACCTCCCCGTGATGTTTTTCTCACTCCTACTACTGAATGTAATGTAACACACACCCATACAATGCGCACCACCCCGTGATGTATTTCTCACTCCTACTAGTGAATGTAATGTAACACACACCCATACAATGGGCACCCCCCGCGATGTTTTTCAGAAACCTATCCTACATTGCCACAGCATGTTCCATGACTTCCCCATTCTGACCACCCCGCGTTGCTTTTCTCCATCCTACATTGCCACTCACTGCTGATCCTAATTCAGACCCTCCGATTCTGACCACCTCGTGATGTTTTTCTCCTCCTACTAGTGAATGTAATGTAACACACACCCATACAATGTGCACCACCCCGTGATGTTTTTCTCACTCCTACTAGTGAATGTAATGTAACACACACCCATACAATGCGCACCACCCCGTGATGTTTTTCTCACTCCTACTAATGAATGTAATGTAACACACATCCATACAATGCGCACCACCCCACGATGTTTTTCAGAAACCTATCCTACATTGCCACTGCATGTTCCCTGACCTCCACATGGTGACCACCCCGCGGTGCTTTTCTCCATCCTACATTGCCACTCACTGCCTATCCTAAATCAGACCCTCCGATTCACACCACCCCGTGATGTTTTTCTCACTCCTACTAGTGAATGTAATGTAACACACACCCATACAATGCGCACCAGGTCGTGATGTTTTTCTCACTCTTACTAGTGAATGTAATGTAACACACACCCATACAATGCGCACCACCCCGTGATGTTTTTCTCACTCCTACTAGTGAATGTAATGTAACACACACCCATACAATGCGCACCACCCCGCGATGTTTTTCAGAAACCTATCCTACATTGCCACTGCATGTTCCCTGACCTCCCCATGCTGAGCACGCCGCGGTGCTTTTCTCCATCCTACATTGCCACTCACTGCCTATCGTAATTCAGACGCTCCGATTCACACCACCCCGTGATGTTTTTCTCACTCCTACTAGTGAATGTAATGTAACACACACCCATACAATGTGCACCACCCCGCGATGTTTTTCAGAAACCTATCCTACATTGCCACTGCATGTTCCCTGATCTCCCCATGGTGACCACCACGCGGTGCTTTTCTCCATCCTACATTGCCACTGACTGCCTATCCTAATTCAGACCCTCCGATTCACACCACCCCATGATGTTTTTCTCACTCCTACTAATGAATGTAATGTAACACACAACCATACAATGCGAACCACCCCGTGATGTTTTTCTCACTCCTACTAGTGAATGTAATGTAACACACACCCATACAATGCGCACCACCCCGCGATGTTTTTCAGAAAACTATCCTATATTGCCACTGCATGTTCCCTGACCTCCCCATGGTGACCACCCCTCGGTGCTTTTCTCCATCCTACATTGCCACTCACTGCCTATACTAATTCAGACCCTCCGATTCACACCTCCCCGTGATGTTTTTCTCACTCCTACTAGTGAATGTAATGTAACACACACCCATACAATGCGCACCACCCCGTGATGTATTTCTCACTCCTACTAGTGAATGTAATGTAACACACACCCATACAATGCGCACCCCTCCGCGATGTTTTTCAGAAACCTATCCTACATTGCCACTGCATGTTCCATGACCTCCCCATTCTGACCACCCCGCGGTGCTTTTCTCCATCCTACATTGCCACTCACTGCCTATCCTAATTCAGACCCTCTGATTCACACCACACTGTGATGTTTTTCTCACTCCTACTAGTGAATGTAATGTAACACACACGAATACAATGCGCACCACCCCGTGATGTTTTTCTCACTCCTACTATTGAATGTAATGTAACACACACCCATACAATGCGCACCACCCCGTGATGTTTTGTCACTCCTAATAGTGAATGTAATGTAACACACACCCATAAAATGCGCACCACCACGCGATGTTTTTCAGAAACCTATTCTACTTTGCCACTGCATGTTCCCTGACCTCCCCATTCTCACGACCCCGCGGTGCTTTTCTCCATCCTATATTGCCACTCACTGCCAATCCTAATTCAGACCCTCCGACTCACACCACGTCGTGATGTTTTTCTCACTCCTACTGGTGAATGTAATGTAACACACACCCATACAATGCGCACCAGGTTGTGATGTTCTTCTCACTCTTACTAGTGAATGTAATGTAACACACACCCATACAATGCGCACCACCCCGTGATGTTTTTCTCACTCTACTAGTGAATGTAATGTAACACACACCCATAAAATGCGCACCACCCCGCGATGTTTTTCAGAGACCTATCCTACATTGCCACTGCATGTTGCCTGACTTCCCTTGCTGACCACCCCGCGGTGCTTTTCTCCATCCTACATTGCCACTCACTGCCTGTCCTAATTCAGACCCTCCGATTCACACCACCCGTGCTGTTTTTCTCACTCCTACTAGTGAATGTAATGTAACACACACCCATACAATGCGCACCAGGTTGTGATGTTCTTCTCACTCTTACTAGTGAATGTAATGTAAAACACACCCATACAATGCGAACCACCCCGTGATGTTTTTCTCACTCCTACTAGTGAATGTAATGTAACACACACCCATACAATGCGCACCACCCCGCGATGTTTTTCAGAAAACTATCCTATATTGCCACTGCCTGTTCTCTGACCTCCCCATGGTGACCACCCCGCGGTGCTTTTCTCCATCCTACATTGCCACTCACTGCCTATACTAATGCAGACCCTCCGATTCACACCTCCCCGTGATGTTTTTCTCACTCCTACTAGTGAATGTAATGTAACACACACCCATACAATGCGCACCACCCCGTGATGTATTTCTCACTCCTACTAGTGAATGTAATGTAACACACACCCATACAATGCGCACCCCCTAGCGATGTTTTTCAGAAACCTATCCTACATTGCCACTGCATGTTCCATGACTTCCCCATTCTGGCCACCCCGCGTTGCTTTTCTCCATCCTACATTGCCACTCACTGCCTATCCTAATTCAGACCCTCTGATTCACACCACCACGTGATGTTTTTCTCACTCCTACTAGTGAATGTAATGTAACACACACCAATACAATGCGCACCACCCCGTGATGTTTTTCTCACTCCTACTAGTGAATGTAATGTAACACACACCCATACAATGCGCACCACCCCGTGATGTTTTGTCACTCCTAATAGTCAATGTAATGTAACACACACCCATAAAATGCGCACCACCCCACGATGTTTTTCAGAAGACTATGCTACATTGCCACTCCATGTTCCCTGACCTCCCCATGCTGACGGACCCGCGGTGCTTTTCTCCATCCTTCATTGCCACTCACTGCCTATCCTAATTCAGACCCTCCGATTCACACCACGTCGTGATGTTTTTCTCATTCCTACTAGTGAATGTAATGTAACACACACCGATACAATGCGCAGCACCCCGCGATGTTTTTCAAAAACATATCCTACATTGCCATTGCATGTTCCCTGACCTCCCCATGCTGACCACCCCGCGGTGCTTTTCTCCATCCTACATTGCCACTCACTGCCTATCCTAATTCAGACCCTGCGATTCACACCACACCGTGATGTATTTCTCACTCCTACTAGTGAATGTAATGTAACACACACCCATACAATGCGCACCACCCCGTGATGTTTTTCTCACTCCTACTAGTGAATGTAATGTAACACACACCCATACAATGTGCACCACCCCGAGATGTTTTTCAGAAACCTATCCTACATTGCCACTGCATGTTCCCTGACCTCCCAATGCTGACCACCCCGAGGTGCTTTTCTCCATCCGATATTGCCACTCACTGCCTCTCCTAAATCAGCCCCTCCGATTCACACCACCCCGTGATGTTTTTCTCACTCCTACTAGTGAATGTTATGTAACACACCCATACAATGTGCACCACCCCGCGATGTTTTTCAGAAACCTATCCTACATTGCCACTGCATGTTCCCTGACGTCCCCATGCTGACCACCCCGCGGTTCTTTTCTCCATCCTACATTGCCACTCACTGCCCATCCTAATTCAAACCCTCCAATTCACACCACCCCGTGATGTTTTTCACACTCCTACTAGTGAATGTAATGTAACACACACCCATAGAATGCGCACCACCCCGTGATGTTTTTCTCAATCCTACTAGTGAATGTAATGTAACACACACCCATACAATGCGCACCAGGTTGTGATGTTTTTCTCACTCTTACTAGTGAATGTAATGTAACACACACCCATACAATGCGCACCACCCCGTGATGTTTTTCTCACTCCTACTAGTGAATGTAATGTAACACACACCCATAAAATGCGCACCACCCCGCGATGTTTTTCAGAAACCTATCCTACATTGCCACTGCATGTTGCCTGACCTCCCTTGCTGACCACGCCGCGGTGCTTTTCTCCATCCTACATTGCCACTCACTGCCTGTCCTAATTCAGACCCTCCGATTCACACCACCCGTGCTGTTTTTCTCACTCCTACTAGTGAATGTAATGTAACACACACCCATACAATGCGCACCACCCCGTTATGTTTTTCAGAAAACTATCGTTCATTGCCACTGCATGTTCCATGACATCCCCATTCTGACCACCCCGCGGTGCTTTTCTCCATCCTACATTGCCACTCACTGCCTATCCTAATTCAGACCCTCTGATTCACACCACCCCGTGCTGTTTTTCTCACTCCTACTAGTGAATGTAATGTAACACATATCCATACAATGCGCACCACCCCACGATGTTTTTCAGAAACCTATCCTACATTGCCACTGCATGTTCCCTGACCTCCCCATGGTGACCACCACGCGGTGCTTTTCTCCATCCTACATTGCCACTCACTGCCTATCCTAATTCAGACCCTCCGATTCACACCACCCCATGATGTTTTTCTCACTCCTACTAGTGAATGTAATGTAACACACACCCATACAATGCGAACCACCCCGTGATGTTTTTCTCACTCCTACTAGTGAATGTAATGTAACACGCACCCATACAATGCGCACCACCCCGCGATGTTTTTCAGAAAACTATCCTATATTGCCACTGCATGTTCTCTGACCTCCCCATGGTGACCACCCCGCGGTGCTTTTCTCCATCCTACATTGCCACTCACTGCCTATACTAATTCAGACCCTCCGATTCACACCTCCCCGTGATGTTTTTCTCACTCCTACTAGTGAATGTAATGTAACACACACCCATACAATGCGCACCACCCCGTGATGTATTTCTCACTCCTACTAGTGAATGTAATGTAACACACACCCATACAATGGGCACCCCCCGCGATGTTTTTCAGAAACCTATCCTACATTGCCACTGCATGTTCCATGACTTCCCCATTCTGACCACCCCGCGTTGCTTTTCTCCATCCTACATTGCCACTCACTGCTGATCCTAATTCAGACCCTCCGATTCTGACCACCTCGTGATGTTTTTCTCCTCCTACTAGTGAATGTAATGTAACACACACCCATACAATGTGCACCACCCCGTGATGTTTTTCTCACTCCTACTAGTGAATGTAATGTAACACACACCCATACAATGCGCACCACCCCGTGATGTTTTTCTCACTCCTACTAATGAATGTAATGTAACACACATCCATACAATGCGCACCACCCCACGATGTTTTTCAGAAACCTATCCTACATTGCCACTGCATGTTCCCTGACCTCCACATGGTGACCACCCCGCGGTGCTTTTCTCCATCCTACATTGCCACTCACTGCCTATCCTAAATCAGACCCTCCGATTCACTCCACCCCGTGATGTTTTTCTCACTCCTACTAGTGAATGTAATGTAACACACACCCATACAATGCGCACCAGGTCGTCATGTTTTTCTCACTCTTACTAGTGAATGTAATGTAACACACACCCATACAATGCGCACCACCCCGTGATGTTTTTCTCACTCCTACTAGTGAATGTAATGTAACACACACCCATACAATGCGCACCACCCCGCGATGTTTTTCAGAAACCTATCCTACATTGCCACTGCATGTTCCCTGACCTCCCCATGCTGAGCACGCCGCGGTGCTTTTCTCCATCCTACATTGCCACTCACTGCCTATCGTAATTCAGACGCTCCGATTCACACCACCCCGTGATGTTTTTCTCACTCCTACTAGTGAATGTAATGTAACACACACCCATACAATGTGCACCACCCCGCGATGTTTTTCAGAAACCTATCCTACATTGCCACTGCATGTTCCCTGATCTCCCCATGGTGACCACCACGCGGTGCTTTTCTCCATCCTACATTGCCACTGACTGCCTATCCTAATTCAGACCCTCCGATTCACACCACCCCATGATGTTTTTCTCACTCCTACTAGTGAATGTAATGTAACACACACCCATACAATGCGCACCACCCCGCGATGTTTTTCAGAAAACTATCCTATATTGCCACTGCATGTTCCCTGACCTCCCCATGGTGACCACCCCGCGGTGCTTTTCTCCATCCTACATTGCCACTCACTGCCTATCCTAATTCAGACCCTCCGATTCACACTTCCCCGTGATGTTTTTCTCACTCCTACTAGTGAATGTAATGTAACACACACCCATACAATGCGCACCAGGTCGTCATGTTTTTCTCACTCTTACTAGTGAATGTAATGTAACACACACCCATACAATGCGCACCACCCCGTGATGTTTTTCTCACTCCTACTAGTGAATGTAATGTAACACACACCCATACAATGCGCACCACCCCGCGATGTTTTTCAGAAACCTATCCTACATTGCCACTGCATGTTCCCTGACCTCCCCATGCTGAGCACGCCGCGGTGCTTTTCTCCATCCTACATTGCCACTCACTGCCTATCGTAATTCAGACGCTCCGATTCACACCACCCCGTGATGTTTTTCTCACTCCTACTAGTGAATGTAATGTAACACACACCCATACAATGTGCACCACCCCGCGATGTTTTTCAGAAACCTATCCTACATTGCCACTGCATGTTCCCTGATCTCCCCATGGTGACCACCACGCGGTGCTTTTCTCCATCCTACATTGCCACTGACTGCCTATCCTAATTCAGACCCTCCGATTCACACCACCCCATGATGTTTTTCTCACTCCTACTAGTGAATGTAATGTAACACACACCCATACAATGCGAACCACCCCGTGATGTTTTTCTCACTCCTACTAGTGAATGTAATGTAACACACACCCATACAATGCGCACCACCCCGCGATGTTTTTCAGAAAACTATCCTATATTGCCACTGCATGTTCCCTGACCTCCCCATGGTGACCACCCCGCGGTGCTTTTCTCCATCCTACATTGCCACTCACTGCCTATCCTAATTCAGACCCTCTGATTCACACCACCCTGTGATGTTTTTCTCACTCCTACTAGTGAATGTAATGTAACACACACGAATACAATGCGCACCACCCCGTGATGTTTTTCTCACTCCTACTATTGAATGTAATGTAACACACACCCATACAATGCGCACCACCCCGTGATGTTTTGTCACTCCTAATAGTGAATGTAATGTAACACACACCCATAAAATGCGCACCACCACGCGATGTTTTTCAGAAACCTATTCTACTTTGCCACTGCATGTTCCCTGACCTCCCCATGCTGACCACACCGCGGTGCTTTTCTCCATCCTACATTGCCACTCACTGCCTATACTAATTCAGACCCTCCGATTCACACCACCCCGTGATGTTTTTCTCACTCCTACTAGTGAATGTAATGTAACACACACCCATACAATGCGCACCACCCCGTGATGTTTTTCTCACTCCTACTAGTGAATGTAATGTAACACATATCCATACAATGCGCACCACCCCACGATGTTTTTCAGAAACCTATCCTACATTGCCACTGCATGTTCCCTGACCTCCCCATGGTGACCACCACGCGGTGCTTTTCTCCATCCTACATTGCCACTCACTGCCTATCCTAATTCAGACCCTCCGATTCACACCACCCCATGATGTTTTTCTCACTCCTACTAGTGAATGTAATGTAACACACACCCATACAATGCGAACCACCCCGTGATGTTTTTCTCACTCCTACTAGTGAATGTAATGTAACACACACCCATACAATGCGCACCACCCCGCGATGTTTTTCAGAAAACTATCCTATATTGCCACTGCATGTTCTCTGACCTCCCCATGGTGACCACCCCGCGGTGCTTTTCTCCATCCTACATTGCCACTCACTGCCTATACTAATTCAGACCCTCCGATTCACACCTCCCCGTGATGTTTTTCTCACTCCTACTAGTGAATGTAATGTAACACACACCCATACAATGCGCACCACCCCGTGATGTATTTCTCACTCCTACTAGTGAATGTAATGTAACACACACCCATACAATGGGCACCCCCCGCGATGTTTTTCAGAAACCTATCCTACATTGCCACAGCATGTTCCATGACTTCCCCATTCTGACCACCCCGCGTTGCTTTTCTCCATCCTACATTGCCACTCACTGCTGATCCTAATTCAGACCCTCCGATTCTGACCACCTCGTGATGTTTTTCTCCTCCTACTAGTGAATGTAATGTAACACACACCCATACAATGTGCACCACCCCGTGATGTTTTTCTCACTCCTACTAGTGAATGTAATGTAACACACACCCATACAATGCGCACCACCCCGTGATGTTTTTCTCACTCCTACTAATGAATGTAATGTAACACACATCCATACAATGCGCACCACCCCACGATGTTTTTCAGAAACCTATCCTACATTGCCACTGCATGTTCCCTGACCTCCACATGGTGACCACCCCGCGGTGCTTTTCTCCATCCTACATTGCCACTCACTGCCTATCCTAAATCAGACCCTCCGATTCACACCACCCCGTGATGTTTTTCTCACTCCTACTAGTGAATGTAATGTAACACACACCCATACAATGCGCACCAGGTCGTGATGTTTTTCTCACTCTTACTAGTGAATGTAATGTAACACACACCCATACAATGCGCACCACCCCGTGATGTTTTTCTCACTCCTACTAGTGAATGTAATGTAACACACACCCATACAATGCGCACCACCCCGCGATGTTTTTCAGAAACCTATCCTACATTGCCACTGCATGTTCCCTGACCTCCCCATGCTGAGCACGCCGCGGTGCTTTTCTCCATCCTACATTGCCACTCACTGCCTATCGTAATTCAGACGCTCCGATTCACACCACCCCGTGATGTTTTTCTCACTCCTACTAGTGAATGTAATGTAACACACACCCATACAATGTGCACCAACCCGCGATGTTTTTCAGAAACCTATCCTACATTGCCACTGCATGTTCCCTGATCTCCCCATGGTGACCACCACGCGGTGCTTTTCTCCATCCTACATTGCCACTGACTGCCTATCCTAATTCAGACCCTCCGATTCACACCACCCCATGATGTTTTTCTCACTCCTACTAATGAATGTAATGTAACACACACCCATACAATGCGAACCACCCCGTGATGTTTTTCTCACTCCTACTAGTGAATGTAATGTAACACACACCCATACAATGCGCACCACCCCGCGATGTTTTTCAGAAAACTATCCTATATTGCCACTGCATGTTCCCTGACCTCCCCATGGTGACCACCCCGCGGTGCTTTTCTCCATCCTACATTGCCACTCACTGCCTATACTAATTCAGACCCTCCGATTCACACCTCCCCGTGATGTTTTTCTCACTCCTACTAGTGAATGTAATGTAACACACACCCATACAATGCGCACCACCCCGTGATGTATTTCTCACTCCTACTAGTGAATGTAATGTAACACACACCCATACAATGCGCACCCCTCCGCGATGTTTTTCAGAAACCTATCCTACATTGCCACTGCATGTTCCATGACCTCCCCATTCTGACCACCCCGCGGTGCTTTTCTCCATCCTACATTGCCACTCACTGCCTATCCTAATTCAGACCCTCTGATTCACACCACCCTGTGATGTTTTTCTCACTCCTACTAGTGAATGTAATGTAACACACACGAATACAATGCGCACCACCCCGTGATGTTTTTTCTCACTCCTACTATTGAATGTAATGTAACACACACCCATACAATGCGCACCACCCCGTGATGTTTTGTCACTCCTAATAGTGAATGTAATGTAACACACACCCATAAAATGCGCACCACCACGCGATGTTTTTCAGAAACCTATTCTACTTTGCCACTGCATGTTCCCTGACCTCCCCATGCTCACGACCCCGCGGTGCTTTTCTCCATCCTATATTGCCACTCACTGCCAATCCTAATTCAGACCCTCCGATTCACACCACGTCGTGATGTTTTTCTCACTCCTACTAGTGAATGTAATGTAACACACACCCATACAATGCGCACCAGGTTGTGATGTTCTTCTCACTCTTACTAGTGAATGTAATGTAACACACACCCATACAATGCGCACCACCCCGTGATGTTTTTCTCACTCCTACTAGTGAATGTAATGTAACACACACCCATAAAATGCGCACCACCCCGCGATGTTTTTCAGAAACCTATCCTACATTGCCACTGCATGTTGCCTGACTTCCCTTGCTGACCACCCCGCGGTGCTTTTCTCCATCCTACATTGCCACTCACTGCCTGTCCTAATTCAGACCCTCCGATTCACACCACCCGTGCTGTTTTTCTCACTCCTACTAGTGAATGTAATGTAACACACACCTATACAATGCGCACCACCCCGTGATGTTTTTCAGAAAACTATCGTTCATTGCCACTGCATGTTCCCTGACCTCCCCATGCTGACCACACCGCGGTGCTTTTCTCCATCCTACATTGCCACTCACTGCCTATCCTAATTCAGACCCTCCGATTCACACCACCCCATGATGTTTTTCTCACTCCTACTAGTGAATGTAATGTAAAACACACCCATACAATGCGAACCACCCCGTGATGTTTTTCTCACTCCTACTAGTGAATGTAATGTAACACACACCCATACAATGCGCACCACCCCGCGATGTTTTTCAGAAAACTATCCTATATTGCCACTGCCTGTTCTCTGACCTCCCCATGGTGACCACCCTGCGGTGCTTTTCTCCATCCTACATTGCCACTCACTGCCTATACTAATGCAGACCCTCCGATTCACACCTCCCCGTGATGTTTTTCTCACTCCTACTAGTGAATGTAATGTAACACACACCCATACAATGCGCACCACCCCGTGATGTATTTCTCACTCCTACTAGTGAATGTAATGTAACACACACCCATACAATGCGCACCCCCTAGCGATGTTTTTCTGAAACCTATCCTACATTGCCACTGCATGTTCCATGACTTCCCCATTCTGGCCACCCCGCGTTGCTTTTCTCCATCCTACATTGCCACTCACTGCCTATCCTAATTCAGACCCTCTGATTCACACCACCACGTGATGTTTTTCTCACTCCTACTAGTGAATGTAATGTAACACACACCAATACAATGCGCACCACCCCGTGATGTTTTTCTCACTCCTACTAGTGAATGTAATGTAACACACACCCATACAATGCTCACCACCCCGTGATGTTTTGTCACTCCTAATAGTCAATGTAATGTAACACACACCCATAAAATGCGCACCACCCCACGATGTTTTTCAGAAGACTATGCTACATTGCCACTCCATGTTCCCTGACCTCCCCATGCTGACGGACCCGCGGTGCTTTTCTCCATCCTTCATTGCCACTCACTGCCTATCCTAATTCAGACCCTCCGATTCACACCACGTCGTGATGTTTTTCTCATTCCTACTAGTGAATGTAATGTAACACACACCGATACAATGCGCAGCACCCCGCAATGTTTTTCAAAAACATATCCTACATTGCCATTGCATGTTCCCTGACCTCCCCATGCTGACCACCCCGCGGTGCTTTTCTCCATCCTACATTGCCACTCACTGCCTATCCTAATTCAGACCCTGCGATTCACACCACACCGTGATGTATTTCTCACTCCTACTAGTGAATGTAATGTAACACACACCCATACAATGCGCACCACCCCGTGATGTTTTTCTCACTCCTACTAGTGAATGTAATGTAACACACACCCATACAATGCGCACCACCCCGTGATGTTTTTCTCAATCCTACTAGTGAATGTAATGTAACACACACCCATACAATGCGCACCAGGTTGTGATGTTTTTCTCACTCTTACTAGTGAATGTAATGTAACACACACCCATACAATGCGCACCACCCCGTGATGTTTTTCTCACTCCTACTAGTGAATGTAATGTAACACACACCCATAAAATGCGCACCACCCCGCGATGTTTTTCAGAAACCTATCCTACATTGCCACTGCATGTTGCCTGACCTCCCTTGCTGACCACGCCGCGGTGCTTTTCTCCATCCTACATTGCCACTCACTGCCTGTCCTAATTCAGACCCTCCGATTCACACCACCCGTGCTGTTTTTCTCACTCCTACTAGTGAATGTAATGTAACACACACCCATACAATGCGCACCACCCCGTTATGTTTTTCAGAAAACTATCGTTCATTGCCACTGCATGTTCCATGACATCCCCATTCTGACCACCCCGCGGTGCTTTTCTCCATCCTACATTGCCACTCACTGCCTATCCTAATTCAGACCCTCTGATTCACACCACCCCGTGCTGTTTTTCTCACTCCTACTAGTGAATGTAATGTAACACATATCCATACAATGCGCACCACCCCACGATGTTTTTCAGAAACCTATCCTACATTGCCACTGCATGTTCCCTGACCTCCCCATGGTGACCACCACGCGGTGCTTTTCTCCATCCTACATTGCCACTTACTGCCTATCCTAATTCAGACCCTCCGATTCACACCACCCCATGATGTTTTTCTCACTCCTACTAGTGAATGTAATGTAACACACACCCATACAATGCGAACCACCCCGTGATGTTTTTCTCACTCCTACTAGTGAATGTAATGTAACACACACCCATACAATGCGCACCACCCCGCGATGTTTTTCAGAAAACTATCCTATATTGCCACTGCATGTTCTCTGACCTCCCCATGGTGACCACCCCGCGGTGCTTTTCTCCATCCTACATTGCCACTCACTGCCTATACTAATTCAGACCCTCCGATTCACACCTCCCCGTGATGTTTTTCTCACTCCTACTAGTGAATGTAATGTAACACACACCCATACAATGCGCACCACCCCGTGATGTATTTCTCACTCCTACTAGTGAATGTAATGTAACACACACCCATACAATGGGCACCCCCCGCGATGTTTTTCAGAAACCTATCCTACATTGCCACTGCATGTTCCATGACTTCCCCATTCTGACCACCCCGCGTTGCTTTTCTCCATCCTACATTGCCACTCACTGCTGGTCCTAATTCAGACCCTCCGATTCTGACCACCTCGTGATGTTTTTCTCCTCCTACTAGTGAATGTAATGTAACACACACCCATACAATGTGCACCACCCCGTGATGTTTTTCTCACTGCTACTAGTGAATGTAATGTAACACACACCCATACAATGCGCACCACCCCGTGATGTTTTTCTCACTCCTACTAATGAATGTAATGTAACACACATCCATACAATGCGCACCACCCCACGATGTTTTTCAGAAACCTATCCTACATTGCCACTGCATGTTCCCTGACCTCCACATGGTGACCACCCCGCGGTGCTTTTCTCCATCCTACATTGCCACTCACTGCCTATCCTAAATCAGACCCTCCGATTCACACCACCCCGTGATGTTTTTCTCACTCCTACTAGTGAATGTAATGTAACACACACCCATACAATGCGCACCAGGTCGTCATGTTTTTCTCACTCTTACTAGTGAATGTAATGTAACACACACCCATACAATGCGCACCACCCCGTGATGTTTTTCTCACTCCTACTAGTGAATGTAATGTAACACACACCCATACAATGCGCACCACCCCGCGATGTTTTTCAGAAACCTATCCTACATTGCCACTGCATGTTCCCTGACCTCCCCATGCTGAGCACGCCGCGGTGCTTTTCTCCATCCTACATTGCCACTCACTGCCTATCGTAATTCAGACGCTCCGATTCACACCACCCCGTGATGTTTTTCTCACTCCTACTAGTGAATGTAATGTAACACACACCCATACAATGTGCACCACCCCGCGATGTTTTTCAGAAACCTATCCTACATTGCCACTGCATGTTCCCTGATCTCCCCATGGTGACCACCACGCGGTGCTTTTCTCCATCCTACATTGCCACTGACTGCCTATCCTAATTCAGTCCCTCCGATTCACACCACCCCATGATGTTTTTCTCACTCCTACTAGTGAATGTAATGTAACACACACCCATACAATGCGAACCACCCCGTGATGTTTTTCTCACTCCTACTAGTGAATGTAATGTAACACACACCCATACAATGCGCACCACCCCGCGATGTTTTTCAGAAAACTATCCTATATTGCCACTGCATGTTCCCTGACCTCCCCATGGTGACCACCCTGCGGTGCTTTTCTCCATCCTACATTGCCACTCACTGCCTATACTAATGCAGACCCTCCGATTCACACCTCCCCGTGATGTTTTTCTCACTCCTACTAGTGAATGTAATGTAACACACACCCATACAATGCGCACCACCCCATGATGTATTTCTCACTCCTACTAGTGAATGTAATGTAACACACACCCATACAATGCGCACCCCCTAGCGATGTTTTTCAGAAACCTATCCTACATTGCCACTGCATGTTCCATGACTTCCCCATTCTGGCCACCCCGCGTTGCTTTTCTCCATCCTACATTGCCACTCACTGCCTATCCTAATTCAGACCCTCTGATTCACACCACCACGTGATGTTTTTCTCACTCCTACTAGTGAATGTAATGTAACACACACCAATACAATGCGCACCACCCCGTGATGTTTTTCTCACTCCTACTAGTGAATGTAATGTAACACACACCCATACAATGCGCACCACCCCGTGATGTTTTGTCACTCCTAATAGTCAATGTAATGTAACACACACCCATAAAATGCGCACCACCCCACGATGTTTTTCAGAAGACTATGCTACATTGCCACTCCATGTTCCCTGACCTCCCCATGCTGACGGACCCGCGGTGCTTTTCTCCATCCTTCATTGCCACTCACTGCCTATCCTAATTCAGACCCTCCGATTCACACCACGTCGTGATGTTTTTCTCATTCCTACTAGTGAATGTAATGTAACACACACCGATACAATGCGCAGCACCCCGCAATGTTTTTCAAAAACATATCCTACATTGCCATTGCATGTTCCCTGACCTCCCCATGCTGACCACCCCGCGGTGCTTTTCTCCATCCTACATTGCCACTCACTGCCTATCCTAATTCAGACCCTGCGATTCACACCACACCGTGATGTATTTCTCACTCCTACTAGTGAATGTAATGTAACACACACCCATACAATGCGCACCACCCCGTGATGTTTTTCTCACTCCTACTAGTGAATGTAATGTAACACACACCCATACAATGTGCACCACCCCGAGATGTTTTTCAGAAACCTATCCTACATTGCCACTGCATGTTCCCTGACCTCCCAATGCTGACCACACCGAGGTGCTTTTCTCCATCCGATATTGCCACTCACTGCCTCTCCTAAATCAGCCCCTCCGATTCACACCACCCCGTGATGTTTTTCTCACTCCTACTAGTGAATGTTATGTAACACACACCCATACAATGTGCACCACCCCGCGATGTTTTTCAGAAACCTATCCTACATTGCCACTGCATGTTCCCTGACGTCCCCATGCTGACCACCCCGCGGTGCTTTTCTCCATCCTACATTGCCACTCACTGCCCATCCTAATTCAAACCCTCCAATTCACACCACCCCGTGATGTTTTTCACACTCCTACTAGTGAATGTAATGTAACACACACCCATACAATGCGCACCACCCCGTGATGTTTTTCTCAATCCTACTAGTGAATGTAATGTAACACACACCCATACAATGCGCACCAGGTTGTGATGTTTTTCTCACTCTTACTAGTGAATGTAATGTAACACACACCCATACAATGCGCACCACCCCGTGATGTTTTTCTCACTCCTACTAGTGAATGTAATGTAACACACACCCATAAAATGCGCACCACCCCGCGATGTTTTTCAGAAACCTATCCTACATTGCCACTGCATGTTGCCTGACCTCCCTTGCTGACCACGCCGCGGTGCTTTTCTCCATCCTACATTGCCACTCACTGCCTGTCCTAATTCAGACCCTCCGATTCACACCACCCGTGCTGTTTTTCTCACTCCTACTAGTGAATGTAATGTAACACACACCCATACAATGCGCACCACCCCGTTATGTTTTTCAGAAAACTATCGTTCATTGCCACTGCATGTTCCATGACATCCCCATTCTGACCACCCCGCGGTGCTTTTCTCCATCCTACATTGCCACTCACTGCCTATCCTAATTCAGACCCTCTGATTCACACCACCCCGTGCTGTTTTTCTCACTCCTACTAGTGAATGTAATGTAACACATATCCATACAATGCGCACCACCCCACGATGTTTTTCAGAAAACTATCCTACATTGCCACTGCATGTTCCCTGACCTCCCCATGGTGACCACCACGCGGTGCTTTTCTCCATCCTACATTGCCACTCACTGCCTATCCTAATTCAGACCCTCCGATTCACACCACCCCATGATGTTTTTCTCACTCCTACTAGTGAATGTAATGTAACACACACCCATACAATGCGCACCACCCCGTGATGTTTTTCTCACTCCTACTAGTGAATGTAATGTAACACACACCCATACAATGCGCACCACCCCGCGATGTTTTTCAGAAAACTATCCTATATTGCCACTGCATGTTCTCTGACCTCCCCATGGTGACCACCCCGCGGTGCTTTTCTCCATCCTACATTGCCACTCACTGCCTATACTAATTCAGACCCTCCGATTCACACCTCCCCGTGATGTTTTTCTCACTCCTACTAGTGAATGTAATGTAACACACACCCATACAATGCGCACCACCCCGTGATGTATTTCTCACTCCTACTAGTGAATGTAATGTAACACACACCCATACAATGGGCACCCCCCGCGATGTTTTTCAGAAACCTATCCTACATTGCCACTGCATGTTCCATGACTTCCCCATTCTGACCACCCCGCGTTGCTTTTCTCCATCCTACATTGCCACTCACTGCTGATCCTAATTCAGACCCTCCGATTCTGACCACCTCGTGATGTTTTTCTCCTCCTACTAGTGAATGTAATGTAACACACACCCATACAATGTGCACCACCCCGTGATGTTTTTCTCACTCCTACTAGTGAATGTAATGTAACACACACCCATACAATGCGCACCACCCCGTGATGTTTTTCTCACTCCTACTAATGAATGTAATGTAACACACACCCATACAATGCGCACCACCCCGTGATGTTTTTCTCACTCCTACTAATGAATGTAATGTAACACACATCCATACAATGCGCACCACCCCACGATGTTTTTCAGAAACCTATCCTACATTGCCACTGCATGTTCCCTGACCTCCACATGGTGACCACCCCGCGGTGCTTTTCTCCATCCTACATTGCCACTCACTGCCTATCCTAAATCAGACCCTCCGATTCACACCACCCCGTGATGTTTTTCTCACTCCTACTAGTGAATGTAATGTAACACACACCCATACAATGCGCACCAGGTCGTCATGTTTTTCTCACTCTTACTAGTGAATGTAATGTAACACACACCCATACAATGCGCACCACCCCTTGATGTTTTTCTCACTCCTACTAGTGAATGTAATGTAACACACACCCATACAATGCGCACCACCCCGCGATGTTTTTCAGAAACCTATCCTACATTGCCACTGCATGTTCCCTGACCTCCCCATGCTGAGCACGCCGCGGTGCTTTTCTCCATCCTACATTGCCACTCACTGCCTATCGTAATTCAGACGCTCCGATTCACACCACCCCGTGATGTTTTTCTCACTCCTACTAGTGAATGTAATGTAACACACACCCATACAATGTGCACCACCCCGCGATGTTTTTCAGAAACCTATCCTACATTGCCACTGCATGTTCCCTGATCTCCCCATGGTGACCACCACGCGGTGCTTTTCTCCATCCTACATTGCCACTGACTGCCTATCCTAATTCAGACCCTCCGATTCACACCACCCCATGATGTTTTTCTCACTCCTACTAGTGAATGTAATGTAACACACACCCATACAATGCGAACCACCCCGTGATGTTTTTCTCACTCCTACTAGTGAATGTAATGTAACACACACCCATACAATGCGCACCACCCCGCGATGTTTTTCAGAAAACTATCCTATATTGCCACTGCATGTTCCCTGACCTCCCCATGGTGACCACCCCGCGGTGCTTTTCTCCATCCTACATTGCCACTCACTGCCTATCCTAATTCAGACCCTCCGATTCACACCTCCCCGTGATGTTTTTCTCACTCCTACTAGTGAATGTAATGTAACACACACCCATACAATGCGCACCACCCCGTGATGTATTTCTCACTCCTACTAGTGAATGTAATGTAACACACACCCATACAATGCGCACCCCTCCGCGATGTTTTTCAGAAACCTATCCTACATTGCCACTGCATGTTCCATGACCTCCCCATTCTGACCACCCCGCGGTGCTTTTCTCCATCCTACATTGCCACTCACTGCCTATCCTAATTCAGACCCTCTGATTCACACCACCCTGTGATGTTTTTCTCACTCCTACTAGTGAATGTAATGTAACACACACGAATACAATGCGCACCACCCCGTGATGTTTTTCTCACTCCTACTATTTAATGTAATGTAACACACACCCATACAATGCGCACCACCCCGTGATGTTTTGTCACTCCTAATAGTGAATGTAATGTAACACACACCCATAAAATGCGCACCACCACGCGATGTTTTTCAGAAACCTATTCTACTTTGCCACTGCATGTTCCCTGACCTCCCCATGCTCACGACCCCGCGGTGCTTTTCTCCATCCTATATTGCCACTCACTGCCAATCCTAATTCAGACCCTCCGATTCACACCACGTCGTGATGTTTTTCTCACTCCTACTAGTGAATGTAATGTAACACACACCCATACAATGCGCACCAGGTTGTGATGTTCTTCTCACTCTTACTAGTGAATGTAATGTAACACACACCCATACAATGCGCACCACCCCGTGATGTTTTTCTCACTCCTACTAGTGAATGTAATGTAACACACACCCATAAAATGCGCACCACCCCGCGATGTTTTTCAGAAACCTATCCTACATTGCCACTGCATGTTGCCTGACTTCCCTTGCTGACCACCCCGCGGTGCTTTTCTCCATCCTACATTGCCACTCACTGCCTGTCCTAATTCAGACCCTCCGATTCACACCACCCGTGCTGTTTTTCTCACTCCTACTAGTGAATGTAATGTAACACACACCTATACAATGCGCACCACCCCGTGATGTTTTACAGAAAACTATCGTTCATTGCCACTGCATGTTCCCTGACCTCCCCATGCTGACCACACCGCGGTGCTTTTCTCCATCCTACATTGCCACTCACTGCCTATCCTAATTCAGACCCTCCGATTCACACCACCCCATGATGTTTTTCTCACTCCTACTAGTGAATGTAATGTAAAACACACCCATACAATGCGAACCACACCGTGATGTTTTTCTCACTCCTACTAGTGAATGTAATGTAACACACACCCATACAATGCGCACCACCCCGCGATGTTTTTCAGAAAACTATCCTATATTGCCACTGCCTGTTCTCTGACCTCCCCATGGTGACCACCCCGCGGTGCTTTTCTCCATGCTACATTGCCACTCACTGCCTATACTAATGCAGACCCTCCGATTCACACCTCCCCGTGATGTTTTTCTCACTCCTACTAGTGAATGTAATGTAACACACACCCATACAATGCGCACCACCCCGTGATGTATTTCTCACTCCTACTAGTGAATGTAATGTAACACACACCCATACAATGCGCACCCCCGAGCGATGTTTTTCAGAAACCTATCCTACATTGCGACTGCATGTTCCATGACCTCCCCATTCTGGCCACCCCGCGTTGCTTTTCTCCATCCTACATTGCCACTCACTGCCTATCCTAATTCAGACCCTCTGATTCACAGCACCACGTGATGTTTTTCTCACTCCTACTAGTGAATGTAATGTAACACACACCAATACAATGCGCACCACCCCGTGATGTTTTTCTCACTCCTACTAGTGAATGTAATGTAACACACACCCATACAATGCGCACCACCCCGTGATGTTTTGTCACTCCTAATAGTCAATGTAATGTAACACACACCCATAAAATGCGCACCACCCCGCGATGTTTTTCACAAACCTATTCTACATTGCCACTGCATGTTCCCTGACCTCCCCATGCTGACGGACCCGCGGTGCTTTTCTCCATCCTTCATTGCCACTCACTGCCTATCCTAATTCAGACCCTCCGATTCACACCACGTCGTGATGTTTTTCTCATTCCTACTAGTGAATGTAATGTAACACACACCCATACAATGCGCAGCACCCCGCGATGTTTTTCAAAAACATATCCTACATTGCCATTGCATGTTCCCTGACCTCCCCATGCTGACCACCCCGCGGTGCTTTTCTCCATCCTACATTGCCACTCACTGCCTATCCTAATTCAGACTCTGCGATTCACACCACACCGTGATGTATTTCTCACTCCTACTAGTGAATGTAATGTAACACACACCCATACAATGCGCACCACCCCGTGATGTTTTTCTCACTCCTACTAGTGAATGTAATGTAACACACACCCATACAATGTGCACCACCCCGAGATGTTTTTCAGAAACCTATCCTACATTGCCACTGCATGTTCCCTGACCTCCCAATGCTGACCACCCCGAGGTGCTTTTCTCCATCCGATATTGCCACTCACTGCCTCTCCTAAATCAGCCCCTCCGATTCACACCACCCCGTGATGTTTTTCTCACTCCTACTAGTGAATGTTATGTAACACACACCCATACAATGTGCACCACCCCGCGATGTTTTTCAGAAACCTATCCTACATTGCCACTGCATGTTCCCTGACGTCCCCATACTGACCACCCCGCGGTGCTTTTCTCTATCCTACATTGCCACTCACTGCCCATCCTAATTCAAACCCTCCAATTCACACCACCCCGTGATGTTTTTCACACTCCTACTAGTGAATGTAATGTAACACACACCCATACAATGCGCACCACCCCGTGATGTTTTTCTCACTCCTACTAGTGAATGTAATGTAACACACACCCATACAATGCGCACTACCCCGTGATGTTTTTCAGAAACCTATCCTACATTGCCACTGCATGTTCCCTGACCTCCCCATACTGACCACCCCGCTGTGCTTTTCTCCATCCTACATTGCCACTCACTGCTGATCCTAATTCAGACCCTCCGATTCTGACCACCTCGTGATGTTTTTCTCCTCCTACTAGTGAATGTAATGTAACACACACCCATACAATGTGCACCACCCCATGATGTTTTTCTCACTCCTACTAGTGAATGTAATGTAACACACACCCATACAATGCGCACCACCCCGCGATGTTTTTCAGAAAACTATCCTATATTGCCACTGCATGTTCTCTGACCTCCCCATGGTGACCACCCCGCGGTGCTTTTCTCCATCCTACATTGCCACTCACTGCCTATACTAATGCAGACCCTCCGATTCACACCTCTCCGTGATGTTTTTCTCACTCCTACTAGTGAATGTAATGTAACACACACCCATACAATGCGCACCACCCCGTGATGTATTTCTCACTCCTACTAGTGAATGTAATGTAACACACACCCATACAATGCGCACCCCCTAGCGATGTTTTTCAGAAACCTATCCTACATTGCCACTGCATGTTCCATGACTTCCCCATTCTGGCCACCCCGCGTTGCTTTTCTACATCCTACATTGCCACTCACTGCCTATCCTAATTCAGACCCTCTGATTCACACCACCACGTGATGTTTTTCTCACTCCTACTAGTGAATGTAATGTAACACACACCAATACAATGCGCACCACCCCGTGATGTTTTTCTCACTCCTACTAGTGAATGTAATGTAACACACACCCATACAATGCGCACCACCCCGTGATGTTTTGTCACTCCTAATAGTCAATGTAATGTAACACACACCCATAAAATGCGCACCACCCCGCGATGTTTTTCACAAACCTATTCTACATTGCCACTGCATGTTCCCTGACCTCCCCATGCTGACGGACCCGCGGTGCTTTTCTCCATCCTTCATTGCCACTCACTGCCTATCCTAATTCAGACCCTCCGATTCACACCACGTCGTGATGTTTTTCTCATTCCTACTAGTGAATGTAATGTAACACACACCCATACAATGCGCAGCACCCCGCGATGTTTTTCAAAAACATATCCTACATTGCCATTGCATGTTCCCTGACCTCCGCATGCTGACCACCCCGCGGTGCTTTTCTCCATCCTACATTGCCACTCACTGCCTATCCTAATTCAGACCCTGCGATTCACACCACACCGTGATGTATTTCTCACTCCTACTAGTGAATGTAATGTAACACACACCCATACAATGCGCACCACCCCGTGATGTTTTTCTCACTCCTACTAGTGAATGTAATGTAACACACACCCATACAATGTGCACCACCCCGAGATGTTTTTCAGAAACCTATCCTACATTGCCACTGCATGTTCCCTGACCTCCCAATGCTGACCACCCCGAGGTGCTTTTCTCCATCCGATATTGCCACTCACTGCCTCTCCTAAATCAGCCCCTCCGATTCACACCACCCCGTGATGTTTTTCTCACTCCTACTAGTGAATGTTATGTAACACACACCCATACAATGTGCACCACCCCGCGATGTTTTTCAGAAACCTATCCTACATTGCCACTGCATGTTCCCTGACGTCCCCATGCTGACCACCCCGCGGTGCTTTTCTCCATCCTACATTGCCACTCACTGCCCATCCTAATTCAAACCCTCCAATTCACCCCACCCCGTGATGTTTTTCACACTCCTACTAGTGAATGTAATGTAACACACACCCATACAATGCGCACCACCCCGTGATGTTTTTCTCAATCCTACTAGTGAATGTAATGTAACACACACCCATACAATGCGCACTACCCCGTGATGTTTTTCAGAAACCTATCCTACATTGCCACTGCATGTTCCCTGACCTCCCCATACTGACCACCCCGCGGTGCTTTTCTCCATCCTACATTGCCACTCACTGCTGATCCTAATTCAGACCCTCCGATTCTGACCACCTCGTGATGTTTTTCTCCTCCTACTAGTGAATGTAATGTAACACACACCCATACAATGTGCACCACCCCATGATGTTTTTCTCACTCCTACTAGTGAATGTAATGTAACACACACGAATACAATGCGCACCACCCCGTGATGTTTTTTCTCACTCCTACTATTGAATGTAATGTAACACACACCCATACAATGCGCACCACCCCGTGATGTTTTGTCACTCCTAATAGTGAATGTAATGTAACACACACCCATAAAATGCGCACCACCACGCGATGTTTTTCAGAAACCTATTCTACTTTGCCACTGCATGTTCCCTGACCTCCCCATGCTCACGACCCCGCGGTGCTTTTCTCCATCCTATATTGCCACTCACTGCCAATCCTAATTCAGACCCTCCGATTCACACCACGTCGTGATGTTTTTCTCACTCCTACTAGTGAATGTAATGTAACACACACCCATACAATGCGCACCAGGTTGTGATGTTCTTCTCACTCTTACTAGTGAATGTAATGTAACACACACCCATACAATGCGCACCACCCCGTGATGTTTTTCTCACTCCTACTAGTGAATGTAATGTAACACACACCCATAAAATGCGCACCACCCCGCGATGTTTTTCAGAAACCTATCCTACATTGCCACTGCATGTTGCCTGACTTCCCTTGCTGACCACCCCGCGGTGCTTTTCTCCATCCTACATTGCCACTCACTGCCTGTCCTAATTCAGACCCTCCGATTCACACCACCCGTGCTGTTTTTCTCACTCCTACTAGTGAATGTAATGTAACACACACCTATACAATGCGCACCACCCCGTGATGTTTTTCAGAAAACTATCGTTCATTGCCACTGCATGTTCCCTGACCTCCCCATGCTGACCACACCGCGGTGCTTTTCTCCATCCTACATTGCCACTCACTGCCTATCCTAATTCAGACCCTCCGATTCACACCACCCCATGATGTTTTTCTCACTCCTACTAGTGAATGTAATGTAAAACACACCCATACAATGCGAACCACCCCGTGATGTTTTTCTCACTCCTACTAGTGAATGTAATGTAACACACACCCATACAATGCGCACCACCCCGCGATGTTTTTCAGAAAACTATCCTATATTGCCACTGCCTGTTCTCTGACCTCCCCATGGTGACCACCCTGCGGTGCTTTTCTCCATCCTACATTGCCACTCACTGCCTATACTAATGCAGACCCTCCGATTCACACCTCCCCGTGATGTTTTTCTCACTCCTACTAGTGAATGTAATGTAACACACACCCATACAATGCGCACCACCCCGTGATGTATTTCTCACTCCTACTAGTGAATGTAATGTAACACACACCCATACAATGCGCACCCCCTAGCGATGTTTTTCTGAAACCTATCCTACATTGCCACTGCATGTTCCATGACTTCCCCATTCTGGCCACCCCGCGTTGCTTTTCTCCATCCTACATTGCCACTCACTGCCTATCCTAATTCAGACCCTCTGATTCACACCACCACGTGATGTTTTTCTCACTCCTACTAGTGAATGTAATGTAACACACACCAATACAATGCGCACCACCCCGTGATGTTTTTCTCACTCCTACTAGTGAATGTAATGTAACACACACCCATACAATGCTCACCACCCCGTGATGTTTTGTCACTCCTAATAGTCAATGTAATGTAACACACACCCATAAAATGCGCACCACCCCACGATGTTTTTCAGAAGACTATGCTACATTGCCACTCCATGTTCCCTGACCTCCCCATGCTGACGGACCCGCGGTGCTTTTCTCCATCCTTCATTGCCACTCACTGCCTATCCTAATTCAGACCCTCCGATTCACACCACGTCGTGATGTTTTTCTCATTCCTACTAGTGAATGTAATGTAACACACACCGATACAATGCGCAGCACCCCGCAATGTTTTTCAAAAACATATCCTACATTGCCATTGCATGTTCCCTGACCTCCCCATGCTGACCACCCCGCGGTGCTTTTCTCCATCCTACATTGCCACTCACTGCCTATCCTAATTCAGACCCTGCGATTCACACCACACCGTGATGTATTTCTCACTCCTACTAGTGAATGTAATGTAACACACACCCATACAATGCGCACCACCCCGTGATGTTTTTCTCACTCCTACTAGTGAATGTAATGTAACACACACCCATACAATGTGCACCACCCCGAGATGTTTTTCAGAAACCTATCCTACATTGCCACTGCATGTTCCCTGACCTCCCAATGCTGACCACCCCGAGGTGCTTTTCTCCATCCGATATTGCCACTCACTGCCTCTCCTAAATCAGCCCCTCCGATTCACACCACCCCGTGATGTTTTTCTCACTCCTACTAGTGAATGTTATGTAACACACACCCATACAATGTGCACCACCCCGCGATGTTTTTCAGAAACCTATCCTACATTGCCACTGCATGTTCCCTGACGTCCCCATGCTGACCACCCCGCGGTGCTTTTCTCCATCCTACATTGCCACTCACTGCCCATCCTAATTCAAACCCTCCAATTCACACCACCCCGTGATGTTTTTCACACTCCTACTAGTGAATGTAATGTAACACACACCCATACAATGCGCACCACCCCGTGATGTTTTTCTCAATCCTACTAGTGAATGTAATGTAACACACACCCATACAATGCGCACCAGGTTGTGATGTTTTTCTCACTCTTACTAGTGAATGTAATGTAACACACACCCATACAATGCGCACCACCCCGTGATGTTTTTCTCACTCCTACTAGTGAATGTAATGTAACACACACCCATAAAATGCGCACCACCCCGCGATGTTTTTCAGAAACCTATCCTACATTGCCACTGCATGTTGCCTGACCTCCCTTGCTGACCACGCCGCGGTGCTTTTCTCCATCCTACATTGCCACTCACTGCCTGTCCTAATTCAGACCCTCCGATTCACACCACCCGTGCTGTTTTTCTCACTCCTACTAGTGAATGTAATGTAACACACACCCATACAATGCGCACCACCCCGTTATGTTTTTCAGAAAACTATCGTTCATTGCCACTGCATGTTCCATGACATCCCCATTCTGACCACCCCGCGGTGCTTTTCTCCATCCTACATTGCCACTCACTGCCTATCCTAATTCAGACCCTCTGATTCACACCACCCCGTGCTGTTTTTCTCACTCCTACTAGTGAATGTAATGTAACACATATCCATACAATGCGCACCACCCCACGATGTTTTTCAGAAACCTATCCTACATTGCCACTGCATGTTCCCTGACCTCCCCATGGTGACCACCACGCGGTGCTTTTCTCCATCCTACATTGCCACTCACTGCCTATCCTAATTCAGACCCTCCGATTCACACCACCCCATGATGTTTTTCTCACTCCTACTAGTGAATGTAATGTAACACACACCCATACAATGCGAACCACCCCGTGATGTTTTTCTCACTCCTACTAGTGAATGTAATGTAACACACACCCATACAATGCGCACCACCCCGCGATGTTTTTCAGAAAACTATCCTATATTGCCACTGCATGTTCTCTGACCTCCCCATGGTGACCACCCCGCGGTGCTTTTCTCCATCCTACATTGCCACTCACTGCCTATACTAATTCAGACACTCCGATTCACACCTCCCCGTGATGTTTTTCTCACTCCTACTAGTGAATGTAATGTAACACACACCCATACAATGCGCACCACCCCGTGATGTATTTCTCACTCCTACTAGTGAATGTAATGTAACACACACCCATACAATGGGCACCCCCCGCGATGTTTTTCAGAAACCTATCCTACATTGCCACTGCATGTTCCATGACTTCCCCATTCTGACCACCCCGCGTTGCTTTTCTCCATCCTACATTGCCACTCACTGCTGGTCCTAATTCAGACCCTCCGATTCTGACCACCTCGTGATGTTTTTCTCCTCCTACTAGTGAATGTAATGTAACACACACCCATACAATGTGCACCACCCCGTGATGTTTTTCTCACTGCTACTAGTGAATGTAATGTAACACACACCCATACAATGCGCACCACCCCGTGATGTTTTTCTCACTCCTACTAATGAATGTAATGTAACACACATCCATACAATGCGCACCACCCCACGATGTTTTTCAGAAACCTATCCTACATTGCCACTGCATGTTCCCTGACCTCCACATGGTGACCACCCCGCGGTGCTTTTCTCCATCCTACATTGCCACTCACTGCCTATCCTAAATCAGACCCTCCGATTCACACCACCCCGTGATGTTTTTCTCACTCCTACTAGTGAATGTAATGTAACACACACCCATACAATGCGCACCAGGTCGTCATGTTTTTCTCACTCTTACTAGTGAATGTAATGTAACACACACCCATACAATGCGCACCACCCCGTGATGTTTTTCTCACTCCTACTAGTGAATGTAATGTAACACACACCCATACAATGCGCACCACCCCGCGATGTTTTTCAGAAACCTATCCTACATTGCCACTGCATGTTCCCTGACCTCCCCATGCTGAGCACGCCGCGGTGCTTTTCTCCATCCTACATTGCCACTCACTGCCTATCGTAATTCAGACGCTCCGATTCACACCACCCCGTGATGTTTTTCTCACTCCTACTAGTGAATGTAATGTAACACACACCCATACAATGTGCACCACCCCGCGATGTTTTTCAGAAACCTATCCTACATTGCCACTGCATGTTCCCTGATCTCCCCATGGTGACCACCACGCGGTGCTTTTCTCCATCCTACATTGCCACTGACTGCCTATCCTAATTCAGACCCTCCGATTCACACCACCCCATGATGTTTTTCTCACTCCTACTAGTGAATGTAATGTAACACACACCCATACAATGCGAACCACCCCGTGATGTTTTTCTCACTCCTACTAGTGAATGTAATGTAACACACACCCATACAATGCGCACCACCCCGCGATGTTTTTCAGAAAACTATCCTATATTGCCACTGCATGTTCCCTGACCTCCCCATGGTGACCACCCTGCGGTGCTTTTCTCCATCCTACATTGCCACTCACTGCCTATACTAATGCAGACCCTCCGATTCACACCTCCCCGTGATGTTTTTCTCACTCCTACTAGTGAATGTAATGTAACACACACCCATACAATGCGCACCACCCCGTGATGTATTTCTCACTCCTACTAGTGAATGTAATGTAACACACACCCATACAATGCGCACCCCCTAGCGATGTTTTTCAGAAACCTATCCTACATTGCCACTGCATGTTCCATGACTTCCCCATTCTGGCCACCCCGCGTTGCTTTTCTCCATCCTACATTGCCACTCACTGCCTATCCTAATTCAGACCCTCTGATTCACACCACCACGTGATGTTTTTCTCACTCCTACTAGTGAATGTAATGTAACACACACCAATACAATGCGCACCACCCCGTGATGTTTTTCTCACTCCTACTAGTGAATGTAATGTAACACACACCCATACAATGCGCACCACCCCGTGATGTTTTGTCACTCCTAATAGTCAATGTAATGTAACACACACCCATAAAATGCGCACCACCCCACGATGTTTTTCAGAAGACTATGCTACATTGCCACTCCATGTTCCCTGACCTCCCCATGCTGACGGACCCGCGGTGCTTTTCTCCATCCTTCATTGCCACTCACTGCCTATCCTAATTCAGACCCTCCGATTCACACCACGTCGTGATGTTTTTCTCATTCCTACTAGTGAATGTAATGTAACACACACCGATACAATGCGCAGCACCCCGCAATGTTTTTCAAAAACATATCCTACATTGCCATTGCATGTTCCCTGACCTCCCCATGCTGACCACCCCGCGGTGCTTTTCTCCATCCTACATTGCCACTCACTGCCTATCCTAATTCAGACTCTGCGATTCACACCACACCGTGATGTATTTCTCACTCCTACTAGTGAATGTAATGTAACACACACCCATACAATGCGCACCACCCCGTGATGTTTTTCTCACTCCTACTAGTGAATGTAATGTAACACACACCCATACAATGTGCACCACCCCGAGATGTTTTTCAGAAACCTATCCTACATTGCCACTGCATGTTCCCTGACCTCCCAATGCTGACCACCCCGAGGTGCTTTTCTCCATCCGATATTGCCACTCACTGCCTCTCCTAAATCAGCCCCTCCGATTCACACCACCCCGTGATGTTTTTCTCACTCCTACTAGTGAATGTTATGTAACACACACCCATACAATGTGCACCACCCCGCGATGTTTTTCAGAAACCTATCCTACATTGCCACTGCATGTTCCCTGACGTCCCCATGATGACCACCCCGCGGTGCTTTTCTCCATCCTACATTGCCACTCACTGCCCATCCTAATTCAAACCCTCCAATTCACACCACCCCGTGATGTTTTTCACACTCCTACTAGTGAATGTAATGTAACACACACCCATACAATGCGCACCACCCCGTGATGTTTTTCTCAATCCTACTAGTGAATGTAATGTAACACACACCCATACAATGCGCACCAGGTTGTGATGTTTTTCTCACTCTTACTAGTGAATGTAATGTAACACACACCCATACAATGCGCACCACCCCGTGATGTTTTTCTCACTCCTACTAGTGAATGTAATGTAACACACACCCATAAAATGCGCACCACCCCGCGATGTTTTTCAGAAACCTATCCTACATTGCCACTGCATGTTGCCTGACCTCCCTTGCTGACCACGCCGCGGTGCTTTTCTCCATCCTACATTGCCACTCACTGCCTGTCCTAATTCAGACCCTCCGATTCACACCACCCGTGCTGTTTTTCTCACTCCTACTAGTGAATGTAATGTAACACACACCCATACAATGCGCACCACCCCGTTATGTTTTTCAGAAAACTATCGTTCATTGCCACTGCATGTTCCATGACATCCCCATTCTGACCACCCCGCGGTGCTTTTCTCCATCCTACATTGCCACTCACTGCCTATCCTAATTCAGACCCTCTGATTCACACCACCCCGTGCTGTTTTTCTCACTCCTACTAGTGAATGTAATGTAACACATATCCATACAATGCGCACCACCCCACGATGTTTTTCAGAAACCTATCCTACATTGCCACTGCATGTTCCCTGACCTCCCCATGGTGACCACCACGCGGTGCTTTTCTCCATCCTACATTGCCACTCACTGCCTATCCTAATTCAGACCCTCCGATTCACACCACCCCATGATGTTTTTCTCACTCCTACTAGTGAATGTAATGTAACACACACCCATACAATGCGAACCACCCCGTGATGTTTTTCTCACTCCTACTAGTGAATGTATTGTAACACACACCCATACAATGCGCACCACCCCGCGATGTTTTTCAGAAAACTATCCTATATTGCCACTGCATGTTCTCTGACCTCCCCATGGTGACCACCCCGCGGTGCTTTTCTCCATCCTACATTGCCACTCACTGCCTATACTAATTCAGACCCTCCGATTCACACCTCCCCGTGATGTTTTTCTCACTCCTACTAGTGAATGTAATGTAACACACACCCATACAATGCGCACCACCCCGTGATGTATTTCTCACTCCTACTAGTGAATGTAATGTAACACACACCCATACAATGGGCACCCCCCGCGATGTTTTTCAGAAACCTATCCTACATTGCCACTGCATGTTCCATGACTTCCCCATTCTGACCACCCCGCGTTGCTTTTCTCCATCCTACATTGCCACTCACTGCTGATCCTAATTCAGACCCTCCGATTCTGACCACCTCGTGATGTTTTTCTCCTCCTACTAGTGAATGTAATGTAACACACACCCATACAATGTGCACCACCCCGTGATGTTTTTCTCACTCCTACTAGTGAATGTAATGTAACACACACCCATACAATGCGCACCACCCCGTGATGTTTTTCTCACTCCTACTAATGAATGTAATGTAACACACATCCATACAATGCGCACCACCCCACGATGTTTTTCAGAAACCTATCCTACATTGCCACTGCATGTTCCCTGACCTCCACATGGTGACCACCCCGCGGTGCTTTTCTCCATCCTACATTGCCACTCACTGCCTATCCTAAATCAGACCCTCCGATTCACACCACCCCGTGATGTTTTTCTCACTCCTACTAGTGAATGTAATGTAACACACACCCATACAATGCGCACCAGGTCGTCATGTTTTTCTCACTCTTACTAGTGAATGTAATGTAACACACACCCATACAATGCGCACCACCCCTTGATGTTTTTCTCACTCCTACTAGTGAATGTAATGTAACACACACCCATACAATGCGCACCACCCCGCGATGTTTTTCAGAAACCTATCCTACATTGCCACTGCATGTTCCCTGACCTCCCCATGCTGAGCACGCCGCGGTGCTTTTCTCCATCCTACATTGCCACTCACTGCCTATCGTAATTCAGACGCTCCGATTCACACCACCCCGTGATGTTTTTCTCACTCCTACTAGTGAATGTAATGTAACACACACCCATACAATGTGCACCACCCCGCGATGTTTTTCAGAAACCTATCCTACATTGCCACTGCATGTTCCCTGATCTCCCCATGGTGACCACCACGCGGTGCTTTTCTCCATCCTACATTGCCACTGACTGCCTATCCTAATTCAGACCCTCCGATTCACACCACCCCATGATGTTTTTCTCACTCCTACTAGTGAATGTAATGTAACACACACCCATACAATGCGAACCACCCCGTGATGTTTTTCTCACTCCTACTAGTGAATGTAATGTAACACACACCCATACAATGCGCACCACCCCGCGATGTTTTTCAGAAAACTATCCTATATTGCCACTGCATGTTCCCTGACCTCCCCATGGTGACCACCCCGCGGTGCTTTTCTCCATCCTACATTGCCACTCACTGCCTATCCTAATTCAGACCCTCCGATTCACACCTCCCCGTGATGTTTTTCTCACTCCTACTAGTGAATGTAATGTAACACACACCCATACAATGCGCACCACCCCGTGATGTATTTCTCACTCCTACTAGTGAATGTAATGTAACACACACCCATACAATGCGCACCCCTCCGCGATGTTTTTCAGAAACCTATCCTACATTGCCACTGCATGTTCCATGACCTCCCCATTCTGACCACCCCGCGGTGCTTTTCTCCATCCTACATTGCCACTCACTGCCTATCCTAATTCAGACCCTCTGATTCACACCACCCTGTGATGTTTTTCTCACTCCTACTAGTGAATGTAATGTAACACACACGAATACAATGCGCACCACCCCGTGATGTTTTTCTCACTCCTACTATTGAATGTAATGTAACACACACCCATACAATGCGCACCACCCCGTGATGTTTTGTCACTCCTAATAGTGAATGTAATGTAACACACACCCATAAAATGCGCACCACCACGCGATGTTTTTCAGAAACCTATTCTACTTTGCCACTGCATGTTCCCTGACCTCCCCATGCTCACGACCCCGCGGTGCTTTTCTCCATCCTATATTGCCACTCACTGCCAATCCTAATTCAGACCCTCCGATTCACACCACGTCGTGATGTTTTTCTCACTCCTACTAGTGAATGTAATGTAACACACACCCATACAATGCGCACCAGGTTGTGATGTTCTTCTCACTCTTACTAGTGAATGTAATGTAACACACACCCATACAATGCGCACCACCCCGTGATGTTTTTCTCACTCCTACTAGTGAATGTAATGTAACACACACCCATAAAATGCGCACCACCCCGCGATGTTTTTCAGAAACCTATCCTACATTGCCACTGCATGTTGCCTGACTTCCCTTGCTGACCACCCCGCGGTGCTTTTCTCCATCCTACATTGCCACTCACTGCCTGTCCTAATTCAGACCCTCCGATTCACACCACCCGTGCTGTTTTTCTCACTCCTACTAGTGAATGTAATGTAACACACACCTATACAATGCGCACCACCCCGTGATGTTTTTCAGAAAACTATCGTTCATTGCCACTGCATGTTCCCTGACCTCCCCATGCTGACCACACCGCGGTGCTTTTCTCCATCCTACATTGCCACTCACTGCCTATCCTAATTCAGACCCTCCGATTCACACCACCCCATGATGTTTTTCTCACTCCTACTAGTGAATGTAATGTAAAACACACCCATACAATGCGAACCACACCGTGATGTTTTTCTCACTCCTACTAGTGAATGTAATGTAACACACACCCATACAATGCGCACCACCCCGCGATGTTTTTCAGAAAACTATCCTATATTGCCACTGCCTGTTCTCTGACCTCCCCATGGTGACCACCCCGCGGTGCTTTTCTCCATGCTACATTGCCACTCACTGCCTATACTAATGCAGACCCTCCGATTCACACCTCCCCGTGATGTTTTTCTCACTCCTACTAGTGAATGTAATGTAACACACACCAATACAATGCGCACCACCCCGTGATGTATTTCTCACTCCTACTAGTGAATGTAATGTAACACACACCCACACAATGCGCACCCCCTAGCGATGTTTTTCAGAAACCTATCCTACATTGCCACTGCATGTTCCATGACCTCCCCATTCTGGCCACCCCGCGTTGCTTTTCTCCATCCTACATTGCCACTCACTGCCTATCCTAATTCAGACCCTCTGATTCACAGCACCACGTGATGTTTTTCTCACTCCTACTAGTGAATGTAATGTAACACACACCAATACAATGCGCACCACCCCGTGATGTTTTTCTCACTCCTACTAGTGAATGTAATGTAACACACACCCATACAATGCGCACCACCCCGTGATGTTTTGTCACTCCTAATAGTCAATGTAATGTAACACACACCCATAAAATGCGCACCACCCCACGATGTTTTTCACAAACCTATTCTACATTGCCACTGCATGTTCCCTGACCTCCCCATGCTGACGGACCCGCGGTGCTTTTCTCCATCCTTCATTGCCACTCACTGCCTATCCTAATTCAGACCCTCCGATTCACACCACGTCGTGATGTTTTTCTCATTCCTACTAGTGAATGTAATGTAACACACACCCATACAATGCGCAGCACCCCGCGATGTTTTTCAAAAACATATCCTACATTGCCATTGCATGTTCCCTGACCTCCCCATGCTGACCACCCCGCGGTGCTTTTCTCCATCCTACATTGCCACTCACTGCCTATCCTAATTCAGACTCTGCGATTCACACCACACCGTGATGTATTTCTCACTCCTACTAGTGAATGTAATGTAACACACACCCATACAATGCGCACCACCCCGTGATGTTTTTCTCACTCCTACTAGTGAATGTAATGTAACACACACCCATACAATGTGCACCACCCCGAGATGTTTTTCAGAAACCTATCCTACATTGCCACTGCATGTTCCCTGACCTCCCAATGCTGACCACCCCGAGGTGCTTTTCTCCATCCGATATTGCCACTCACTGCCTCTCCTAAATCAGCCCCTCCGATTCACACCACCCCGTGATGTTTTTCTCACTCCTACTAGTGAATGTTATGTAACACACACCCATACAATGTGCACCACCCCGCGATGTTTTTCAGAAACCTATCCTACATTGCCACTGCATGTTCCCTGACGTCCCCATACTGACCACCCCGCGGTGCTTTTCTCTATCCTACATTGCCACTCACTGCCCATCCTAATTCAAACCCTCCAATTCACACCACCCCGTGATGTTTTTCACACTCCTACTAGTGAATGTAATGTAACACACACCCATACAATGCGCACCACCCCGTGATGTTTTTCTCACTCCTACTAGTGAATGTAATGTAACACACACCCATACAATGCGCACTACCCCGTGATGTTTTTCAGAAACCTATCCTACATTGCCACTGCATGTTCCCTGACCTCCCCATACTGACCACCCCGCTGTGCTTTTCTCCATCCTACATTGCCACTCACTGCTGATCCTAATTCAGACCCTCCGATTCTGACCACCTCGTGATGTTTTTCTCCTCCTACTAGTGAATGTAATGTAACACACACCCATACAATGTGCACCACCCCATGATGTTTTTCTCACTCCTACTAGTGAATGTAATGTAACACACACCCATACAATGCGCACCACCCCGCGATGTTTTTCAGAAAACTATCCTATATTGCCATTGCATGTTCTCTGACCTCCCCATGGTGACCACCCCGCGGTGCTTTTCTCCATCCTACATTGCCACTCACTGCCTATACTAATGCAGACCCTCCGATTCACACCTCTCCGTGATGTTTTCCTCACTCCTACTAGTGAATGTAATGTAACACACACCCATACAATGCGCACCGCCCCGTGATGTATTTCTCACTCCTACTAGTGAATGTAATGTAACACACACCCATACAATGCGCACCCCCTAGCGATGTTTTTCAGAAACCTATCCTACATTGCCACTGCATGTTCCATGACTTCCCCATTCTGGCCACCCCGCGTTGCTTTTCTACATCCTACATTGCCACTCACTGCCTATCCTAATTCAGACCCTCTGATTCACACCACCACGTGATGTTTTTCTCACTCCTACTAGTGAATGTAATGTAACACACACCAATACAATGCGCACCACCCCGTGATGTTTTTCTCACTCCTACTAGTGAATGTAATGTAACACACACCCATACAATGCGCACCACCCCGTGATGTTTTGTCACTCCTAATAGTCAATGTAATGTAACACACACCCATAAAATGCGCACCACCCCGCGATGTTTTTCACAAACCTATTCTACATTGCCACTGCATGTTCCCTGACCTCCCCATGCTGACGGACCCGCGGTGCTTTTCTCCATCCTTCATTGCCACTCACTGCCTATCCTAATTCAGACCCTCCGATTCACACCACGTCGTGATGTTTTTCTCATTCCTACTAGTGAATGTAATGTAACACACACCCATACAATGCGCAGCACCCCGCGATGTTTTTCAAAAACATATCCTACATTGCCATTGCATGTTCCCTGACCTCCGCATGCTGACCACCCCGCGGTGCTTTTCTCCATCCTACATTGCCACTCACTGCCTATCCTAATTCAGACCCTGCGATTCACACCACACCGTGATGTATTTCTCACTCCTACTAGTGAATGTAATGTAACACACACCCATACAATGCGCACCACCCCGTGATGTTTTTCTCACTCCTACTAGTGAATGTAATGTAACACACACCCATACAATGTGCACCACCCCGAGATGTTTTTCAGAAACCTATCCTACATTGCCACTGCATGTTCCCTGACCTCCCAATGCTGACCACCCCGAGGTGCTTTTCTCCATCCGATATTGCCACTCACTGCCTCTCCTAAATCAGCCCCTCCGATTCACACCACCCCGTGATGTTTTTCTCACTCCTACTAGTGAATGTTATGTAACACACACCCATACAATGTGCACCACCCCGCGATGTTTTTCGAAACCTATCCTACATTGCCACTGCATGTTCCCTGACGTCCCCATGCTGACCACCCCGCGGTGCTTTTCTCCATCCTACATTGCCACTCACTGCCCATCCTAATTCAAACCCTCCAATTCACCCCACCCCGTGATGTTTTTCACACTCCTACTAGTGAATGTAATGTAACACACACCCATACAATGCGCACCACCCCGTGATGTTTTTCTCAATCCTACTAGTGAATGTAATGTAACACACACCCATACAATGCGCACTACCCCGTGATGTTTTTCAGAAACCTATCCTACATTGCCACTGCATGTTCCCTGACCTCCCCATACTGACCACCCCGCGGTGCTTTTCTCCATCCTACATTGCCACTCACTGCTGATCCTAATTCAGACCCTCCGATTCTGACCACCTCGTGATGTTTTTCTCCTCCTACTAGTGAATGTAATGTAACACACACCCATACAATGTGCACCACCCCATGATGTTTTTCTCACTCCTACTAGTGAATGTAATGTAACACACACCCATACAATGCGCACCACCCCGTGATGTTTTTCTCACTCCTACTAGTGAATGTAATGTAACACACATCCATACAATGCGCACCACCCCACGATGTTTTGCAGAAACCTATCCTACATTGCCACTGCATGTTCCCTGACCTCCCCATGGTGACCACCACGTGGTGCTTTTTTCCATCCTACATTGCCACTCACTGCCTATCCTAAATCAGACCCTCCGATTCACACCACCCCGTGATGTTTTTCTCACTCCTTCTAGTGAATGTAATGTAACACACACCCATACAATGCGAACCACCCCGAGATGTTTTTCTCACTCCTACTAGTGAATGTAATGTAACACACACCCATACAATGCGCACCACCCCGCGATGTTTTTCAGAAACCTATCCTACATTGCCACTGCATGTTCCCTGACCTCCCCATGCTGAGCACGCCGCGGTGCTTTTCTCCATCCTACATTGCCACTCACTGCCTATCGTAATTCAGACGCTCCGATTCACACCACCCCGTGATGTTTTTCTCACTCCTACTAGTGAATGTAATGTAACACACACCCATACAATGTGCACCACCCCGCGATGTTTTTCAGAAACCTATCCTACATTGCCACTGCATGTTCCCTGACCTCCCCATGCTCACGACCCCGCGGTGCATTTCTCCATCCTATATTGCCACTCACTGCCAATCCTAATTCAGACACTCCGATTCACACGACCTCGTGATGTTTTTCTCACTCCTACTAGTGAATGTAATGTAACACACACCCATACAATGCGCACCACCCCGTGATGTTTTTCTCACTCCTACTAGTGAATGTAATGTAACACACACCCATAAAGTGCGCACCACCCCGCGATGTTTTTCAGAAACCTATCCTACATTGCCACTGCATGTTGCCTGACCTCCCCATGCTGACCACCCCGCGGTGCTTTTCTCCATCCTACATTGACACTCACTGCCTGTCCTAATTCAGACCCTCCGATTCACACCACCCGTGCTGTTTTTCTCACTCCTACTAGTGAATGTATTGTAACACACACCCACACAATGCGCACCACCCCGTTATGTTTTGCAGAAAACTATCGTTCATTGCCACTGCATGTTCCCTGACTTCCCCAAGCTGACCACCCCGCGGTGCTTTTCTCCATAGTACATTGCCACTCACTGCCTATCCTAATTCAGACCCTCCGAATCACACCACCCCATGATGTTTTTCTCACTCCTACTAGTGTATGTAATGTAACGCACACCCATACAATGTGCACCACCCCGCGATACTTTTCAGATACCTATCCTACATTGCCACTGCATGTTCCCTGACCTCCCCATGCTGAGCACACCGCGGTGCTTTCCTCCATCCTACATTGCCACTCACTGCCTATACTAATTCAGACCCTCCGATTCACACCACCCCGTGATGTTTTTCTCACTCCTACTAGTGAATGTAATGTAACACACACCAATACAATGCGCACCACCCCGTGATGTTTTTGTCACTCCTACTAGTGAATGTAATGTAACACACACCCATAAAATGTGCACCATCCCGTGATGTTTTTCTCACTCCTACTAGTGAATGTAATGTAACACACACCCATACAATTCGCACCACCCCGTGATGTTTTTCTCACTCCTACTAGTGAATGTAATGTAACACATATCCATAAAATGCGCACCAGCCCACGATGTTTTTCAGAAACCTATCCTACATTGCCACTGCATGTTCCCTGACCTCCCCATGGTGACCACCACGCGGTGCTTTTCTCCATCCTACATTGCCACTGACTGCCTATCCTAATTCAGACCCTCCGATTCACACCACCCCGTGATGTTTTTCTCACTCCTACTAGTGAATGTAATGTAACACACACCCATACAATGCGAACCACCCCGTGATGTTTTTCTCACTCCTACTAGTGAATGTAATGTAACACACACCCATACAATGAGCACCACCCCGCAATGTTTTTCAGAAACCTATCCTACATTGCCACTGCATGTTCCCTGACCTCCCAAAGCTGACCACCTCGCGGTGCTTTTCTCCATCCGACATTGCCACTCACTGCCTCTGCTAAATCAGCCCCTCCGATTCACACCACCCCGTGATGTTTTTCTCACTCCTACTAGTGAATGTTATGTAACACACACCCATACAATGTGCACCACCCCGCGATGTTTTTCAGAAACCTATCCTACATTGCCACTGCATGTTCCCTGACGTCCCCATGCTGACCACCCCGCGGTGCTTTTCTCCATCCTACATTGCCACTCACTGCCCATCCTAATTCAAACCCTCCAATTCACACCACCCCGTGATGTTTTTCACACTCCTACTAGTGAATGTAATGTAACACACACCCATACAATGCGCACCACCCCGTGATGTTTTTCTCACTCCTACTAGTGAATGTAATGTAACACACACCCATACAATGCGCACTACCCCGTGATGTTTTTCAGAAACCTATCCTACATTGCCACTGCATGTTCCCTGACCTCCCCATACTGACCACCCCGCGGTGCTTTTCTCCATCCTACATTGCCACTCACTGCTGATCCTAATTCAGACCCTCCGATTCTGACCACCTCGTGATGTTTTTCTCCTCCTACTAGTGAATGTAATGTAACACACACCCATACAATGTGCACCACCCCGTGATGTTTTTCTCACTCCTACTAGTGAATGTAATGTAACACACACCCATACAATGCGCACCACCCCGTGATGTTTTTCTCACTCCTACTAGTGAATGTAATGTAACACACATCCATACATTGCGCACCAACCCACGATGTTTTTCAGAAACCTATCCTACATTGCCACTGCATGTTCCCTGACCTCACCATGGTGACCACCACGCGGTGCTTTTCTCCATCCTACATTGCCACTCACTGCCTATCCTAAATCAGACCCTCCGATTCACACCACCCCATGATGTTTTTCTCACTCCTACTAGTGAATGTAATGTAACACACACCCATACAATGCGAACCACCCCGTGATGTTTTTCTCACTCCTACTAGTGAATGTAATGTAACACACACCCATACAATGCGCACCACCCCGCGATGTTTTTCAGAAACCTATCCTACATTGCCACTGCATGTTCCCTGACCTCCCCATGCTGAGCACGCCGCGGTGCTTTTCTCCATCCTACATTGCCACTCACTGCCTATCGTAATTCAGACCCTCCGATTCACACCACCCCGTGATGTTTTTCTCACTCCTACTAGTGAATGTAATGTAACACACACCCATACAATGTGCACAACCCCGCGATGTTTTTCAGAAACCTATCCTACATTGGCACTGCATGTTCCCTGACCTCCCCATGCTCACGACCCCGCGGTGCATTTCTCCATCCTATATTGCCACTCACTGCCAATCCTAATTCAGACACTCCGATTCACACGACCTCGTGATGTTTTTCTCACTCCTACTAGTGAATGTAATGTAACACACACCCATACAATGCGCACCACCCCGTGATGTTTTTCTCACTCCTACTAGTGAATGTAATGTAACACACACCCATAAAATGCGCACCACCCCGCGATGTTTTTCAGAAACCTATCCTACATTGCCACTGCATGTTGCCTGACCTCCCCATGCTGACCACCCCGCGGTGCTTTTCTCCATCCTACATTGACACTCACTGCCTGTCCTAATTCAGACCCTCCGATTCGCACCACCCTGTGATGTTTTTCTCACTCCTACTAGTGAATGTAATGTAACACACACCCATACAATGCGCACCACCACGTGATGTTTTTCTCACTCCTACTAGTGAATGTAATGTAACACACACCCATACAATGCGCACTACCCCGTGATGTTTTTCAGAAACCTATCCTACATTGCCACTGCATGTTCCCTGACCTCCCCATACTGACCACCCCGCGGTGCTTTTCTCCATCCTACATTGCCACTCACTGCTGATCCTAATTCAGACCCTCCGATTCTGACCACCTCGTGATGTTTTTCTCCTCCTACTAGTGAATGTAATGTAACACACACCCATACAATGTGCACCACCCCATGATGTTTTTCTCACTCCTACTAGTGAATGTAATGTAACACACACCCATACAATGCGCACCACCCCGTGATGTTTTTCTCACTCCTACTAGTGAATGTAATGTAACACACATCCATACAATGCGCACCACCCCACGATGTTTTTCAGAAACCTATCCTACATTGCCACTGCATGTTCCCTGACCTCCCCATGGTGACCACCACGTGGTGCTTTTCTCCATCCTACATTGCCACTCACTGCCTATCCTAAATCAGACCCTCCGATTCACACCACCCCGTGATGTTTTTCTCACACCTTCTAGTGAATGTAATGTAACACACACCCATACAATGCGAACCACCCCGAGATGTTTTTCTCACTCCTACTAGTGAATGTAATGTAACACACACCCATACAATGCGCACCACCCCGCGATGTTTTTCAGAAACCTATCCTACATTGCCACTGCATGTTCCCTGACCTCCCCATGCTGAGCACGCCGCGGTGCTTTTCTCCATCCTACATTGCCACTCACTGCCTATCGTAATTCAGACGCTCCGATTCACACCACCCCGTGATGTTTTTCTCACTCCTACTAGTGAATGTAATGTAACACACACCATTACAATGTGCACCACCCCGCGATGTTTTTCAGAAACCTATCCTACATTGCCACTGCATGTTCCCTGACCTCCCCATGCTCACGACCCCGCGGTGCATTTCTCCATCCTATATTGCCACTCACTGCCAATCCTAATTCACACACTCCGATTCACACGACCTCGTGATGTTTTTCTCACTCCTACTAGTGAATGTAATGTAACACACACCCATACAATGCGCACCACCCCGTGATGTTTTTCTCACTCCTACTAGTGAATGTAATGTAACACACACCCATAAAATGCGCACCACCCCGCGATGTTTTTCAGAAACCTATCCTACATTGCCACTGCATGTTGCCTGACCTCCCCATGCTGACCACCCCGCGGTGCTTTTCTCCATCCTACATTGACACTCACTGCCTGTCCTAATTCAGACCCTCCGATTCACACCACCCGTGCTGTTTTTCTCACTCCTACTAGTGAATGTATTGTAACACACACCCACACAATGCGCACCACCCCGTTATGTTTTGCAGAAAACTATCGTTCATTGCCACTGCATGTTCCCTGACTTCCCCAAGCTGACCACCCCGCGGTGCTTTTCTCCATAGTACATTGCCACTCACTGCCTATCCTAATTAAGACCCTCCGAATCACACCACCCCATGATGTTTTTCTCACTCCTACTAGTGTATGTAATGTAACGCACACCCATACAATGTGCACCACCCCGCGATACTTTTCAGAAACCTATCCTACATTGCCACTGCATGTTCCCTGACCTCCCCATGCTGAGCACACCGCGGTGCTTTCCTCCATCCTACATTGCCACTCACTGCCTATACTAATTCAGACCCTCCGATTCACACCACCCCGTGATGTTTTTCTCACTCCTACTAGTGAATGTAATGTAACACACACCAATACAATGCGCACCACCCCGTGATGTTTTTGTCACTCCTACTAGTGAATGTAATGTAACACACACCCATAAAATGTGCACCATCACGTGATGTTTTTTCTCACTCCTACTAGTGAATGTAATGTAACACACACCCATACAATTCGCACCACCCCGTGATGTTTTTCTCACTCCTACTAGTGAATGTAATGTAACACATATCCATAAAATGCGCACCAGCCCACGATGTTTTTCAGAAACCTATCCTACATTGCCACTGCATGTTCCCTGACCTCCCCATGGTGACCACCACGCGGTGCTTTTCTCCATCCTACATTGCCACTGACTGCCTATCCTAATTCAGACCCTCCGATTCACACCACCCCGTGATGTTTTTCTCACTCCTACTAGTGAATATAATGTAACACACACCCATACAATGCGAACCACCCCGTGATGTTTTTCTCACTCCTACTAGTGAATGTAATGTAACACACACCCATACAATGAGCACCACCCCGCAATGTTTTTCAGAAACCTATCCTACATTGCCACTGCATGTTCCCTGACCTCCCAAAGCTGACCACCCCGCGGTGCTTTTCTCCATCCGACATTGCCACTCACTGCCTCTGCTAAATCAGCCCCTCCGATTCACACCACCCCGTGATGTTTTTCTCACTCCTACTAGTGAATGTTATGTAACACACACCCATACAATGTGCACCACCCCGCGATGTTTTTCAGAAACCTATCCTACATTGCCACTGCATGTTCCCTGACGTCCCCATGCTGACCACCCCGCGGTGCTTTTCTCCATCCTACATTGCCACTCACTGCCCATCCTAATTCAAACCCTCCAATTCACACCACCCCGTGATGTTTTTCACACTCCTACTAGTGAATGTAATGTAACACACACCCATACAATGCGCACCACCCCGTGATGTTTTTCTCACTCCTACTAGTGAATGTAATGTAACACACACCCATACAATGCGCACTACCCCGTGATGTTTTTCAGAAACCTATCCTACATTGCCACTGCATGTTCCCTGACCTCCCCATACTGACCACCCCGCGGTGCTTTTCTCCATCCTACATTGCCACTCACTGCTGATCCTAATTCAGACCCTCCGATTCTGACCACCTCGTGATGTTTTTCTCCTCCTACTAGTGAATGTAATGTAACACACACCCATACAATGTGCACCACCCCGTGATGTTTTTCTCACTCCTTCTAGTGAATGTAATGTAACACACACCCATACAATGCGCACCACCCCGTGATGTTTTTCTCACTCCTACTAGTGAATGTAATGTAACACACATCCATACATTGCGCACCAACCCACGATGTTTTTCAGAAACCTATCCTACATTGCCACTGCATGTTCCCTGACCTCACCATGGTGACCACCACGCGGTGCTTTTCTCCATCTTACATTGCCACTCACTGCCTATCCTAAATCAGACCCTCCGATTCACACCACCCCGTGATGTTTTTCTCACTCCTACTAGTGAATGTAATGTAACACACACCCATACAATGCGAACCACCCCGTGATGTTTTTCTCACTCCTACTAGTGAATGTAATGTAACACACACCCATACAATGCGCACCACCCCGCGATGTTTTTCAGAAACCTATCCTACATTGCCACTGCATGTTCCCTGACCTCCCCATGCTGAGCACGCCGCGGTGCTTTTCTCCATCCTACATTGCCACTCACTGCCTATCATAATTCAGACCCTCCGATTCACACCACCCCGTGATGTTTTTCTCACTCCTACTAGTGAATGTAATGTAACACACACCCATACAATGTGCACAACCCCGCGATGTTTTTCAGAAACCTATCCTACATTGCCACTGCATGTTCCCTGACCTCCCCATGCTCACGACCCCGCGGTGCATTTCTCCATCCTATATTGCCACTCACTGCCAATCCTAATTCAGACACTCCGATTCACACGACCTCGTGATGTTTTTCTCACTCCTACTAGTGAATGTAATGTAACACACACCCATACAATGCGCACCACCCCGTGATGTTTTTCTCACTCCTACTAGTGAATGTAATGTAACACACACCCATAAAATGCGCACCACCCCGCGATGTTTTTCAGAAACCTATCCTACATTGCCACTGCATGTTGCCTGACCTCCCCATGCTGACCACCCCGCGGTGCTTTTCTCCATCCTACATTGACACTCACTGCCTGTCCTAATTCAGACCCTCCGATTCGCACCACCCTGTGATGTTTTTCTCACTCCTACTATTGAATGTAATGTAACACACACCCATACAATGCGAACCACCACGTGATGTTTTTCTCACTCCTACTAGTGAATGTAATTTAACACACACCCATACAATGCGCACCACCCCGCGATGTTTTTCAGAACACTATCCTACATTGCCACTGCATGTTTCCTGACTTCCCCATGCTGACCACCCCTCGGTGATTTATCCATCCTACATTGCCACTCACTGCCTATCCTAATTCAGACCCTCCGATTCACACCAACCCGTGATGTTTTTCTCACTCCTACTCGTGAATGTAATGTAACACACATCAATACAATAAGCACCAACCCGTGTTTTTCTCACTCCTACTAGTGAATGTAATGTAACACACACCCATACAATGCGCACCACTCCACGATGTTTTTCAGAAACCTATCCTACATTGCCACTGCATGTTCCCTGACCTCCCCATGCTGACCACCCCGCGGTGTTTTTATCCATCCTACATTGCCACTCACTGCGTATCCTAAATCAGACCCTCCGATTCACACCATCCCGTGATGTTTTTCTCACTCCTACTAGTGAATGTAATGTAACACACACCCATACAATGCGCACCACCGCGTGATGTTTTTCTCACTCCTACTAGTGAATGTAATGTAACACACACCCATACAATGCGCACCATCCCGTGATGTTTTTCTCACTCCTACTAGTGAATGTAATGTAACACACACCCATACAATGCGCACCACCCCGCGATGTTTTTCAGAAACCTATCCTACATGGCCACTGCATGTTCCCTATCCTCCCCATGCTGACCACTCCGCGGTGCTTTTCTCCATCTGACATTGCCACTCACTGCCTATCCTAATTCAGACCCTCAGAATCACACCCACCCATGATGTTTTTCTCACTCCTACTAGTGAATGTAATGTAACACACACCCATACAATGCGCACCACCCCGCGATATTTTTCAGAAAACTATCCTACATTGCAACTGCATGTTCCCCGACCTCCCCATGCTGACCACACCGCGGTGCTTTTCTCCATTCTACATTGCCACTCACTGCCTATACTAATTCAGACCCTCCGATACAGACCACCCCGTGATGTTTTTCTCACTCCTACTAGTGAATGTAATGTAACACACACCCATACAATGCGCACCACCGTGAGATGTTTTTCTCACTCCTACTAGTGAATGTAAAGTAACACAAACCCATACAATGCGCACCACCCCGCGATGTTTTTCAGAAACCTATCCTACATTGCCACTGCATGTTCCCTGACCTCCCCATGCTGACCACCCCGCGGGGCTTTTCTCCATCCGACATTGCCACTCACTGCCTATCCTAAATCAGAACCTCCGATTGACACCACCCCGTGATGTTTTTCTCACTCCTACTAGTGAATGTTATGTAACACACACCCATAAAATGTGCACCACCCCGCGATGTTTTTCAGAAACCTATCCTACATTGCCACTGCATGTTCCCTGACGTCCCCATGCTGAAAACCCCGCGGTGCTTTTCTGCATCCTACATTGCCACTCATTGCCTAACCTAATTCAAACCCTCCAATTCACACCACCCCGTGATGTTTTTCTCACTCCTACTAGTGAATGTAATGTAACACACACCCATACAATGCGCACCACCCCGCGATGTTTTTCAGGAAACTATCCTACATTGCCACTGCATGTTCCCTGACCTCCCCATGCTGACCACCCCGCGGTGCTTTTATCCATCCTACATTGCCACTCACTGCATATCCTAAATCAGACCCTCCGATTCACACCATCCCGTGATGTTTTTCTCACTCCTACTAGTGAATGTAATGTAACACACACCCATACAATGCGCACCACCGCGTGATGTTTTTCTCACTCCTACTAGTGAATGTAATGTAACACACACCCATACAATGCGCACCACCCCGTGATGTTTTTCTCACTCCTACAAGTGAATGTAATGTAACACACACCCATACAATGCGCACCACCCCGCGATGTTTTTCAGAAACCTATCCTACATTGCCACTGCATGTTCCATGACCTCCCCTTTCTGACAAGCCCGCGGTGCTTTTCTCCATCCTACATTGCCACTCACTACCTATCCTAATTCAGACCCTGCAATTCACACCACCCCTTGATGTTTTTCTCACTCCTACTAGTGAATGTAATGTAACACACACACATACAATGCGCACCACCCCGTGATGTTTTTCTCACTCCTACTAGTGAATGTAATGTAACACACACCCATACAATGCGCACCACCGCGAGACGTTTTTCTCACTCCTACTAGTGAATGTAATGTAACACACACCCATACAATGCACACCACCCCGCGATGTTTTTCAGAAACCTATCCTACATTGCCACTGCTTGTTCCCTGACCTCCCCATGCTGACCACCCCGCGGTGCTTTTCTCCATCCGACATTGCCACTCACTGCCTATCCTAAATCGGAACCTCCGATTGACACCACCCCGTGATGTTTTTCTCACTCCTACTAGTGAATGTTATGTAACACACACCCATATAATGTGCACCACCCCGCGATGTTTTTCAGAAACCTATCCTACATTGCCACTGCATGTTCCCTGACGTCCCCATGCTGAAAACCCCGCGGTGCTTTTCTGCATCCTACATTGCCACTCACTGCCTAACCTAATTCAAACCCTCCAATTCACACCACCCCGTGATGTTTTTCTCACTCCTACTAGTGAATGTAATGTAACACACACCCATACAATGCGCACCACCCCGCGATGTTTTTCAGAAACCTATCCTACATTGCCATTGCATGTTCCATGACCTCCCCATTCTGACCTGCCCGCGGTGCTTTTCTCCATCCTACATTGCCACTCACTACCTATCCTAATTCAGACCCTGCGATTCACACCACCCCGTGATGTTTTTCTAACTCCTACTAGTGAATGTAATGTAACACACACACATACAATGCGCACCACCCCGTGATGTTCTTCTCACTCCTACTAGTGAATGTAATGTAACACACAACCATACAATGCGCAACACCCCTGATGTTTTTCTCACTCCTACTTGTGAATGTAATGTAACACACACCCATAAAATGCGCAACACCCCGCGATGTTTTTCAGAAACGTATCCTACATTGCCAATGCATGTTCCCTGACCTCCCCATGCTGACCACCCCGCGGTGCTTTTCTCCATCCGACATTGCCACTCACTGCCTATCCTAAATCAGACCCTCCGATTCACACCACCCCGTGATGGTTTTCTCACTCCAACTAGTGAATGTTATGTAACACACACCCATACAATGTGCACCACCCCGCGATGTTTTTCAGAAACCTATCCTACATTGCCACTGCATGTTCCCTGACGTCCCCATGCTGACCACCCCGCGGTGCTTTTCTGCATCCTACATTGCCACTCACTGCCTATCCTAATTCAGACCCTCCGAATCACACCAACCCGTGATGTTTTTCTCACTCCTACTAGTGAATGTAATGTAACACACACCCATACAATGCGCACCACCCCGCGATATTTTTCAGAAAACTATCCTACATTGCCACTGCATGTTCCCTGACCTCCCCATGCTGACCACACCGCGGTGCTTTTCTCCATTCTACATTGCCACTCACTGCCTATACTAATTCAGACCCTCTGATTCAGACCACCCCGTGATGTTTTTCTCACTCCTACTAGTGAATGTAATGTAACACACACCCATACAATGCGCACCACCGCGAGATGTTTTTCTCACTCCTACTAGTGAATGTAATGTAACACACACCCATACAATGCGCACCACCCCGCGATGTTTTTCAGAAACCTATCCTACATTGCCACTGCATGTTAACTGACCTCCCCATGCTGACCACCCCGCGGTGCTTTTCTCCATCCGACATTGCCACTCACTGCCTATCCTAAATCAGAACCTCCGATTGACACCACCCCTTGATGTTTTTCTCACTCCTACTAGTGAATGTTATGTAACACACACCCATACAATGTGCACCACCCCGCGATGTTTTTCAGAAACCTATCCTACATTGCCACTGCATGTTCCCTGACGTCCCCATGCTGAAAACCCCGCGGTGCTTTTCTGCATCCTACATTGCCATTCACTGCCTAACCTAATTTAAACCCTCCAATTCACACCACCCCGTGATGTTTTTCTCACTCCTACTAGTGAATGTAATGTAACACACACCCATACAATGCGCACCACCCCGCGATGTTTTTCAGAAACCTATCCTACATTGCCATTGCATGTTCCATGACCTCCCCATTCTGACCAGCCCGCGGTGCTTTTCTCCATCCTACATTGCCACTCACTACCTATCCTAATTCAGACCCTGCGATTCACACCACCCCGTGATGTTTTTCTCACTCCTACTAGTGAATTTAATGTAACACACACACATACAATGCGCACCACCCCGTGATGTTTTTCTCACTCCTACTAGTGAATGTAATGTAACACACAACCATACAATGTGCAACACTCCGTTATGTTTTTCTCACTCCTACTAGTGAATGTAATGTAACACACACCCATACAATGCGCACCACCGCGAGATGTTTTTCTCACTCCTACTAGTGAATATAATGTAACACACACCCATACAATGCGCACCGCCCCGCGATGTTTTTCAGAAACCTATCCTACATTGCCACTGCATGTTAACTGACCTCCCCATGCTGACCACCCCGCGGTGCTTTTCTCCATCCGACATTGCCACTCACTGCCTATCCTAAATCAGAACCTCCGATTGACACCACCCCTTGATGTTTTTCTCACTCCTACTAGTGAATGTTATGTAACACACACCCATACAATGTGCACCACCCCGCGATGTTTTTCAGAAACCTATCCTACATTGCCACTGCATGTTCCCTGACGTCCCCATGCTGAAAACCCCGCGGTGCTTTTCTGCATCCTACATTGCCATTCACTGCCTAACCTAATTCAAACCCTCCAATTCACACCACCCCGTGATGTTTTTCTCACTCCTACTAGTGAATGTAATGTAACACACACCCATACAATGCGCACCACCCCGCGATGTTTTTCAGAAACCTATCCTACATTGCCATTGCATGTTCCATGACCTCCCCATTCTGACCAGCCCGCGGTGCTTTTCTACATCCTACATTGCCACTCACTACCTATCCTAATTCAGACCCTGCGATTCACACCACCCCGTGATGTTTTTCTCACTCCTACTAGTGAATGTAATGTAACACACACACATACAATGCGCACCACCCCGTGATGTTTTTCTCACTCCTACTAGTGAATGTAATTTAACACACAACCATACAATGTGCAACACCCCGTGATGTTTTTCTCACTCCTACTTGTGAATGTAATGTAACACACACCCATACAATGCGCAACACCCCGCGATGTTTTTCAGAATCGTATCCTACATTGCCAATGCATGTTCCCTGACCTCCCCATGCTGACCACCCGGCGGTGCTTTGCTCCATCCGACATTGCCACTCACTGCCTATCCTATATCAGACCCTCCGATTCACACCACCCCGTGATGGTTTTCTCACTCCTACTAGTGAATGTTATGTAACACACACCCATACAATGTGCACCACCCCGCGATATTTTTCAGAAACCTATCCTACATTGCCACTGCATGTTCCCTGACGTCCCCATGCTGACCACCCCGCGGTGCTTTTCTGCATCCTACATTGTCACTCACTGCCTATCCTAATTCAGACCCTCCGAATCACACCAACCCGTGATGTTTTTCTCACTCCTACTAGTGAATGTAATGTAACACACACCCATACAATGCGCACCACCCCGCGATATTTTTCAGAAAACTATCCTACATTGCCACTGCATGTTCCCTGACCTCCCCATGCTGACCACACCGCGGTGCTTTTCTCCATTCTACATTGCCACTCACTGCCTATACTAATTCAGACCCTCCGATTCAGACCACCCCGTGATGTTTTTCTCACTCCTACTAGTGAATGTAATGTAACACACACCCATACAATGCGCACCACCGCGAGATGTTTTTCTCACTCCTACTAGTGAATGTAATGTAACACAAACCCATACAATGCGTACCACCCCGCGATGTTTTTCAGAAACCTATCCTACATTGCCACTGCATGTTCCCTGACCTCCCCATGCTAACCACCCCGCGGTGCTTTTCTCCATCCGACATTGCCACTCACTGCCTATCCTAAATCAGAACCTCCGATTGACACCACCCCGTGATGTTTTTCTCACTCCTACTAGTGAATGTTATGTAACACATACCCATACAATGTGCACCACCCCGCGATGTTTTTCAGAAACCTATCCTACATTGCCACTGCATGTTCCCTGACGTCCCCATGCTGAAAACCCCGCGGTGCTTTTCTGCATCCTACATTGCCACTCATTGCCTAACCTAATTCAAACCCTCCAATTCACACCACCCCGTGATGTTTTTCTCACTCCTACTAGTGAATGTAATGTAACACACACCCATACAATGCGCACCACCCCGCGATGTTTTTCAGAAACTTATCCTACATTGTCACTGCATGTTCTCTTACCTCCCCAGGGAGACCAACCCACGGTGCTTTTCTCCATCCTACATTGCCACTCACTGCCTATCCTAATTCAGACCCTCCGATTCACACCACCCTGTGATGTTTTTCTCACTCCTACTAGTGAATGTAATGTAACACACACCCATACAATGGGAACCACCCCGTGAAGTTTTTCTCACTCCTACTAGTGAATGTAATGTAACACACACCCATACAATGCGCACCACCCCGCGATGTTTTTCAGAAAACTATCCTACATTGCCACTACATGTTCCCTGACCTCCCCATGCTGACCACCCCTCGGTGCTTTTCTCCATCCTACATTGCCACTCACTGCCTATCCTAATTCAGACCCTCCGATTCACACCAACCCGTGATGTTTTTCTCACTCCTACTCGTGAATGTAATGTAACACACATCAATACAATGCGCACCAACCCGTGTTTTTCTCACTCCTACTAGTGAATGTAATGTAACACACACCCATACAATGCGCACCACTGCACGATGTTTTTCAGAAACCTATCCTACATTGCCACTGCATGTTCCCTGACCTCCCCATGCTGACCACCCTGCGGTGCTTTTATCCATCCTACATTGCCACTCACTGCGTATCCTAAATCAGACCCTCCGATTCACACCATCCCGTGATGTTTTTCTCACTCCTACTAGTGAATGTAATGTAACACACACCCATAAAATGCGCACCACCGCGTGATGTTTTTCTCACTCCTACTAGTGAATGTAATGTAACACACACCCATACAATGCGCACCACCCCGTGATGTTTTTCTCACTCCTACTAGTGAATGTTATGTAACACACACCCATACAATGTGCACCACCCCGCGATGTTTTTCAGAAACCTATCCTACATTGCCACTGCATGTTCCCTGACGTCCCCATGCTGAAAACCCCGCGGTGCTTTTCTGCATCCTACATTGCCATTCACTGCCTAACCTAATTCAAACCCTCCAATTCACACCACCCCGTGATGTTTTTCTCACTCCTACTAGTGAATGTAATGTAACACACACCCATACAATGCGCACCACCCCGCGATATTTTTCAGAAACCTATCCTACATTGCCATTGCATGTTCCATGACCTCCCCATTCTGACCAGCCCGCGGTGCTTTTCTACATCCTACATTGCCACTCACTACCTATCCTAATTCAGACCCTGCGATTCACACCACCCCGTGATGTTTTTCTCACTCCTACTAGTGAATGTAATGTAACACACACACATACAATGCGCACCACCCCGTGATGTTTTTCTCACTCCTACTAGTGAATGTAATGTAACACACAACCATACAATGTGCAACACCCCGTGATGTTTTTCTCACTCCTACTTGTGAATGTAATGTAACACACACCCATACAATGCGCAACACCCCGCGATGTTTTTCAGAAACGTATCCTACATTGCCAATGCATGTTCCCTGACCTCCCCATGCTGACCACCCCGCGGTGCTTTTCTCCATCCGACATTGCCACTCACTGCCTATCCTAAATCAGACCCTCCGATTCACACCACCCCGTGATGGTTTTCTCACTCCTACTAGTGAATGTTATGTAACACACACCCATACAATGTGCACCACCCCGCGATGTTTTTCAGAAACCTATCCTACATTGCCACTGCATGTTCCCTGACGTCCCCATGCTGACCACCCCGCGGTGCTTTTCTGCATCCTACATTGCCACTCACTGCCTATCCTAATTCAGACCCTCCGAATCTCACCAACCCGTGATGTTTTTCTCACTCCTACTAGTGAATGTAATGTAACACACACCCATACAATGCGCACCACCCCGCGATATTTTTCAGAAAACTATCCTACATTGCCACTGCATGTTCCCTGACCTCCCCATGCTGACCACACCGCGGTGCTTTTCTCCATTCTACATTGCCACTCACTGCCTATACTAATTCAGACCCTCCGATTCAGACCACCCCGTGATGTTTTTCTCACTCCTACTAGTGAATGTAATGTAACACACACCCATACAATGCGCACAACCGCGAGATGTTTTTCTCACTCCTACTAGTGAATGTAATGTAACACAAACCCATACAATGCGTACCACCCCGCGATGTTTTTCAGAAACCTATCCTACATTGCCACTGCATGTTCCCTGACCTCCCCATGCTGACCACACCGCGGTGCTTTTCTCCATCCGACATTGCCACTCACTGCCTATCCTAAATCAGAACCTCCGATTGACACCACCCCGTGATGTTTTTCTCACTCCTACTAGTGAATGTAATGTAACACACACCAATACAATGCGCACCAACCCGTGTTTTTCTCACTCCTACTAGTGAATGTAATGTAACACACACCCATACAATGCGCACCACTGCACGATGTTTTTCAGAAACCTATCCTACATTGCCACTGCATGTTCCCTGACCTCCCCATGCTGACCACCCCGCGGTGCTTTTATCCATCCTACATTGCCACTCACTGCGTATCCTAAATCAGACCCTCCGATTCACACCATGCCGTGATGTTTTTCTCACTCCTACTAGTGAATGTAATGTAACACACACCCATAAAATGCGCACCACCGCGTGATGTTTTTCTCACTCCTACTAGTGAATGTAATGTAACACACACCCATAAAATGCGCACCACCCCGTGATGTTTTTCTCACTCCTACTAGTGAATGTAATGTAACACACACCCATACAATGCGCACCACCCCGCGATGTTTTTCAGAAACCTATCCTACATGGCCACTGCATGTTCCCTGACCTCCCCATGCTGACCACCCCGCGGTGCTTTTCTCCATCCGACATTGCCACTCACTGCCTATCCTAAATCAGACCCTCCGATTGATACCAACCCGTGATGTTTTTCTCACTCCTACTAGTGAATGTTATGTAACACACACCCATACAATGTGCACCACCCCGCGATGTTTTTCAGAAACCTATCCTACATTGCCACTGCATGTTCCCTGACGTCCCCATGCTGACCACACCGCGGTGCTTTTCTGCATCCTACATTGCCACTCACTGCCTATCCTAATTCAGACCCTCCGAATCACACCAACCCGTGATGTTTTTCGCACTCCTACTAGTGAATGTAATGTAACACACACCCATACAATGCGCACCACCCCGCGATATTTTTCAGAAAACTATCCTACATTGCCACTGCATGTTCCCTGACGTCCCCATGCTGACCACCCCGCGGTGCTTTTCTGCATCCTACATTGCCACTCACTGCCTATACTAATTCAGACCCTCCGATTCAGACCACCCCGTGATGTTTTTCTCACTCCTACTAGTGAATGTAATGTAACACACACCCATACAATGCGCACCACCGCGAGATGTTTTTCTCACTCCTACTAGTGAATGTAATGTAACACAAACCCATACAATGCGCACCACCCCGCGATGTTTTTCAGAAACCTATCCTACATTGCCACTGCATGTTCCCTGATCTCCCCATGCTGACCACCCCGCGGTGCTTTTCTCCATCCGACATTGCCACTCACTGCCTATCCTAAATCAGAATATCCGATTGACACCACCCCGTGATGTTTTTCTCACTCCTACTAGTGAATGTTATGTAACACACACCCATACAATGTGCACCACCCCGCGATGTTTTTCAGAAACCTATCCTACATTGCCACTGCATGTTCCCTGACGTCCCCATGCTGAAAACCCCGCGGTGCTTTTCTGCATCCTACATTGCCACTCATTGCCTAACCTAATTCAAACCCTCCAATTCACACCACCCCGTGATGTTTTTCTCACTCCTACTAGTGAATGTAATGTAACACACACCCATACAATACGCACCACCCCGCGATGTTTTTCAGAAACCTATCCTACATTGTCACTGCATGTTCCCTTACCTCCCCAGGGAGACCAACCCACGGTGCTTTTGTCCATCCTACATTGCCACTCACTGCCTATCCTAATTCAGACCCTCCGATTCACACCACCCTGTGATGTTTTTCTCACTCCTACTAGTGAATGTAATGTAACACACACCCATACAATGCGAACCACCCCGTGATGTTTTTCTCACTCCTACTAGTGAATATAATGTAACACACACCCATACAATGCGCACCACCCCGCGATGTTTTTCAGGAAACTATCCTACATTGCCACTGCATGTTCCCTGACCTCCCCATGCTGACCACCCCTCGGTGCTTTTCTCCATCCTACATTGCCACTCACTGCCTATCCTAATTCAGACCCTCCGATTCACACCAACCCGTGATGTTTTTCTCACTCCTACTCGTGAATGTAATGTAACACACATCAATACAATGCGCACCAACCCGTGTTTTTCTCACTCCTACTAGTGAATATAATGTAACACACACCCATACAATGCGCACCACCCCGCGATGTTTTTCAGAAAACTATCCTACATTGCCACTGCATGTTCCCTGACCTCCCCATGCTGACCACCCCGCGGTGCTTTTATCCATCCTACATTGCCACTCACTGCATATCCTAAATCAGACCCTCCGATTCACACCATCCCGTGATGTTTTTCTCACTCCTACTAGTGAATGTAATGTAACACACACCAATACAATGCGCACCACCGCGTGATGTTTTTCTCACTCCTACTAGTGAATGTAATGTAACACACACCCATACAATGCGCACCACCCCGTGATGTTTTTCTCACTCCTACAAGTGAATGTAATGTAACACACACCCATACAATGCGCACCACCCCGCGATGTTTTTCAGAAACCTATCCTACATTGCCACTGCATGTTCCATAACCTCCCCTTTCTGACCAGCCCGCGGTGCTTTTCTCCATCCTACATTGCCACTCACTACCTATCCTAATTCAGACCCTGCGATTCACACCACCCCTTGATGTTTTTCTCACTCCTACTAGTGAATGTGATGTAACACACACACATACAATGCGCACCACCCCGTGATGTTTTTCTCACTCCTACTAGTGAGTGTAATGTAACACTCAACCATACAATGCGCACCACCCCGCGATGTTTTTCAGAAACCTATCCTACATTGCCATTGCATGTTCCCTGACCTCCCCATGCTGACCACCCCACGGTGCTTTTCTCCATCCTAAATTGCCACTCACTGCCTATCCTAATTCAGACCCTGTGATTCACACCACCCCGTGATGTTTTTCTCACTCCTACTAGTGAATGTAATGTAACACACACCCATACAATGCGCACCAACCCGTGATGTTTTTCTCACTCCTACTTGTGAATGTAATGTAACACACACCCATACAATGCGCAACAACCCGCGATGTTTTTCAGAAACCTATCCTACATTGCCAATGCATGTTCCCTGATGTCCCCATGCTGACCACCCCGCGGTGCTTTTCTGCATCCTACATTGCAACTCACTGCCTATCCTAATTCAGACCCTCCGAATCACACCAACCCGTGATGTTTTTCTCACTCCTACTAGTGAATGTAATGTAACACACACCCATACAATGCGCACCACCCCGCGACATTTTTCAGAAAATTATCCTACATTGCCACTGCATGTTCCATGACCTCCCCTTTCTGACCAGCCCGCGGTGCTTTTCTCCATCCTACATTGCCACTCACTACCTATCCTAATTCAGACCCTGCGATTCACACCACCCCTTGATGTTTTTCTCACTCCTACTAGTGAATGTGATGTAACACACACACATACAATGCGCACCACCCCGTGATGTTTTTCTCACTCCTACTAGTGAGTGTAATGTAACACTCAACCATACAATGCGCACCACCCCGCGATGTTTTTCAGAAACCTATCCTACATTGCCATTGCATGTTCCCTGACCTCCCCATGCTGACCACCCCACGGTGCTTTTCTCCATCCTAAATTGCCACTCACTGCCTATCCTAATTCAGACCCTGTGATTCACACCACCCCGTGATGTTTTTCTCACTCCTACTAGTGAATGTAATGTAACACACACCCATACAATGCGCACCAACCCGTGATGTTTTTCTCACTCCTACTTGTGAATGTAATGTAACACACACCCATACAATGCGCACCACCCCGCGACATTTTTCAGAAAATTATCCTACATTGCCACTGCATGTTCCCTGACCTCCCCATGCTGATCACACCGCGGTGCTTTTCTCCATTCTACATTGCCACTCACTGCCTATACTAATTCAGACCCTCCGATTCAGACCACCCCGTGATGTTTTTCTCACTCCTACTAGTGAATGTAATGTAACACACACCCATACAATGCGCACCACCGCGAGACGTTTTTCTCACTCCTACTAGTGAATGTAATGTAACACACACCCATACAATGCACACCACCCCGCGATGTTTTTCAGAAACCTATCCTACATTGCCAATGCATGTTCCCTGACGTCCCCATGCTGACCACCCCGCGGTGCTTTTCTGCATCCTACATTGCAACTCACTGCCTATCCTAATTCAGACCCTCCGAATCACACCAACCCGTGATGTTTTTCTCACTCCTACTAGTGAATGTAATGTAACACACACCCATACAATGCGCACCACCCCGCGACATTTTTCAGAAAATTATCCTACATTGCCACTGCATGTTCCCTGACCTCCCCATGCTGATCACACCGCGGTGCTTTTCTCCATTCTACATTGCCACTCACTGCCTATACTAATTCAGACCCTCCGATTCAGACCACCCCGTGATGTTTTTCTCACTCCTACTAGTGAATGTAATGTAACACACACCCATACAATGCGCACCACCGCGAGACGTTTTTCTCACTCCTACTAGTGAATGTAATGTAACACACACCCATACAATGCACACCACCCCGCGATGTTTTTCAGAAACCTATCCTACATTGCCACTGCTTGTTCCCTGACCTCCCCATGCTGACCACCCCGCGGTGCTTTTCTAGATCCGACTTTGCCACTCACTGCCTATCCTAAATCAGAACCTCCAATTGACACCACCCCGTGATTTTTTTCTCACTCCTACTAGTGAATGTTATGTAACAAACACCCATATAATGTGCACCACCCCGCGATGTTTTTCAGAAACCTATCCTACATTGCCACTGCATGTTCCCTGACCTCCCCATGCTGAAAACCCCGCGGTGCTTTTCTGCATCCTACATTGCCACTCACTGCCTAACCTAATTCAAACCCTCCAATTCACATCACCCCGTGATGTTTTTCTCACTCCTACTAGTGAATGTAATGTAACACACACCCATACAATGCGCACCACCCCGCGATGTTTTTCAGAAACCTATCCTACATTGCCATTGCATGTTCCATGACCTCCCCATTCTGACCTGCCCGCGGTGCTTTTCTCCATCCTACATTGCCACTCACTACCTATCCTAATTCAGACCCTGCGATTCACACCACCCCGTGATGTTTTTCTCACTCCTACTAGTGAATGTAATGTAACACACACACATACAATGCGCACCACCCCGTGATGTTTTTCTCACTCCTACTAGTGAATGTAATGTAACACACACCCATACAATGCGCAACACCCCGCGATGTTTTTCAGAAACGTATCCTACATTGCCAATGCATGTTCCCTGACCTCCCCATGCTGACCACCCCGCGGTGCTTTTCTCCATCCGACATTGCCACTCACTGCCTATCCTAAATCAGACCCTCCGATTCACACCACCCCTTGATGTTTTTCTCACTCCTACTAGTGAATGTTATGTAACCCACACCCATACAATGCGCACCACCCCGCGATGTTTTTCAGAAACCTATCCTACATTGTCACTGCATGTTCCCTTACCTCCCCAAAGAGACCAACCCGCGGTGCTTTTCTCTATCCTACATTGCCACTCACTGCCTATCCTAATTCAGACCCTCCGATTCACACCACCCTGTGATGTTTTTCTCACTCCTACTAGTGAATGTAATGTAACACACACCCATACAATGCGCACCACCCCGCGATGTTTTTCAGAAACCTATCCTATATTGCCACTGCATGTTCCCTGACGTCCCCATGCTGACCACCCCGCGGTGCTTTTCTGCATCCTACATTGCCACTCACTGCCTATCCTAATTCAGACCCTCCGAATCACACCAACCCGTGATGTTTTTCTCACTCCTACTAGTGAATGTAATGTAACACACACCCATACAATGCGCACCACTCCACGATATTTTTCAGAAACCTATACTACATTGCCACTGCATGTTCCCTGACCTCCCCATGCTGACCACCACGTGGTGCTTTTCTCCATCCTACATTGCCACTCACTGCCTATCCTAATTCAGACCCTCCGATTCACACCACCCCGTGATGTTTTTCTCACTCATAATAGTGAATGTAATGTAACACACACCCATACAATGCGCACCACCCCGCGATGTTTTTCTCACTCCTACTAGTGAATGTAATGTAACACACACCCATACAATATGCACCACCCCGCGATGTTTTTCTCACTCCTATTAGTGAATGTAATGTAACACACAACCATACAATGCGCACCACCCCGCGATATTTTTCAGAAACCTATCCTACATTGCCATTGCGTGTTCCCTGACTTCCCCATGCTGACCACCCCTCGGTGCTTTTCTCCATCCTACATTGCCACTCACAGCCTATCCTAATTCAGACCCTCCGATTCACACCCCTCCGTGATGTTTTTGTCACTCCTTCTAGTGAATGTAATGTAACACACACCCAAACAATGCGCACCACCCCGTGATGTTTTTCTCACTCCATCTAGTGAATATAATGTAACACACACCCATACAATGCGCACCACCCCGCGATATTTTTCAGAAACCTATCCTACATTGCCACTGCATGTTCCGTGACCTTCCCATGCTGACCACACCGCTGTGCTTTTCTCCATCCTACATTGCCACTCACTGCCTATACTAATTCAGACCCTCCGATTAACACCACCCCGTGATGTTTTTCTCACTCCTACTAGTGAATGTAATGTAACACACACCCATACAATGCGCACCACCCCGTGATGTTTTTCTCACTCCTACAAGTGAATGTAATGTAACACACACCCATACAATGCGCACCACCCCGCGATGTTTTTCAGAAACCTATCCTACATTGCCACTGCATGTTCCATAACCTCCCCTTTCTGACCAGCCCGCGGTGCTTTTCTCCATCCTACATTGCCACTCACTACCTATCCTAATTCAGACCCTGCGATTCACACCACCCCTTGATGTTTTTCTCACTCCTACTAGTGAATGTGATGTAACACACACACATACAATGCGCACCACCCCGTGATGTTTTTCTCACTCCTACTAGTGAGTGTAATGTAACACTCAACCATACAATGCGCACCACCCCGCGATGTTTTTCAGAAACCTATCCTACATTGCCATTGCATGTTCCCTGACCTCCCCATGCTGACCACCCCACGGTGCTTTTCTCCATCCTAAATTGCCACTCACTGCCTATCCTAATTCAGACCCTGTGATTCACACCACCCCGTGATGTTTTTCTCACTCCTACTAGTGAATGTAATGTAACACACACCCATACAATGCGCACCAACCCGTGATGTTTTTCTCACTCCTACTTGTGAATGTAATGTAACACACACCCATACAATGCGCAACAACCCGCGATGTTTTTCAGAAACCTATCCTACATTGCCAATGCATGTTCCCTGATGTCCCCATGCTGACCACCCCGCGGTGCTTTTCTGCATCCTACATTGCAACTCACTGCCTATCCTAATTCAGACCCTCCGAATCACACCAACCCGTGATGTTTTTCTCACTCCTACTAGTGAAGGTAATGTAACACACACCCATACAATGCGCACCACCCCGCGACATTTTTCAGAAAATTATCCTACATTGCCACTGCATGTTCCATGACCTCCCCTTTCTGACCAGCCCGCGGTGCTTTTCTCCATCCTACATTGCCACTCACTACCTATCCTAATTCAGACCCTGCGATTCACACCACCCCTTGATGTTTTTCTCACTCCTACTAGTGAATGTGATGTAACACACACACATACAATGCGCACCACCCCGTGATGTTTTTCTCACTCCTACTAGTGAGTGTAATGTAACACTCAACCATACAATGCGCACCACCCCGCGATGTTTTTCAGAAACCTATCCTACATTGCCATTGCATGTTCCCTGACCTCCCCATGCTGACCACCCCACGGTGCTTTTCTCCATCCTAAATTGCCACTCACTGCCTATCCTAATTCAGACCCTGTGATTCACACCACCCCGTGATGTTTTTCTCACTCCTACTAGTGAATGTAATGTAACACACACCCATACAATGCGCACCAACCCGTGATGTTTTTCTCACTCCTACTTGTGAATGTAATGTAACACACACCCATACAATGCGCAACAACCCGCGATGATTTTCAGAAACCTATCCTACATTGCCAATGCATGTTCCCTGACGTCCCCATGCTGACCACCCCGCGGTGCTTTTCTGCATCCTACATTGCAACTCACTGCCTATCCTAATTCAGACCCTCCGAATCACACCAACCCGTGATGTTTTTCTCACTCCTACTAGTGAATGTAATGTAACACACACCCATACAATGCGCACCACCCCGCGACATTTTTCAGAAAATTATCCTACATTGCCACTGCATGTTCCCTGACCTCCCCATGCTGATCACACCGCGGTGCTTTTCTCCATTCTACATTGCCACTCACTGCCTATACTAATTCAGACCCTCCGATTCAGACCACCCCGTGATGTTTTTCTCACTCCTACTAGTGAATGTAATGTAACACACACCCATACAATGCGCACCACCGCGAGACGTTTTTCTCACTCCTACTAGTGAATGTAATGTAACACACACCCATACAATGCACACCACCCCGCGATGTTTTTCAGAAACCTATCCTACATTGCCACTGCTTGTTCCCTGACCTCCCCATGCTGACCACCCCGCGGTGCTTTTCTAGATCCGACTTTGCCACTCACTGCCTATCCTAAATCAGAACCTCCAATTGACACCACCCCGTGATTTTTTTCTCACTCCTACTAGTGAATGTTATGTAACAAACACCCATATAATGTGCACCACCCCGCGATGTTTTTCAGAAACCTATCCTACATTGCCACTGCATGTTCCCTGACCTCCCCATGCTGAAAACCCCGCGGTGCTTTTCTGCATCCTACATTGCCACTCACTGCCTAACCTAATTCAAACCCTCCAATTCACATCACCCCGTGATGTTTTTCTCACTCCTACTAGTGAATGTAATGTAACACACACCCATACAATGCGCACCACCCCGCGATGTTTTTCAGAAACCTATCCTACATTGCCATTGCATGTTCCATGACCTCCCCATTCTGACCTGCCCGCGGTGCTTTTCTCCATCCTACATTGCCACTCACTACCTATCCTAATTCAGACCCTGCGATTCACACCACCCCGTGATGTTTTTCTCACTCCTACTAGTGAATGTAATGTAACACACACACATACAATGCGCACCACCCCGTGATGTTTTTCTCACTCCTACTAGTGAATGTAATGTAACACACACCCATACAATGCGCAACACCCCGCGATGTTTTTCAGAAACGTATCCTACATTGCCAATGCATGTTCCCTGACCTCCCCATGCTGACCACCCCGCGGTGCTTTTCTCCATCCGACATTGCCACTCACTGCCTATCCTAAATCAGACCCTCCGATTCACACCACCCCTTGATGTTTTTCTCACTCCTACTAGTGAATGTTATGTAACCCACACCCATACAATGCGCACCACCCCGCGATGTTTTTCAGAAACCTATCCTACATTGTCACTGCATGTTCCCTTACCTCCCCAAAGAGACCAACCCGTGGTGCTTTTCTCTATCCTACATTGCCACTCACTGCCTATCCTAATTCAGACCCTCCGATTCACACCACCCTGTGATGTTTTTCTCACTCCTACTAGTGAATGTAATGTAACACACACCCATACAATGCGCACCACCCCGCGATGTTTTTCAGAAACCTATCCTATATTGCCACTGCATGTTCCCTGACGTCCCCATGCTGACCACCCCGCGGTGCTTTTCTGCATCCTACATTGCCACTCACTGCCTATCCTAATTCAGACCCTCCGAATCACACCAACCCGTGATGTTTTTCTCACTCCTACTAGTGAATGTAATGTAACACACACCCATACAATGCGCACCACTCCACGATATTTTTCAGAAACCTATACTACATTGCCACTGCATGTTCCCTGACCTCCCCATGCTGACCACCACGTGGTGCTTTTCTCCATCCTACATTGCCACTCACTGCCTATCCTAATTCAGACCCTCCGATTCACACCACCCCGTGATGTTTTTCTCACTCATAATAGTGAATGTAATGTAACACACACCCATACAATGCGCACCACCCCGCGATGTTTTTCTCACTCCTACTAGTGAATGTAATGTAACACACACCCATACAATATGCACCACCCCGCGATGTTTTTCTCACTCCTATTAGTGAATGTAATGTAACACACAACCATACAATGCGCACCACCCCGCGATATTTTTCAGAAACCTATCCTACATTGCCATTGCGTGTTCCCTGACTTCCCCATGCTGACCACCCCTCGGTGCTTTTCTCCATCCTACATTGCCACTCACAGCCTATCCTAATTCAGACCCTCCGATTCACACCCCTCCGTGATGTTTTTGTCACTCCTTCTAGTGAATGTAATGTAACACACACCCAAACAATGCGCACCACCCCGTGATGTTTTTCTCACTCCATCTAGTGAATATAATGTAACACACACCCATACAATGCGCACCACCCCGCGATATTTTTCAGAAACCTATCCTACATTGCCACTGCATGTTCCGTGACCTTCCCATGCTGACCACACCGCTGTGCTTTTCTCCATCCTACATTGCCACTCACTGCCTATACTAATTCAGACCCTCCGATTAACACCACCCCGTGATGTTTTTCTCACTCCTACTAGTGATTGTAATGTAACACACACCCATACAATGCGCACCACCGCGTGATGTTTTTCTCACTCCTACTAGTGAATGTAATGTAACACACACCCATACAATGCGCACCACCCCGTGATGTTTTTCTCACTCCTACTAGTGAATGTAATGTAACACACACCCATACAATGCGCACCAACCCGCAATGTTTTTCAGAAACCTATCCTACATTGCCACTGCATGTTCCATGACCTCCCCATTCTGACCAGCCCGCGGTGCTTTTCTCCATCCTACATTGCCACTCACTACCTATCCTAATTGAGACCCTGCGATTCACACCACCCCGTGATGTTTTTCTCACTCCTACTAGTGAATGTAATGTAACACACACACATACAATGCGCACCATCCCGTGATGTTTTTCTCACTCCTACTAGTGAATGTAATGTAACACACAACCATACAATGCGCACCACCCCGCGATGTTTTTCAGAAACCTATCCTACATTGCCATTGCATGTTCCCTGACCTCCCCATGCTGACCACCCCACGGTGCTTTTCTCCATCCTAAATTGACACTCACTGCCTATCCTAATTCAGACCCTGCGATTCCACCACCCCGTGATGTTTTTCTCACTCCTACTAGTGAATGTAATGTAACACACACCCATACAATGCACACCACCCCGTGATGTTTTTCTCACTCCTACTAGTGAATGTAATGTAACACACACCCATACAATGCACACAACCCCGTGATGTTTTTCTCACTCCTACTAGTGAATGTAATGTAACACACACCCATACATTGCGCACCACACCGTGATGTTTTTCTCACTCCTACTAGTGAATGTAATGTAACACACACCCATACAATGCGCACCACCCCGCGATGTTTTTCAGAAACCTATCCTACATTGCCACTGCATGTTCCCTGACCTCCCCATGCTGACCACCCCGCGGTGCTTTTCTCCATCCGACATTGCCACTCACTGCCTATCCTAAATCAGACCCTCCGATTGATACCACCCCGTGATGTTTTTCTCACTCGTACTAGTGAATGTTATGTAACACACACCCATACAATGTGCACCATCCCGCGATGTTTTTCAGAAACCTATCCTACATTGCCACTGCATGTTCCCTGACGTCCCCATGCTGACCACCCCGCGGTGCTTTTCTGCATCCTACATTGCCACTCATTGCCTATCCTAATTCAGACCCTCCGATTCACACCACCCTGTGATGTTTTTTTCACTCCTAATAGTGAATGTAATGTAACACACACCCATACAATGCGAACCACACGGTGATGTTTTTCTCACTCCTACTTGTGAATGTAATGTAACACACACCCATACAATGCGAACCACCCCGTGATGTTTTTCTCACTCCTACTAGTGAATGTAATGTAACACACACCCATACAATGCGCACCACCCCGCGATGTTTTTCAGAAAACTATCCTACATTGCCACTGCATGTTCCCTGACCTCCCCATGCTGACCACCCCTCGGTGCTTTTCTCCATCCTACATTGCCACTCACTGCCTATCCTAATTCAGACCCTCCGATTCACACCAACCCGTGATGTTTTTCTCACTCCTACTCGTGAATGTAATGTAACACACATCAATACAATGCGCACCAACCCGTGTTTTTCTCACTCCTACTAGTGAATGTAATGTAACACACACCCATACAATGCGCACCACTCCACGATGTTTTTCAGAAACCTATCCTACATTGCCACTGCATGTTCCCTGACCTCCCCATGCTGACCACCCCGCGGTGCTTTTATCCATCCTACATTGCCACTCACTTTGTATCCTAAATCAGACCCTCCGATTCACACCATCCCGTGATGTTTTTCTCACTCCTACTAGTGAATGTAATGTAACACACAACCATACAATGCGCACCACCCCGCGATGTTTTTCAGAAACCTATCCTATATTGCCATTGCATGTTCCCTGACTTCCCCATGCTGACCACCCCGCGGTGCTTTTCTCCATCCTACATTGCCACTCACAGCCTATCCTAATTCAGACCCTCCGATTCACACCACTCCGTGATGTTTTTTTCACTCCTTCTAGTGAACGTAATGTAACACACACCCAAACAATGCGCACCACCCCGTGATGTTTTTCTCACTCCTACTAGTGAATGTAATGTAACACACACCCATACAATGCGCACCACCCCGCGATGTTTTTCAGAAGACTATCCTACATTGCCACTGCATGTTCCCTGACCTCCCCATGCTGACCACCCCGCGGTGCTTTTCTCCATCCTACATTGCCACTCACTGCCTATCCTAATTCTCATCATCCGATTGACACCACCCCGTGATGTTTTTCTCACTCCTACTAGTGAATGTAATGTAACACAGACCCATACAATGCGCACCACCCCGTGATGTTTTTCTCTCTCCTACTAGTGAATGTAATGTAACACATACCCATACAATGTGCACAACCCCGCGATGTTTTTCTCACTCCTACAAGTGAATGTAATGTAACACACAACCATACGATGTGCACCACCCCGCGATGTTTTTCAGAAACCTATCCTACATTGCCACTGCATGTTCCCTGACCTCCCCATGCTGACCAACCCGCGGTGCTTTTCTCCATCCTACATTGCCACTCACTGCTTGTCCTAATTCAGACCCTCCGATTCACACCACCCCGTGATGTTTTTCTCACTCCTACTAGTGAATGTAATGTAACACACACCCATACAATGCGCACCACCCCGTGATGTTTTTCAGAAAACTATTGTTCATTGCCACTGCATATTCCCTGACCTCCCCATGCTGACCACGCCGCGGTGCTTTTCTCCATCCTACATTGCCACTCACTGCCTATCCTAATTCAGACCCTCCGAATCACACCACCCCGTGATGTTTTTCTCACTCCTACTAGTGAATGCAATGTAACACACACCCATACAATGCGCACCACCCCATGATGTTTTTCTCACTCCTACTAGTGAATGTAATGTAACACACACCCATACAATGCGCACCACCCCGCGATATTTTTCAGAAACCTATCCTACATTGCCACTGCATGTTCCCTGACCTTCCCCTGCTGACCACACCGCTGTGCTTTTCTCCATCCGACATTGCCACTCACTGCCTATACTAATTCAGACCCTCCTTTTAACACCACCCCGTGATGTTTTTCTCACTCCTACTAGTGATTGTAATGTAACACACACCCATACAATGCGCACCACCGTGTGATGTTTTTCTCACTCCTACTAGTGAATGTAATGTAACACACACCCATACAATGCGCACCACCCCGTGATGTTTTTCTCACTCCTACTAGTGAATGTAATGTAACACTCACCCATACAATGCGCACCACCCCGCGATGTTTTTCAGAAACCTATCCTACATTGCCACTGCATGTTCCATGACCTCCCCATTCTGACCAGCCGCGGTGCTTTTCTCCATTCTACATTGCCACTCACTACCTATCCTAATTGAGACTCTGCGATTCACACCACCCCGTGATGTTTTTCTCACTCCTACTAGTGAATGTAATGTAACACACACCCATACAATGCACACCACCCAGTGATGTTTTTCTCACTCCTACTTGTGAATGTAATGTAACACACACCCATACAATGCGCAACACCCCGAGATGGTTTTCAGAAACCTATCCTACATTGCCAATGCATGTTCCCTGACCTCCCCATGCTGACCACCCCGCAGTGTTTTTCTCCATCCGACATTGCCACTCACTGCCTATCCTAAATCAGACCCTCCGATTCACACCACCCTGTTATGGTTTTCTCACTCCTACTAGTGAATGTTATGTAACACACACCCATACAATGTGCACCACCCCGCGATGTTTTTCAGAAACATAACCTACATTGCCACTGCATATTCCCTGACGTCCCCATGCTGACCACCCCGCGGTGCTTTTCTCCATCCTACATTGCCACTCACTGCCTATCCTAATTCAGACCCTCTGATTCACACCACCCCGTGATGTTTTTCTCACTCCTACTAGTGAATGTAATGTAACACACACCCATACATTGCGCACCACACCGTGATGTTTTTCTCACTCCTAGTAGTGAATGTAATGTAACACACACCCATACAATGCGCACCACCCCGCGATGTTTTTCAGAAACCTATCCTACATTGCCACTGCATGTTCCCTGACCTCCCCATGCTGACCACCCCGCGGTGCTTTTCTCCATCCGACATTGCCACTCACTGCCTATCCTAAATCAGACCCTCCGATTGATACCACCCCATGATGTTTTTCTCACTCCTACTAGTGAATGTAATGTAACACACACCCATACAATGCGCACCACCCCGCGATGTTTTTCAGAAACCTATCCTACATTGCCACTGCATGTTCCCTGACCTCCCCATGCTGACCACCCCGCGGTGCTTTTCTCCATCCGACATTGCCACTCACTGCCTATCCTAAATCAGAACCTCCGATTGACACCACCCCGTGATGTTTTTCTCACTCCTACTAGTGAATGTTATGTAACACACACCCATACAATGTGCACCACCCCGCGATGTTTTTCAGAAACCTATCCTACATTGCCACTGCATGTTCCCTGACGTCCCCATGCTGAAAATCCCGCGGTGCTTTTCTGCATCCTACATTGCCACTCACTGCCTAACCTAATTCAAACCCTCCAATTCACACCACCCCGTGATGTTTTTCTCACTCCTATTAGTGAATGTAATGTAACACACACCCATACAATGCGCACCACCCCGCGATGTTTTTCAGAAACCTATCCTACATTGTCACTGCATGTTCCCTTACCTCCCCAGGGAGACCAACCCGCGGTGCTTTTCTCCATCCTACATTGCCACTCCCTGCCTATCCTAATTCAGACCCTCCAATTCACACCACCCTGTGATGTTTTTCTCACTCCTACTAGTGAATGTAATGTAACACACACCCATACAATGCGAACCACCCCGTGATGTTTTTCTCACTCCTACTAGTGAATGTAATGTAACACACACCCATACAATGCGCACCTCCCCGCGATGTTTTTCAGAAAACTATCCTACATTGCCACTGCATGTTCCCTGACCTTCCCATGCTGACCACCCTTTGGTGCTTTTCTCCATCCTACATTGCCACTCACTGCCTATCCTAATTCAGACCCTCCGATTCACACCAACCCGTGATGCTTTTCTCACTCCTACTAGTGAATGTAATGTAACACACACCCATACAATGCGCACCTCCCCGCGATGTTTTTCAGAAAACTATCCTACATTGCCACTGCATGTTCCCTGACCTTCCCATGCTGACCACCCCTCGGTGCTTTTCTCCATCCTACATTGCTAATCACTGCCTATACTAATTCAGACCCTCCGATTCACACCAACCCGTGATGTTTTTCTCACTCCTACTCGTGAATGTAATGTAACACACATCAATACAATGCGCACCAACCCGTGTTTTTCTCACTTCTACTAGTGAATGTAATGTAACACACACCCATACAATGCGCACCACTCCACGATGTTTTTCAGAAACCTATCCTACATTGCCGCTTCATGTTCCCTGACCTCCCCATCCTGACCACCCCGCGCTGCTTTTATCCATCCTACATTGCCACTCACTGCGTATCCTAAATCAGACCCTAAGATTCACACCATCCCGTGATGTTTTTCTCACTCCTACTAGTGAATGTAATGTAACACACAACCAAAGAATGCGCACCACCCCGCGATGTTTTTCAGAAACCTATCCTACATTGCCATTGCATGTTCCCTGACTTCCCCATGCTGACCACCCCGCGGTGCTTTTCTCCATCCTACATTGCCACTCACAGCCTATCCTAATTCAGACCCTCCGATTCACACCACTCTGTGATGTTTTTGTCACTCCTTCTAGTGAATGTAATGTAACACACACCCCAACAATGCGCACCACCCCGTGATGTTTTTCTCACTCCTACTAGTGAATGTAATGTAACACACACCCATACAATGCCCACCACCCCGCGATGTTTTTCAGAAACCTATCCTACATTGCCACTGCATGTTCCCTGACGTCCCCATGCTGACCACCCCGCGGTGCTTTTCTCCATCCTACATTGCCACTCACTGCCTATCCTAATTCAGACCCTCCGATTCACACCACCCCGTGATGTTTTTCTCACTCCTACTAGTGAATGTAATGTAACACACACCCATACAATGCACACCACCCCGTGTTGTTTTTCTCACTCCTACTAGTGAAAGTAATGTAACACACACCCATACAATGCGCACCACCCCGTGATGTTTTTCTCACTCCTACTAGTGAATGTAATGTAACACACACCCATACAATGCGCACCACCCCGCGATATTTTTCAGAAACCTATCCTACATTGCAACTGCATGTTCCCTGACCTTCCCATGCTGACCACCCCACGGTGCTTTTCTCCATCCTAAATTGCCACTCACTGCCTATCCTAATTCAGACCCTGCGATTCACACCACCCCGTGATGTTTTTCTCACTCCTACTAGTGAATGTAATGTAACACACACCCATACAATGCGCACCACCCCGTGATGTTTTTCTCACTCCTACTAGTGAATGTAATGTAACACACACCCATACAATGCGCACCACCCCGCGATGTTTTTCAGAAACCTATCCTACCTTGCCACTGCATGTTCCCTGACCTCCCCATGCTGACCACCCCGCGGTGCTTTTCTCCATCCGACATTGCCACTCACTGCCTATCCTAAATCAGACCCTCCGATTGATACCACCCCGTGATGTTTTTCTCACTCCTACTAGTGAATGTTATGTAACACACACCCATACAATGTGCACCACCCCGCGATGTTTTTCAGAAACCTATCCTACATTGCCACTGCATGTTCCCTGACGTCCCCATGCTGACCACCCCGCGGTGCTTTTCTGCATCCTACATTGCCACTCACTGCCTATCCTAATTCAGACCCTCCGATTCACACCACCCTGTGATTTTTCTCACTCCTACTAGTGAATGTAATGTAACACACACCCATACAATGCCAACCACCCCTTTTTGTTTTTCTCACTCCTACTAGTGAATGTAATGTAACACACACCCATACAATGCGCACCACTCCACGATGTTTTTCAGAAACCTATCCTACATTGCCACTGCATGTTCCCTGACCTCCCCATGCTGACCACCCAGCGGTGCTTTTATCCATCCTACATTGCCACTCACTGCGTATCCTAAATCAGACCCTCCGATTCACACCATCCCGTGATGTTTTTCTCACTCCTACTAGTGAATGTAATGTAACACACAACCATACAATGCGCACCACCCCGCGATGTTTTTCAGAAACCTATCCTACATTGCCATTGCATGTTCCCTGACTTCCCCATGCTGACCACCCCGCGGTGCTTTTCTCCATCCTACATTGCCACTCACAGCCTATCCTAATTCAGACCCTCCGATTCACACCACTCCGTGATGTTTTTGTCACTCCTTCTAGTGAATGTAATGTAACACACACCCAAACAATGCGCACCACACCGTGATGTTTTTCTCACTCCTACTAGTGAATGTAATGTAACACACACCCATACAATGCCCACCACCCCGCGATGTTTTTCAGAAACCTATCCTACATTGCCACTGCATGTTCCCTGACCTCCCCATGCTGACCACCCCGCGGTGTTTTTCTCCATCTGACATTGCCACTCACTGCCTATCCTAAATCAGACCCTCCGATTCACACCAACCCGTGATGTTTTTCTCACTCCTACTAGTGAATGTTATGTAACACACACCCATACAATGCGCACCACCCCGCGATGTTTTTCAGAAACCTATCCTACATTGCCACTTCATGTTCCCTGACGTCCCCATGCTGACCACACCGCGGTGCTTTGCTCCTTCCTAAATTGCCACTCACTGCCTATCCTAATTCAGACCCTGCGATTCACACCACCCCGTGATGTTTTTCTCACTCCTACTAGTGAATGTAATGTAACACACACCCATACAATGCGCACCACCCCGTGATGTTTTTCTCACTCCTACTAGTGAATGTAATGTAACACACACCCATAAAATGCGCACCACCCCGCGATATTTTTCAGAAACCTATCCTACATTGCCACTGCATGTTCCCTGACCTTCCCATGCTGACCACACCGCTGTGCTTTTCTCCATCCTACATTGCCCCTCACTGCCTATACTAATTCAGACCCTCCAATTAACACCACCCCGTGATGTTTTTCTCACTCCTACCAGTGATTGTAATGTAACACACACCCATACAACGCGCACCAAGGCGTGATGTTTTTCTCACTCCTACTAGTTAATGTAATGTAACACACACCCATACAATGCGCACCACCCCGTGATGTTTTTCTCACTCCTACTAGTGAATGTAATGTAACACACACCCATACAATGCGCACCACCCCGCGATGTTTTTCAGAAACCTATCCTACATTGCCACTGCATGTTCCATGACCTCCCCATTCTGACCAGCCCGCGGTGCTTTTCTCCATCCTACATTGCCACTCACTACCTATCTTAATTCAGACCGTGCGATTCACACCACCCCGTGATGTTTTTCTCACTCCTACTAGTGAATGTAACGTAACACACACCCATACAATGCGCACCACCCCGTGAAATTTTTCTCACTCCTACTTGTGAATGTAATGTAACACACAACCATACAATGCGCAACACCCCGCGATGTTTTTCAGAAACCTATCCTACATTGCCAATGCATGTTCCCTGACGTCCCCATGCCGACCACCCCGCGGTGCTTTTCTCCATCCGACATTGCCACTCAGTGCCTATCCTAATCAGACCCTCCGATTCATACCACTCCGTGATGGTTTTCTCACTCCTACTAGTGAATGTTATGTAACTCACACCCATACAATGTGCACTACCCCGCAATGTTTTTCAGAAACCTAACCTACATTGCCACTGCATATTCCCTGACGTCCCCATGCCGACCACCCCGCGGTGCTTTTCTCCATCCTACATTGCCACTCACTGCCTATCCTAATTCAGACCCTCTGATTCACACCACCCCGTGATGTTTTTCTCACTCCTACTAGTGAATGTAATGTAACACACACCCATACATTGCGCCTCACCCCGTGATGTTTTTCTCACTCCTACTAGTGAATGTAATGTAACACACACCCATACAATGCGCACCACCCCGCGAAGTTTTTCAGAAACCTATCCTACATTGCCACTGCATGTTCCCTGACCTCCCCATGCGGACCACCCCGCGGTGCTTTTCTCCATCCGACATTGCCACTCACTGCCTATCCTAAATCGACCCTCCGATTGATACCACCCCATGATGTTTTTCTCACTCCTACTAGTGAATGTTATGTAACACACACCCATACAATGTGCACCATCCCGCGATGTTTTTCAGAAACCTATCCTACATTGCCACTGCCTGTTCCCTGACGTCCCCATGCTGACCACCCCGCGGTGCTTTTCTGCATCCTACATTGCCACTCACTGCCTATCCTAATTCAGACCCTCCGATTCACACCACCCTGTGATGTTTTTATCACTCCTACTAGTGAATGTAATGTAATACACACCCATACAATGCGAACCACCCCGTGATATTTTTCTCACTCCTACTACTGAATGTAATGTAACACACACCCATACAATGCGAACCACCCCGTTATGTTTTTCTCACTCCTACTAGTGAATGTAATGTAACACACACCCATACAATGCGCACCACCCCGCGATGTTTTTCAGAAAACTATCCTACATTGCCACTGCATGTTCCCTGACCTCCCCATGCTGACCACCCCTCGGTGCTTTTCTCCATCCTACATTGCCACTCACTGCCTATCCTAATTCAGACCCTCCGATTCACACCAACCCGTGATGTTTTTCTCACTCCTACTCGTGAATGTAATGTAACACACATCAATACAATGCGCACCAACCCGTGTTTTTCTCACTCCTACTAGTGAATGTAATGTAACACACACCCATACAATGCGCACCACTCCACGATGTTTTTCAGAAACCTATCCTACATTGCCACTGCATGTTCCCTGACCTCCCCATGCTGACCACCCCGCGGTGCTTTTATCCATCCTACATTGCCACTCACTGCGTATCCTAAATCAGACCCTCCGATTCACACCATCCCGTGATGTTTTTCTCACTCCTACTAGTGAATGTAATGTAACACACAACCATACAATGCGCACCACCCCGCGATGTTTTTCAGAAACCTATCCTACATTGCCATTGCATGTTCCCTGACTTCCCCATGCTGACCACCCCGTGGTGCTTTTCTCCATCCTACATTGCCACTCACAGCCTATCCTAATTCAGACCCTCCGATTCACACCACTCCGTGATGTTTTTGTCACTCCTTCTAGTGAATGTAATGTAACACACACCCAAACAATGCGCACCACACCGTGATGTTTTTCTCACTCCTACTAGTGAATGTAATGTAACACACACCCATACAATGCCCACCACCCCGCGATGTTTTTCAGAAACCTATCCTACATTGCCACTGCATGTTCCCTGACCTCCCCATGCTGACCACTCCGCGGTGTTTTTCACCATCTGACATTGCCACTCACTGCCTATCCTAAATCAGACCCTCCGATTCACACCAGCCCGTGATGTTTTTCTCACTCCTACTAGTGAATGTTATGTAACACACACCCATACAATGCGCACCACCCCGCGATGTTTTTCAGAAACCTATCCTACATTGCCACTTCATGTTCCCTGACGTCCCCATGCTGACCACACCGCGGTGCTTTTCTCCTTCCTAAATTGCCACTCACTGCCTATCCTAATTCCGACCCTGCGATTCACACCACCCCGTGATGTTTTTCTCACTCCTACTAGTGAATGTAAAGTAGCACACACCCATACAATGCGCACCACCCCGTGATGTTTTTCTCACTCCTACTAGTGAATGTAATGTAACACACACCCATACAATGCGCACCACCCCGCGATATTTTTCAGAAACCTATCCTACATTGCCACTGCATGTTCCCTGACCTTCCCATGCTGACCACACCGCTGTGCTTTTCTCCATCCTACATTGCCCCTCACTGCCTATACTAATTCAGACCCTCCAATTAACACCACCCCGTGATGTTTTTCTCACTCCTACCAGTGATTGTAATGTAACACACACCCATACAACGCGCACCAAAGCGTGATGTTTTTCTCACTCCTACTAGTTAATGTAATGTAACACACACCCATACAATGCGCACCACCCCGTGATGTTTTTCTCACTCCTACTAGTGAATGTAATGTAACACACACCCATACAATGCGCACCACCCCGCGATGTTTTTCAGAAACCTATCCTACATTGCCACTGCATGTTCCATGACCTCCCCATTCTGACCAGCCCGCGGTGCTTTTCTCCATCCTACATTGCCACTCACTACCTATCCTAATTCAGACCCTGCGATTCACACCACCCCGTGATGTTTTTCTCACTCCTACTAGTGAATGTAATGTAACACACACCCATACAATGCGCACCACCCCGCGATGTTTTTCTCACTCCTACTTGTGAATGTAATGTAACACACAACCATACAATGCGCAACACCCCGCGATGTTTTTCAGAAACCTATCCTACATTGCCAATGCATGTTCCCTGACCTCCCCATGCGGACCACCCCGCGGTGCTTTTCTCCATCCGACATTGCCACTCACTGCCTATCCTAATCAGACCCTCCGATTCACACCACCCCGTGATGGTTTTCTCACTCCTACTAGTGAATGTTATGTAACACACACCCATACAATGTGCACTACCCCGCGATGTTTTTCAGAAACCTAACCTACATTGCCACTGCATATTCCCTGACGTCCCCATGCCGACCACCCCGCGGTGCTTTTCTCCATCCTACATTGCCACTCACTGCCTATCCTAATTCAGACCCTCTGATTCACACCACCCCGTGATGTTTTTCTCACTCCTACTAGTGAATGTAATGTAACACACACCCATACATTGCGCACCACCCCGTGATGTTTTTCTCACTCCTACTAGTGAATGTAATGTAACACACACCCATACAATGCGCACCACCCCGCGATGTTTTTCAGAAACCTATCCTACATTGCCACTGCATGTTCCCTGACCTCCCCATGCTGACCACCCAGCGGTGCTTTTTTCCATCCGACATTGCCACTCACTGCCTATCCTAAATCAGACCCTCCGATTGATACCACCCCGTGATGTTTTTCTCACTCCTACTAGTGAATGTTATGTAACACACACCCATACAATGTGCACCACCCCGCGATGTTTTTCAGAAACCTATCCTACATTGCCACTGCATGTTCCCTGACGTCCCCATGCTGACCACCCCGCGGTGCTTTTCTGCATCCTACATTGCCACTCACTGCCTATCCTAATTCAGACCCTCCGAATCACACCAACCCGTGATGTTTTTCTCACTCCTACTAGTGAATGTAATGTAACACACACCCATACAATGCGCACCACCCCGCGATATTTTTCAGAAAACTATCCTACATTGCCACTGCATGTTCCCTGACCTCCCCATGCTGACCACACTGCGGTGCTTTTCTCCATTCTACATTGCCACTCACTGCCTATACTAATTCAGACCCTCCGATTCAGACCACCCCGTGATGTTTTTCTCACTCCTACTAGTGAATTTAATGTAACACACACCCATACAATGCGCACCACCCCGAGATGTTTTTCAGAAACCTATCCTACATTGCCACTGCATGTTCCCTGACCTCCCCATGCTGACCACCCCGCTGTGCTTTTTTCCATCCGACATTGCCACTCACTGCCTATCCTAAATCAGACCCTCCGATTGATACCAACCCGTGATGTTTTTCTCACTTCTACTAATGAATGTTATGTAACACACACCCATACAATGTGCACCACCCCGCGATGTTTTTCAGAAACCTATCCTACATTGCCACTGCATGTTCCCTGACGTCCCCATGCTGACCACCCCGCGGTGCTTTTCTGCATCCTACATTGCCACTCACTGCCTATCCTAATTCAGACCCTCCGAATCACACCAACCCGTGATATTTTCTCACTCCTACTAGTGAATGTAATGTAACACACACCCATACAATGCGCACCACCCCGCGATATTTTTCAGAAAACTATCCTACATTGCCACTGCATGTTCCCTCACCTCCCCATGCTGACCACAACGCGGTGCTTTTCTCCATTCTACATTTCCACTCACTGCCTATACTAATTCAGACCCTCCGATTCAGACCACCCCGTGATGTTTTTTTCACTCCTACTAGTGAATGTAATGTAACACACACCCATACAATGAGCACCACCCCGCGATGTTTTTCAGAAACCTATCCTACATTGTCACTGCATGTTCCCTTACCTCCCCAGGGAGACCAACACGCGGTGCTTTTCTCCATGCTACATTTCCACTCACTGCCTATACTAATTCAGACCCTCCGATTCAGACCACCCCGTGATGTTTTTCTCACTCCTACTAGTGAATGTAATGTAACACACACCCATACAATGCGCACCACCCCGCGATGTTTTTCAGAAACCTATCCTACATTGCCACTGCATGTTCCATGACCTCCCCATTCTGACCAGCCCGCGGTGCTTTTCTCCATCCTACATTGCCACTCACTACTATTCTTAATTCAGACCCTGCGATTCACACCACCCCGTGATGTTTTTCTCACTCCTACTAGTGAATGTAATGTAACACACACCCATACAATGCGCACCACCCCGTGAAATTTTTCTCACTCCTAATTGTGAATGTAATGTAACACACAACCATACAATGCGCAACACCCCGCGATGTTTTTCAGATACCTAACCTACATTGCCACTGCATATTCCCTGACGTCCCCATGCCGACCACCCCGCGGTGCTTTTCTCCATCCTACATTGCCACTCACTGCCTATCCTAATTCAGACCCTCTGATTCACACCACCCCGTGATGTTTTTCTCACTCCTACTAGTGAATGTAATGTAACACACACCCATACATTGCGCACCACCCCGTGATGTTTTTCTCACTCCTACTAGTGAATGTAATGTAACACACACCCATACAATGCGCACCACCCCGCGATGTTTTTCAGAAACCTATCCTACATTGCCACTGCATGTTCCCTGACCTCCCCATGCTGACCACCCAGCGGTGCTTTTTTCCATCCGACATTGCCACTCACTGCCTATCCTAAATCAGACCCTAAGATTGATACCACCCCGTGATGTTTTTCTCACTCCTACAAGTGAATGTTATGTAACACACACCCATACAATGTGCACCACCCCGCGATGTTTTTCAGAAACCTATCCTACATTGCCACTGCATGTTCCCTGACGTCCCCATGCTGACCACCCCGCGGTGCTTTTCTGCATCCTACATTGCCACTCACTGCCTATCCTAATTCAGACCCTCCGAATCACACCAACCCGTGATGTTTTTCTCACTCCTACTAGTGAATGTAATGTAACACACACCCATACAATGCGCACCACCCCGCGATATTTTTCAGAAAACTATCCTACATTGCCACTGCATGTTCCCTGACCTCCCCATGCTGACCACACTGCGGTGCTTTTCTCCATTCTACATTGCCACTCACTGCCTATACTAATTCAGACCCTCCGATTCAGACCACCCCGTGATGTTTTTCTCACTCCTACTAGTGAATTTAATGTAACACACACCCATACAATGCGCACCACCCCGAGATGTTTTTCAGAAACCTATCCTACATTGCCACTGCATGTTCCCTGACCTCCCCATGCTGACCACCCCGCTGTGCTTTTTTCCATCCGACATTGCCACTCACTGCCTATCCTAAATCAGATCCTCCGATTGATACCAACCCGTGATGTTTTTCTCACTCCTACTAGTGAATGTTATGTAACACACACCCATACAATGTGCACCACCCCGCGATGTTTTTCAGAAACCTATCCTACATTGCCACTGCATGTTCCCTGACGTCCCCATGCTGACCACCCCACGGTGCTTTTCTGCATCCTACATTGCCACTCACTGCCTATCCTAATTCAGACTTTCCGAAGCACACCAACCCGTGATATTTTCTCACTCCTACTAGTGAATGTAATGTAACACACACCCATACAATGCGCACCACCCCGCGATATTTTTCAGAAAACTATCCTACATTGCCACTGCATGTTTCCTCACCTCCCCATGCTGACCACACCGCGGTGCTTTTCTCCATTCTACATTTCCACTCACTGCCTATACTAATTCAGACCCTCCGATTCAGACCACCCCGTGATGTTTTTCTCACTCCTACTAGTGAATGTAATGTAACACACACCCATACAATGAGCACCACCCCGCGATGTTTTTCAGAAACCTATCCTACATTGTCACTGCATGTTCCCTTACCTCCCCAGGGAGACCAACACGCGGTGCTTTTCTCCATGCTACATTTCCACTCACTGCCTATCCTAATTCAGACCCTCCAATTCACACCACCCTGTGATGTTTTTCTCACTCCTACTAGTGAATGTAATGTAACACACACCCATACAATGCGAACCACCCCGTGATGTTTTTCTCACTCGTACTAGTGAATGTAATGTAACACACACCCATACAATGCGCAGCTCCCCGCGATGTTTTTCAGAAAACTATCCTACATTGCCACTGCATGTTCCCTGACCTTCCCATGCTGACCACCCCTCGGTGCTTTTCTCCATCCTACATTGCCACTCACTGCCTATCCTAATTCGGACCCTCCGATTCACACCAAACCGTGATGTTTTTCTCACTCCTACTAGTGAATGTAATGTAACACACATCAATACAATGCGCACCAACCCGTGTTTTTCTCACTCCTACTAGTGAATGTAATGTAACACACACCCATACAATGCGCACCACTCCACGATGTTTTTCAGAAACCTATCCTACATTGCCGCTGCATGTTCCCTGACCTCCCGTCCTGACCACCCCGCGCTGCTTTTATCCATCCTACATTGCCACTCACTGCGTATCCTAAATCAGACCCTCCGATTCACACCATCCCGTGATGTTTTTCTCACTCCTACTAGTGAATGTAATGTAACACACAACCATATAATGCGCACCACCCCGCGATGTTTTTCAGAAACCTATCCTACATTGCCATTGCATGTTCCCTGACTTCCCCATGCTGACCACCCCGCGGTGCTTTTCTCCATCCTACATTGCCACTCACAGCCTATCCTAATTCAGACCCTCCGATTCACACCACTCTGTGATGTTTTTGTCACTCCTTCTAGTGAATGTAATGTAACACACACCCCAACACTGCGCACCACCCCGTGATGTTTTTCTCACTCCTACTAGTGAATGTAATGTAACACACACCCATACAATGCCCACCACCCCGCGATGTTTTTCAGAAACCTATCCTACATTGCCACTGCATGTTCCCTGACGTCCCCATGCTGACCACCCCGCGGTGCTTTTCTCCATCCTACATTGCCACTCACTGCCTATCCTAAATCAGACCCTCCGATTCACACCACCCCGTGATGTTTTTCTCACTCCTACTAGTGAATGTAATGTAACACACACCCATACAATGCGCACCACCTCGTGTTGTTTTTCTCACTCCTACTAGTGAACGTAATGTAACACACACCCATACAATGCGCACCACCCCGCGATATTTTTCAGAAACCTATCCTACATTGCCACTGCATGTTCCCTGACCTTCCCATGCTGACCACACCACTGTGCTTTTCTCCATCCTACATTGCCACTCACTGCCTATACTAATTCAGACCCTCCGATTAACACCACCCCGTGATGTTATTTCTCACTCCTACTAGTGATTGTAATGTAACACACACCCATACAATGCGCACCACCGCGTGATGTTTTTCTCACTCCTACTAGTGAATGTAATGTAACACACACCCATACAATGCGCACCACCCCGTTATGTTTTTCTCACTCCTACTAGTGAATGTAATGTAACACACACCCATACAATGCGCACCACCCCGCGATATTTTTCAGAAACGTATCCTACATTGCCACTGCATGTTCCATGACCTCCCAATTCTGACCAGCCCGCGGTGCTTTTCTCCATCCTACATTGCCACTCACTACCTATCCTAATTCAGACCCTGTGATTCACACCACCCCGTGATGTTTTTCTCACTCCTACTAGTGAATGTAATGTAACACACACACATACAATGCGCACCACCCCGTGATGTTTTTCTCACTCCTTCTAGTGAATGTAATGTAACACACAACCATACAATGCGCACCACCCCCCGATGTTTTTCAGAAACCTATCCTACACTGCCATTGCATGTTCCCTGACCTCCCCATGCTGACCACCCCTCGGTGCTTTTCTCCATCCTAAATTGCCACTCACTGCGTATCCTAATTCAGACCCTGCGATTCACACCACCCAGTGATGTTTTTCTCACTCCTACTAGTGAATGTAATGTAACACACACCCATACAATGCGCACCACCCCGTGATGTTTTTCAGAAACCTATCCTACATTGCCACTGCATGTTCCCTGACGTCCCCATGCTGACCACCCCGCGGTGCTTTTCTGCATCCTATATTGCAACTCACTGCCTATCCTAATTCAGACCCTCCGAATCACACCAGCCCGTGATGTTTTTCTCACACCTACTAGTGAATATAATGTAACACACACCCATACAATGCGCACCACCCCGCGATATTTTTCAGAAAACTATCCTACATTGGCACTGCATGTTCCCTGACCTCCCCATGCTGACCACACCGCGGTGCTTTTCTCCATTCTACATTGCCACTCACTTCCTATACTAATTCAGACCCTCCGATTCAGACCACCCCGTGATGTTTTTCTCACTCCTACTAGTGAATGTAATGTAACACACACCCATACAATGCACACCACCCCGCGATGTTTTTCAGAAACCTATCCTACATTGCCACTGCATGTTCCCTGACCTCCCCATGCTGACCACCCCGCGGTGCTTTTCTCCATCCGACATTGCCACTCACTGCCTATCCTAAATCAGAACCTCCGATTGACACCACCCCGTGATGTTTTTCTCACTCCTACTAGTGAATGTTATGTAACACACACCCATACAATGTGCACCACCCCGCGATCTTTTTCAGAATCCTATCCTACATTGCCACGGCATGTTCCCTGACGTCCCCATGCTGAAAACCCCGCGGTGCTTTTCTGCATCCTACATTGCCACTCACTGCCTAACCTCATTCAAACCCTCCAATTCACACCACCCCGTGATGTTTTTCTCACTCCTACTAGTGAATGTAATGTAACACACACCCATAAAATGCCCACCACCCCGCGATGTTTTTCAGAAACCTATCCTACATTGTCACTGCATGTTCCCTTACCTCCCCAGGGAGACCAACCCGCGCTGCTTTTCTCCATCCTACATTGCCACTCACTGCCTATCCTAATTCAGACCCTCCGATTCACACCACCCTGTGATGTTTTTCTCACTCCTACTAGTGAATGTAATGTAACACACACCCATACAATGCGAACCACCCCGTGATGTTTTTCTCACTCCTACTAGTGAATGTAATGTAACACACACCCATACAATGCGCACCACCCCGTGATGTTTTTCTCACTCCTACTAGTGAATGTAATGTAACACACACCCATACAATGCGCACCACCCCGCGATATTTTTCAGAAACCTATCCTACATTGCCACTGCATGTTCCCTGACCTTCCCATGCTGACCACACCGCTGTGCTTTTCTCCATCCTACATTGCCCCTCACAGCCTATACTTATTCAGACCCTCCAATTAACACCACCCCGTGATGTTTTTCTCACTCCTACCAGTGATTGTAATGTAACACACACCCAAACAACGCGCACCAAGGCGTGATGTTTTTCTCACTCCTACTAGTTAATGTAATGTAACACACACCCATACAATGCGCACCACCCCGTGATGTTTTTCTCACTCCTACTAGTGAATGTAATGTAACACACACCCATACAATGCGCACCACCCCGCGATGTTTTTCAGAAACCTATCCTACATTGCCACTGCATGTTCCATGACCTCCCCATTCTGACCAACCCGCGGTGCTTTTCTCCATCCTACATTGCCACTCACTACCTATCTTAATTCAGACCCTGCGATTCACACCACCCCGTGATGTTTTTCTCACTCCTACTAGTGAATGTAATGTAACACACACCCATACAATGCGCACCACCCCGTGAAATTTTTCTCACTCCTAATTGTGAATGTAATGTAACACACAACCATACAATGCGCAACACCCCGCGATGTTTTTCAGAAACCTAACCTACATTGCCACTGCATATTCCCTGACGTCCCCATGCCGACCACCCCGCGGTGCTTTTCTCCATCCTACATTGCCACTCACTGCCTATCCTAATTCAGCCCCTCTGATTCACACCACCCCGTGATGTTTTTCTCACTCCTACTAGTGAATGTAATGTAACACACACCCATACATTGCACATCACCCCGTGATGTTTTTCTCACTCCTACTAGTGAATGTAATGTAACACACACCCATACAATGTGCACCATCCCGCGATGTTTTTCAGAAACCTATCCTACATTGCCACTGCATGTTCCCTGACGTCCCCATGCTGACCACCCCACGGTGCTTTTCTCCATCCGACATTGCCACTCACTCCCTATCCTAATTCAGACCCTCCGATTCACACCACCCTGTGATGTTTTTTTCACTCCTACTAGTGAATGTAATGTAATACACACCCATACAATGCGAACCACCCCGTGATATTTTTCTCACTCCTACTACTGAATGTAATGTAACACACACCCATACAATGCGAACCACCCCGTTATGTTTTTCTCACTCCTACTAGTGAATGTAATGTAACACACACCCATACAATGCGCACCACCCCGCGATGATTTTCAGAAAACTATCCTACATTGCCACTGCATGTTCCCTGACCTCCCCATGCTGACCACCCCTCGGTGCTTTTCTCCATTCTACATTGCCACTCACTGCCTATCCTAATTCAGACCCTCCGATTCACACCAACCCGTGATGTTTTTCTCACTCCTACTCGTGAATGTAATGTAACACACATCAATACAATGCGCACCAACCCGTGTTTTTCTCACTCCTACTAGTGAATGTAATGTAACACACACCCATACAATGCGCACCACTCCACGATGTTTTTCAGAAACCTATCCTACATTGCCACTGCATGTTCCCTGACCTCCCCATGCTGACCACCCCGCGGTGCTTTTATCCATCCTACATTGCCACTCTCTGCGTATCCTAAATCAGACCCTCCGATTCACACCATCCCGTGATGTTTTTCTCACTCCTACTAGTGAATGTAATGTAACACACAACCATACAATGCGCACCACCCCGCGATGTTTTTCAGAAACCTATCCTACATTGCCATTGCATGTTCCCTGACTTCCCCATGCTGACCACCCCGTGGTGCTTTTCTCCATCCTACATTGCCACTCACAGCCTATCCTAATTCAGACCCTCCGATTCACACCACTCCGTGATGTTTTTGTCACTCCTTCTAGTGAATGTAATGTAACACACACCCAAACAATGCGCACCACACCGTGATGTTTTTCTCACTCCTACTAGTGAATGTAATGTAACACACACCCATACAATGCCCACCACCCCGCGATGTTTTTCAGAAACCTATCCTACATTGCCACTGCATGTTCCCTGACCTCCCCATGCTGACCACTCCGCGGTGTTTTTCTCCATCTGACATTGCCACTCACTGCCTATCCTAAATCAGACCCTCCGATTCACACCAGCCCGTGATGTTTTTCTCACTCCTACTAGTGAATGTTATGTAACACACACCCATACAATGCGCACCACCCCGCGATGTTTTTCAGAAACCTATCCTACATTGCCACTTCATGTTCCCTGACGTCCCCATGCTGACCACACCGCGGTGCTTTTCTCCTTCCTAAATTGCCACTCACTGCCTATCCTAATTCAGACCCTGCGATTCACACCACCCTGTGATGTTTTTCTCACTCCTACTAGTGAATGTAATGTAACACACACCCATACAATGCGCACCACCCCGTGATGTTTTTCTCACTCCTACTAGTGAATGTAATGTAACACACACCCATACAATGCGCACCACCCCGCGATATTTTTCAGAAACCTATCCTACATTGCCACTGCATGTTCCCTGACCTTCCCATGCTGACCACACCGCTGTGCTTTTCTCCATCCTACATTGCCCCTCACTGCCTATACTAATTCAGACCCTCCAATTAACACCACCCCGTGATGTTTTTCTCACTCCTACCAGTGATTGTAATGTAACACACACCCATACAACGCGCACCAAAGCGTGATGTTTTTCTCACTCCTACTAGTTAATGTAATGTAACACACACCCATACAATGCGCACCACCCCGTGATGTTTTTCTCACTCCTACTAGTGAATGTAATGTAACACACACCCATACAATGCGCACCACCCCGCGATGTTTTTCAGAAACCTATCCTACATTGCCACTGCATGTTCCATGACCTCCCCATTCTGACCAGCCCGCGGTGCTTTTCTCCATCCTACATTGCCACTCACTACCTATCCTAATTCAGACCCTGCGATTCACACCACCCCGTGATGTTTTTCTCACTCCTACTAGTGAATGTAATGTAACACACACCCATAAAATGCGCACCACCCCGTGATGTTTTTCTCACTCCTACTTGTGAATGTAATGTAACACACAACCATACAATGCGCAACACCCCGCGATGTTTTTCAGAAACCTATCCTACATTGCCAATGCATGTTCCCTGACCTCCCCATGCGGACCACCCCGCGGTGCTTTTCTCCATCCGACATTGCCACTCACTGCCTATCCTAATCAGACCCTCCGATTCACACCACCCCGTGATGGTTTTATCACTCCTACTAGTGAATGTTATGTAACACACACCCATACAATGTGCACTACCCCGCGATGTTTTTCAGAAACCTAACCTACATTGCCACTGCATATTCCCTGACGTCCCCATGCCGACCACCCCGCGGTGCTTTTCTCCATCCTACATTGCCACTCACTGCCTATCCTAATTCAGACCCTCTGATTCACACCACCCCGTGATGTTTTTCTCACTCCTACTAGTGAATGTAATGTAACACACACCCATACATTGCGCACCACCCCGTGATGTTTTTCTCACTCCTACTAGTGAATGTAATGTAACACACACCCATACAATGCGCACCACCCCTCGATGTTTTTCAGAAACCTATCCTACATTGCCACTGCATGTTCCCTGACCTCCCCATGCTGACCACCCAGCGGTGCGTTTTTCCATCCGACATTGCCACTCACTGCCTATCCTAAATCAGACCCTCCGATTGATACCACCCCGTGATGTTTTTCTCACTCCTACTAGTGAATGGTATGTAACACACACCCATACAATGTGCACCACCCCGCGATGTTTTTCAGAAACCTATCCTACATTGCCACTGCATGTTCCCTGACGTCCCCATGCTGACCACCCCGCGGTGCTTTTCTGCATCCTACATTGCCACTCACTGCCTATCCTAATTCAGACCCTCCGAATCACACCAACCCGTGATATTTTCTCACTCCTACTAGTGAATGTAATGTAACACACACCCATACAATGCGCACCACCCCGCGATATTTTTCAGAAAACTATCCTACATTGCCACTGCATGTTCCCTCACCTCCCCATGCTGACCACACCGCGGTGCTTTTCTCCATTCTACATTTCCACTCACTGCCTATACTAATTCAGACCCTCCGATTCAGACCACCCCGTGATGTTTTTCTCACTCCTACTAGTGAATGTAATGTAACACACACCCATACAATGAGCACCACCCCGCGATGTTTTTCAGAAACCTATCCTACATTGTCACTGCATGTTCCCTTACCTCCCCAGGGAGACCAACCCGCCGTGCTTTTCTCCATGCTACATTTCCACTCACTGCCTATCCTAATTCAGACCCTCCAATTCACACCACCCTGTGATGTTTTTCTCACTCCTACTAGTGAATGTAATGTAACACACACCCATACAATGCGAACCACCCCGTGATGTTTTTCTCACTCCTACTAGTGAATGTAATGTAATACACACCCATACAATGCGCAGCTCCCCGCGATGTTTTTCAGAAAACTATCCTACATTGCCACTGCCTGTTCCCTGACCTTCCCATGCTGACCACCCCTCGGTGCTTTTCTCCATCCTACATTGCCACTCACTGCCTATCCTAATTCGGACCCTCCGATTCACACCAAACCGTGATGTTTTTCTCACTCCTACTAGTGAATGTAATGTAACACACATCAATACAATGCGCACCAACCCGTGTTTTTCTCACTCCTACTAGTGAATGTAATGTAACACACACCCATACAATGCGCACCACTCCACGATGTTTTTCAGAAACCTATCCTACATTGCCGCTGCATGTTCCCTGACCTCCCCATCCTGACCACCCCGCGCTGCTTTTATCCATCCTACATTGCCACTCACTGCGTATCCTAAATCAGACCCTCCGATTCACACCATCCCGTGATGTTTTTCTCACTCCTACTAGTGAATGTAATGTAACACACAACCATATAATGCGCACCACCCCGCGATGTTTTTCAGAAACCTATCCTACATTGCCATTGCATGTTCCCTGACTTCCCCATGCTGACCACCCCGCGGTGCTTTTCTCCATCCTACATTGCCACTCACAGCCTATCCTAATTCAGACCCTCCGATTCACACCACTCTGTGATGTTTTTGTCACTCCTTCTAGTGAATGTAATGTAACACACACCCCAACACTGCGCACCACCCCGTGATGTTTTTCTCACTCCTACTAGTGAATGTAATGTAACGCACACCCATACAATGCCCACCACCCCGCGATGTTTTTCAGAAACCTATCCTACATTGCCACTGCATGTTCCCTGACGTCCCCATGCTGACCACCCCGCGGTGCTTTTCTCCATCCTACATTGCCACTCACTGCCTATCCTAAATCAGAACCTCCGATTCACACCACCCCGTGATGTTTTTCTCACTCCTACTAGTGAATGTAATGTAACACACACCCATACAATGCGCACCACCCCGTGTTGTTTTTCTCACTCCTACTAGTGAACGTAATGTAACACACACCCATACAATGCGCACCACCCCGTGATGTTTTTCTCACTCCTACTAGTGAATGTAATGTAACACACACCCATACAATGCGCACCACCCCGCGATATTTTTCAGAAACCTATCCTACATTGCCACTGCATGTTCCCTGACCTTCCCATGCTGACCACACCACTGTGCTTTTCTCCATCCTACATTGCCACTCACTGCCTATACTAATTCAGACCCTCCGATTAACACCACCCCGAGATGTTATTTCTCACTCCTACTAGTGATTGTAATGTAACACACACCCATACAATGCGCACGACCGCGTGATGTTTTTCTCACTCCTACTAGTGAATGTAATGTAACACACACCCATACAATGCGCACCACCCCGTTATGTTTTTCTCACTCCTACTAGTGAATGTAATGTAACACACACCCATACAATGCGCACCACCCCGCGATATTTTTCAGAAACGTATCCTACATTGCCACTGCATGTTCCATGACCTCCCAATTCTGACCAGCCCGCGGTGCTTTTCTCCATCCTACATTGCCACTCACAACCTATCCTAATTCAGACCCTGTGATTCACACCACCCCGTGATGTTTTTCTCACTCCTACTAGTGAATGTAATGTAACACACACCCATACAATGCGCACCACCCCGCGATATTTTTCAGAAACGTATCCTACATTGCCACTGCATGTTCCATGACCTCCCAATTCTGACCACCCCTCGGTGCTTTTCTCCATCCTAAATTGCCACTCACTGCGTATCCTAATTCAGACCCTGCGATTCACACCACCCAGTGATGTTTTTCTCACTCCTACTAGTGAATGTAATGTAACACACACCCATACAATGCGCACCACCCCGTGATGTTTTTCAGAAACCTATCCTACATTGCCACTGCATGTTCCCTGACGTCCCCATGCTGACCACCCCGCGGTGCTTTTCTGCATCCTATATTGCAACTCACTGCCTATCCTAATTCAGACCCTCCGAATCACACCAGCCCGTGATGTTTTTCTCACACCTACTAGTGAATATAATGTAACACACACCCATACAATGCGCACCACCCCGCGATATTTTTCAGAAAACTATCCTACATTGGCACTGCATGTTCCCTGACCTCCCCATGCTGACCACACCGCGGTGCTTTTCTCCATTCTACATTGCCACTCACTGCCTATACTAATTCAGACCCTCCGATTCAGACCACCCCGTGATGTTTTTCTCACTCCTACTAGTGAATGTAATGTAACACACACCCATACAATGCGCACCACCCAGCGATGTTTTTCAGAAACCTATCCTACATTGCCACTGCATGTTCCCTGACCTCCCCATGCTGACCACCCCGCGGTGCTTTTCTCCATCCGACATTGCCACTCACTGCCTATCCTAAATCAGAACCTCCGATTGACACCACCCCATGATGTTTTTCTCACTCCTACTAGTGAATGTTATGTAACACACACCCATACAATGTGCACCACCCCGCGATCTTTTTCAGAAACCTATCCTACATTGCCACGGCATGTTCCCTGACGTCCCCATGCTGAAAACCCCGTGGTGCTTTTCTGCATCCTACATTGCCACTCACTGCCTAACCTAATTCAAACCCTCCAATTCACACCACCCCGTGATGTTTTTCTCACTCCTACTAGTGAATGTAATGTAACACACACCCATACAATGCGCACCACCCCGCGATGTTTTTCAGAAACCTATCCTACATTGCCACTGCATGTTCCATGACCTCCCCATTCTGACCAGCCCGCGGTGCTTTTCTCCATCCTACATTGCCACTCACTACCTATCTTAATTCAGACCCTGCGATTCACACCACCCCGTGATGTTTTTCTCACTCCTACTAGTGAATGTAATGTAACACACACCCATACAATGCGCACCACCCCGTGAAATTTTTCTCACTCCTACTTGTGAATGTAATGTAACACACAACCATACAATGCGCAACACCCCGCGATGTTTTTCAGAAACCTATCCTACATTGCCAATGCATGTTCCCTGACGTCCCCATACCGACCACCCCGCGTTGCTTTTCTCCATCCGACATTGCCACTCAGTGCCTATCCTAATCAGACCCTCCGATTCATACCACTCCGTGATGGTTTTCTCACTCCTAGTAGTGAATGTTATGTAACTCACACCCATACAATGTGCACTACCCCGCGATGTTTTTCAGAAACCTTACCTACATTGCCACTGCATATTCCCTGACGTCCCCATGCCGACCACCCCGCGGTGCTTTTCTCCATCCTACATTGCCACTCACTGCCTATCCTAATTCAGACCCTCTGATTCACACCACCCCGTGATGTTTTTCTCACTCCTACTAGTGAATGTAATGTAACACACACCCATACATTGCGCATCACCCCGTGATGTTTTTCTCACTCCTACTAGTGAATGTAATGTAACACACACCCATACAATGTGCACCATCCCGCGATGTTTTTCAGAAACCTATCCTACATTGCCACTGCATGTTCCCTGACGTCCCCATGCTGACCACCCCGCGGTGCTTTTCTCCATCCGACATTGCCACTCACTGCCTATCCTAATTCAGACCCTCCGATTCACACCACCCTGTGATGTTTTTTTCACTCCTACTAGTGAATGTAATGTAATACACACCCATACAATGCGAACCACCCCGTGATATTTTTCTCACTCCTACTACTGAATGTAATGTAACACACACCCTTACAATGCGAACCACCCCGTTATGTTTTTCTCACTCCTACTAGTGAATGTAATGTAACACACACCCATACAATGCGCACCACCCCGCGATGTTTTTCAGAAAACTATCCTACATTGCCACTGCATGTTCCCTGACCTCCCCATGCTGACCACCCCTCGGTGCTTTTCTCCATCCTACATTGCCACTCACTGCCTATCCTAATTCAGACCCTCCGATTCACACCAACCCGTGATGTTTTTCTCACTCCTACTCGTGAATGTAATGTAACACACATCAATACAATGCGCACCAACCCGTGTTTTTCTCACTCCTACTAGTGAATGTAATGTAACACACACCCATACAATGCGCACCACTCCACGATGTTTTTCAGAAACCTATCCTACATTGCCACTGCATGTTCCCTGACCTCCCCATGCTGACCACCCCGCGGTGCTTTTATCCATCCTACATTGCCACTCACTGCGTATCCTAAATCAGACCCTCCGATTCACACCATCCCGTGATGTTTTTCTCACTCCTACTAGTGAATGTAATGTAACACACAACCATACAATGCGCACCACCCCGCGATGTTTTTCAGAAACCTATCCTACATTGCCACTTCATGTTCCCTGACGTCCCCATGCTGACCACACCGCGGTGCTTTTCTCCTTCCTAAATTGCCACTCACTGCCTATCCTAATTCAGACCCTGCGATTCACACCACCCCGTGATGTTTTTCTCACTCCTACTAGTGAATGTAATGTAACACACACCCATACAATGCGCACCACCCCGTGATGTTTTTCTCACTCCTACTAGTGAATGTAATGTAACACACACCCATACAATGCGCACCACCCCGCGATATTTTTCAGAAACCTATCCTACATTGCCACTGCATGTTCCCTGACCTTCCCATGCTGACCACACCGCTGTGCTTTTCTCCATCCTACATTGCCCCTCACTGCCTATACTAATTCAGACCCTCCAATTAACACCACCCCGTGATGATTTTCTCACTCCTACCAGTGATTGTAATGTAACACACACCCATACAACGCGCACCAAAGCGTGATGTTTTTCTCACTCCTACTAGTGAATGTAATGTAACACACACCCATACAATGCGCACCACCCCGCGATGTTTTTCAGAAACCTATCCTACATTGCCACTGCATGTTCCATGACCTCCCCATTCTGACCAGCCCGCGGTGCTTTTCTCCATCCTACATTGCCACTCACTACCTATCCTAATTCAGACCCTGCCATTCACACCACCCCATGATGTTTTTCTCACTCCTACTAGTGAATGTAATGTAACACACACCCATACAATGCGCACCACCCCGTGATGTTTTTCTCACTCCTACTTGTGAATGTAATGTAACACACAACCATACAATGCGCAACACCCCGCGATGTTTTTCAGAAACCTATTCTACATTGCCAATGCATGTTCCCTGACCTCCCCATGCGGACCACCCCGCGGTGCTTTTCTCCATCCGACATTGCCACTCACTGCCTATCCTAATCAGACCCTCCGATTCACACCACCCCGTGATGGTTTTCTCACTCCTACTAGTGAATGTTATGTAACACACACCCATACAATGTGCACTACCCCGCGATGTTTTTCAGAAACCTAACCTACATTGCCACTGCATATTTCCTGACGTCCCCATGCCGACCACCCTGCGGTGCTTTTCTCCATCCTACATTGCCACTCACTGCCTATCCTAATTCAGACCCTCTGATTCACACCAACCCGTGATGTTTTTCTCACTCCTACTAGTGAATGTAATGTAACACACACCCATACATTGCGCACCACCCCATGATGTTTTTCTCACTCCTACTAGTGAATGTAATGTAACACACACCCATACAATGCGCACCACCCCGCGATGTTTTTCAGAAACCTATCCTACATTGCCACTGCATGTTCCCTGACCTCCCCATGCTGACCACCCAGCGGTGCTTTTTTCCATCCGACATTGCCACTCACTGCCTATCCTAAATCAGACCCTCCGATTGATACCACCCCGTGATGTTTTTCTCACTCCTACTAGTGAATGGTATGTAACACACACCCATACAATGTGCACCACCCTGCGATGTTTTTCAGAAACCTATCCTACATTGCCACTGCATGTTCCCTGACGTCCCCATGCTGACCACCCCGCGGTGCTTTTCTGCATCCTACATTGCCACTCACTGCCTATCCTAATTCAGACCCTCCGAATCACACCAACCCGTGATGTTTTTCTCACTCCTACTAGTGAATGTAATGTAACACACACCCATACAATGCGCACCACCCCGCGATATTTTTCAGAAAACTATCCTACATTGCCACTGCATGTTCCCTGACCTCCCCATGCTGACCACACTGCGGTGCTTTTCTCCATTCTACATTGCCACTCACTGCCTATACTAATTCAGACCCTCCGATTCAGACCACCCCGTGATGTTTTTCTCACTCCTACTAGTGAATGTAATGTAACACACACCCATACAATGCGCACCACCCCGAGATGTTTTTCAGAAACCTATCCTACATTGCCACTGCATGTTCCCTGACCTCCCCATGCTGACCACCCCGCGGTGCTTTTTTCCATCCGACATTGCCACTCACTGCCTATCCTAAATCAGACCCTCCGATTGATACCAACCCGTGATGTTTTTCTCACTTCTACTAGTGAATGTTATGTAACACACACCCATACAATGTGCACCACCCCGCGATGTTTTTCAGAAACCTATCCTACATTGCCACTGCATGTTCCCTGACGTCCCCATGCTGACCACCCCGCGGTGCTTTTCTGCATCCTACATTGCCACTCACTGCCTATCCTAATTCAGACCCTCCGAATCACACCAACCCGTGATGTTTTCTCACTCCTACTAGTGAATGTAATGTAACACACACCCATACAATGCGCACCACCCCGCGATATTTTTCAGAAAACTATCCTACATTGCCACTGCATATTCCCTCACCTCCCCATGCTGACCACACCGCGGTGCTTTTCTCCATTCTACATTTCCACTCACTGCCTATACTAATTCAGACCCTCCGATTCAGACCACCCCGTGATGTTTTTCTAACTCCTACTAGTGAATGTAATGTAACACACACCCATACAATGAGCACCACCCCGCGATGTTTTTCAGAAACCTATCCTACATTGTCACTGCATGTTCCCTTACCTCCCCAGGGAGACCAACCCGCGGTGCTTTTCTCCATCCTACATTTCCACTCACTGCCTATCCTAATTCAGACCCTCCAATTCACACCACCCGGTGATGTTTTTCTCACTCCTACTAGTGAATGTAATGTAACACACACCCATACAATGCGAACCACCCCGTGATGTTTTTCTCACTCCTACTAGTGAATGTAATGTAACACACACCCATACAATGCGCACCTCCCCGCGATGTTTTTCAGAAAACTATCCTACATTGCCACTGCATGTTCCCTGACCTTCCCATGCTGACGACCCCTCGGTGCTTTTCTCCATCCTACATTGCCACTCACTGCCTATCCTAATTCGGACCCTCCGATTCACACCAAACCGTGATGTTTTTCTCACTCCTACTAGTGAATGTAATGTAACACACATCAATACAATGCGCACCAACCCGTGTTTTTCTCACTCCTACTAGTGAATGTAATGTAACACACAACCATATAATGCGCACCACCCCGCGATGTTTTTCAGAAACCTATCCTACATTGCCATTGCATGTTCCCTGACTTCCCCATGCTGACCACCCCGCGGTGCTTTTCTCCATCCTACATTGCCACTCACAGCCTATCCTAATTCAGACCCTCCGATTCACACCACTCTGTGATGTTTTTGTCACTCCTTCTAGTGAATGTAATGTAACACACACCCCAACACTGCGCACCACCCCGTGATGTTTTTCTCACTCCTACTAGTGAATGTAATGTAACACACACCCATACAATGCCCACCACCCCGCGATGTTTTTCAGAAACCTATCCTACATTGCCACTGCATGTTCCCTGACGTCCCCATGCTGACCACCCCGCGGTGCTTTTCTCCATCCTACATTGCCACTCACTGCCTATCCTAAATCAGACCCTCCGATTCACACCACCCCGTGATGTTTTTCTCACTCCTACTAGTGAATGTAATGTAACACACACCCATACAATGCGCACCACCTCGTGTTGTTTTTCTCACTCCTACTAGTGAACGTAATGTAACACACACCCATACAATGCGCACCACCCCGTGATGTTTTTCTCACTCCTACTAGTGAATGTAATGTAACACACACCCATACAATGCGCACCACCCCGCGATATTTTTCAGAAACCTATCCTACATTGCCACTGCATGTTCCCTGACCTTCCCATGCTGACCACACCACTGTGCTTTTCTCCATCCTACATTGCCACTCACTGCCTATACTAATTCAGACCCTCCGATTAACCCCACCCCGTGATGTTATTTCTCACTCCTACTAGTGATTGTAATGTAACACACACCCATACAATGCGCACCACCGCGTGATGTTTTTCTCACTCCTACTAGTGAATGTAATGTAACACACACCCATACAATGCGCACCACCCCGTTATGTTTTTCTCACTCGTACTAGTGAATGTAATGTAACACACACCCATACAATGCGCACCACCCCGCAATATTTTTCAGAAACGTATCCTACATTGCCACTGCATGTTCCATGACCTCCCAATTCTGACCAGCCCGCGGTGCTTTTCTCCATCCTACATTGCCACTCACTACCTATCCTAATTCAGACCCTGTGATTCACACCACCCCGTGATGTTTTTCTCACTCCTACTAGTGAATGTAATGTAACACACACACATACAATGCGCACCACCCCGTGATGTTTTTCTCACTCCTTCTAGTGAATGTAATGTAACACACAACCATACAATGCGCACCACCCCCCGATGTTTTTCAGAAACCTATCCTACACTGCCATTGCATGTTCCCTGACCTCCCCATGCTGACCACCCCTCGGTGCTTTTCTCCATCCTAAATTGCCACTCACTGCGTATCCTAATTCAGACCCTGCGATTCACACCACCCCGTGATGTTTTTCTCACTCCTACTAGTGAATGTAATGTAACACACACCCATACAATGCGCACCACCCCGTGATGTTTTTCAGAAACCTATCCTACATTGCCACTGCATGTTCCCTGACGTCCCCATGCTGACCAACCCGCGGTGCTTTTCTGCATCCTATATTGCAACTCACTGCCTATCCTAATTCAGACCCTCCGAATCACACCAGCCCGTGATGTTTTTCTCACACCTACTAGTGAATATAATGTAACACACACCCATACAATTCGCACCACCCCGCGATATTTTTCAGAAAACTATCCTACATTGGCAGTGCATGTTCCCTGACCTCCCCATGCTGACCACACCGCGGTGCTTTTCTCCATTCTACATTGCCACTCACTGCCTATACTAATTCAGACCCTCCGATTCAGACCACCCCGTGATGTTTTTCTCACTCCTACTAGTGAATGTAATGTAACACACACCCATACAATGCGAACCACCCCGTGATGTTTTTCTCACTCCTACTAGTGAATGTAATGTAACACACACCCATACAATGCGCACCACCCCACGATGTTTTTCAGAAACCTATCCTACTTTGCCACTGCATGTTCCCTGACCTCCCCATGCTGACCACCCCGCGGTGCTTTTCTCCATCCGACATTGCCACTCACTGCCTATCCTAAATCAGAACCTCCGATTGACACCACCCCGTGATGTTTTTCTCACTCCTACTAGTGAATGTTATGTAACACACACCCGTACAATGTGCACCACCCCGCGATGTTTTTCAGAAACCTATCCTACATTGCCACGGCATGTTCCCTGACGTCCCCATGCTGAAAACCCCGTGGTGCTTTTCTGCATCCTACATTGCCACTCAATGCCTAACCTAATTCAAACCCTCCAATTCACACCACGCCGTGATGTTTTTCTCACTCCTACTAGTGAATGTAATGTAACACACACCCATACAATGCGCACCACCCCGCGATGCTTTTCAGAAACCTATCCTACATTGTCACTGCATGTTCCCTTACCTCCCCAGGGAGACCAACCTGCGGTGCTTTTCTCCATCCTACATTGCCACTCACTGCCTATACTAATTCAGACCCTCCGATTAACACCACCCCGTGATGTTATTTCTCACTCCTACTAGTGATTTTAATGTAACACACACCCATACAATGCGCACGACCGCGTGATGTTTTTCTCACTCCTACTAGTGAATGTAATGTAACACACACCCATACAATGCGCACCACCCCGTTATGTTTTTCTCACTCCTACTAGTGAATGTAATGTAACACACACCCATACAATGCGCACCACCCCGCGATGTTTTTCAGAAACGTATCCTACATTGCCACTGCATGTTCCATGACCTCCCCATTCTGACCAGCCCGCGGTGCTTTTCTCCATCCTACATTGCCACTCACTACCTATCCTAATTCAGACCCTGTGATTCACACCACCCCGTGATGTTTTTCTCACTCCTACTAGTGAATGTAATGTAACACACACACATACAATTCGCACCACCCCGTGATGTTTTTCTCACTCCTACTAGTGAATGTAATGTAACACACAACCATACAATGCGCACCACCCCACGATGTTTTTCAGAAACCTATCCTACTCTGCCATTGCATGTTCCCTGACCTCCCCATGCTGACCACCCCACGGTGCTTTTCTCCATCCTAAATTGCCACTCACTGCGTATCCTAATTCAGACCCTGCGATTCACACCACCCCGTGATGTATTTCTCACTCTTACTAGTGAATGTAATGTAACACACACCCATACAATGCGCACCACCCCGTGATGTTTTTCTCACTCCTACTAGTGAATGTAACGTAACACACACCCATACAATGCGCACCACCCCGCGATGTTTTTCAGAAACCTATCCTACCTTGCCACTGCATGTTCCCTGACCTCCCCATGCTGACCACCCCGCGGTGCTTTTCTCCATCCGACATTGCCACTCACTGCCTATCCTAAATCAGACCCTCCGATTCACACCACCCCGTGATGTTTTTCTCACTCCTACTAGTGAAGGTAATGTAACACACACCCATACAATGCGCACCACCCCGTGTTGTTTTTCTCACTCCTACTAGTGAACGTAATGTAACACACACCCATACAATGCGCACCACCCCGTGATGTTTTTCTCACTCCTACTAGTGAATGTAATGTAACACACACCCATACAATGCGCACCACCCCGCGATATTTTTCAGAAACCTATCCTACATTGCCACTGCATGTTCCCTGACTTTCCCATGCTGACCACACCACTGTGCTTTTCTCCATCCTACATTGCCACTCACTGCCTATACTAATTCAGACCCTCCGATTAACACCACCCCGTGATGTTATATCTCACTCCTACTAGTGATTGTAATGTAACACACACCCATACAATGCGCACCACCGCGTGATGTTTTTCTCACTCCTATAGTGAATGTAATGTAACACACACCCATACAATGCGCACCACCCCGTTATGTTTTTCTCACTCCTACTAGTGAATGTAATGTAACACACACCCATAGAATGCGCACCACCCCGCGATGTTTTTCAGAAACGTATCCTACATTGCCACTGCATGTTCCATGACCTCCCAATTCTGACCAGCCCGCGGTGCTTTTCTCGATCCTACATTGCCACTCACTACCTATCCTAATTCAGACCCTGTGATTCACACCACCCCGTGATGTTTTTCTCACTCCTACTAGTGAATGTAATGTAACACACACACATACAATGCGCACCACCCTGTGATGTTTTTCTCACTCCTACTAGTGAATGTAATGTAACACACAACCATACAATGCGCACCACCCCACGATGTTTTTCAGAAACCTATCCTACACTGCCATTGCATGTTCCCTGACCTCCCCATGCTGACCACCCCTCGGTGCTTTTCTCCATCCTAAATTGCCACTCACTGCGTATCCTAATACAGACCCTGCGATTCACACCACCCCGTGATGTTTTTCTCACTCCTACTAGTGAATGTAATGTAACACACACCCATACAATGCGCACCACCCCGTGATGTTTTTCAGAAACCTATCCTACCTTGCCACTGCATGTTCCCTGACCTCCCCATGCTGACCACCCCGCGGTGCTTTTCTCCATCCGACATTGCCACTCACTGCCTATCCTAAATCAGACCCTCCGATTGATACCACCCCGTGATTTTTTTCTCACTCCTACTAGTGAATGTTATGTAACACACACCCATACAATGTGCACCACCCCGCGATGTTTTTCAGAAACCTATCCTACATTGCCACTGCATGTTCCCTGACGTCCCCATGCTGACCACCCCGCGGTGCTTTTCTGCATCCTATATTGCAACTCACTGCCTATCCTAATTCAGACCCTCCGAATCACACCAGCCCGTGATGTTTTTCTCACACCTACTAGTGAATATAATGTAACACACACCCATACAATGCGCACCACCCCGCGATATTTTTCAGAAAACTATCCTACATTGGCACTGCATGTTCCCTGACCTCCCCATGCTGACCACACCGCGGTGCTTTTCTCCATTCTACATTGCCACTCACTGCCTATACTAATTCAGACCCTCCGATTCAGACCACCCCGTGATATTTTTCTCACTCCTACTAGTGAATGTAATGTAACACACACCCATACAATGCGCACCACCCCGCGATGTTTTTCAGAAACCTATCCTACATTGCCACTGCATGTTCCCTGACCTCCCCATGCTGACCACCCCGCGGTGCTTTTCTCCATCCGACATTGCCACTCACTGCCTATCCTAAATCAGAACCTCCTATTGACACCACCCCGTGATGTTTTTCTCACTCCTACTAGTGAATGTTATGTAACACACACCCATACAATGTGCACCACCCCGCGATCTTTTTCAGAAACCTATCCTACATTGCCACGGCATGTTCCCTGACGTCCCCATGCTGAAAACCCCACGGTGCTTTTCTGCATCCTACATTGCCACTCACTGCCTAACCTAATTCAAACCCTCCAATTCACACCACCCCGTGATGTTTTTCTCACTCCTACTAGTGAATGTAATGTAACACACACCCATACAATGCCCACCACCCCGCGATGTTTTTCAGCAACCTATCCTACATTGTCACTGCATGTTCCCTTACCTCCCCAGGGAGACCAACCCGCGCTGCTTTTCTCCATCCTACATTGCCACTCACTGCCTATCCTAATTCAGACGCTCCGATTCACACCACCCTGTGATGTTTTTCTCACTCCTACTAGTGAATGTAATGTAACACACACCCATACAATGCGCACCACCCCACGATGTTTTTTAGAAACCTATCCTACTTTGCCACTGCATGTTCCCTGACCTCCCCATGCTGACCACCCCGCAGTGCTTTTCTCCATCCGACATTGCCACTCACTGCCTATCCTAAATCAGAACCTCCGATTGACACCACCCCGTGATGTTTTTCTCACTCCTACTAGTGAATGTTATGTAACACACACCCATACAATGTGCACCACCCCGCGATGTTTTTCAGAAACCTATCCTACATTGCCACGGCATGTTCCCTGACGTCCCCATGCTGAAAACCCCGTGGTGCTTTTCTGCATCCTACATTGCCACTCACTGCCTAACCTAATTCAAACCCTCCAATTCACACCACGCCGTGATGTTTTTCTCACTCCTACTAGTGAATGTAATGTAACACACACCCATACAATGCGCACCACCCCGCGATGTTTTTCAGAAACCTATCCTACATTGTCACTGCATGTTCCCTTACCTCCCCAGGGAGTCCAACCCGCGGTGCTTTTCTCCATCCTACATTGCCACTCACTGCCTATACTAATTCAGACCCTCCAATTAACACCACCCCGTGATGTTATTTCTCACTCCTACTAGTGATTGTAATGTAACACACACCCATACAATGCGCACCACCGCGTGATGTTTTTCTCACTCCTACTAGTGAATGTAATGTAACACACACCCATACAATGCGCACCACCCCGTTATGTTTTTCTCACTCCTACTAGTGAATGTAATGTAACACACACCCATACAATGCGCACCACCCCGCGATGTTTTTCAGAAACGTATCCTACATTACCACTGCATGTTCCATGACCTCCCCATTCTGACCAGCCCGCGGTGCTTTTCTCCATCCTACATTGCCACTCACTACCTATCCTAATTCAGACCCTGTGATTCACACCACCCCGTGATGTTTTTCTCACTCCTACTAGTGAATGTAATGTAACACACACACATACAATGCGCACCACCCCGTGATGTTTTTCTCACTCCTACTAGTGATTGTAATGTAACACACACCCATACAATGCGCACCACCGCGTGATGTTTTTCTCACTCCTACTAGTGAATGTAATGTAACACACACCCATACAATGCGCACCACCCCGTTATGTTTTTCTCACTCCTACTAGTGAATGTAATGTAACACACACCCATACAATGCGCACCACCCCACGATGTTTTTCAGAAACCTATCCTACTTTGCCACTGCATGTTCCCTGACCTCCCCATGCTGACCACCCCGCGGTGCTTTTCTCCATCCGACATTGCCACTCACTGCCTATCCTAAATCAGAACCTCCGATTGACACCACCCCGTGATGTTTTTCTCACTCCTACTAGTGAATGTTATGTAACACACACCCATACAATGTGCACCACCCTGCGATGTTTTTCAGAAACCTATCCTACATTGCCACGGCATGTTCCCTGACGTCCCCATGCTGAAAACCCCGTTGTGCTTTTCTGCATCCTACATTGCCACTCACTGCCTAACCTAATTCAAACCCTCCAATTCACACCACGCCGTGATGTTTTTCTCACTCCTACTAGTGAATGTAATGTAACACACACCCATACAATACGCACCACCCCGCGATGTTTTTCAGAAACCTATCCTACATTGTCACTGCATGTTCCCTTACCTCCCCAGGGAGACCAACCCGCGGTGCTTTTCTCCATCCTACATTGCCACTCACTGCCTATACTAATTCAGACCCTCCGATTAACACCACCCCGTGATGTTATTTCTCACTCCTACTAGTGATTGTAATGTAACACACACCCATACAATGCGCACCACCGCGTGATGTTTTTCTCACTCCTACTAGTGAATGTAATGTAACACACACCCATACAATGCGCACCACCCCGTTATGTTTTTCTCACTCCTACTAGTGAATGTAATGTAACACACACCCATACAATGCGCACCACCCCGCGATGTTTTTCAGAAACGTATCCTACATTGCCACTGCATGTTCCATGACCTCCCCATTCTGACCAGCCCGCGGTGCTTTTCTCCATCCTACATTGCCACTCACTACCTATCCTAATTCAGACCCTGTGATTCACACCACCCCGTGATGTTTTTCTCACTCCTACTAGTGAATGTAATGTAACACACACACATACAATGCGCACCACCCCGTGATGTTTTTCTCACTCCTACTAGTGAATGTAATGTAACACACAACCATACAATGCGCACCACCCCACGATGTTTTTCAGAAACCTATCCTACTCTGCCATTGCATGTTCCCTGACCTCCCCATGCTGACCACACCACGGTGCTTTTCTCCATCCTAAATTGCCACTCACTGTGTATCCTAATTCAGACCCTGCGATTCACACCACCCCGTGATGTTTTTCTCACTCCTACTAGTGAATGTAATGTAACACACACCCATACAATGCGCACCACCCCGTGATGTTTTTCTCACTCCTACTAGTGAATGTAATGTAACACACACCCATACAATGCGCACCACCCCGCGATGTTTTTCAGAAATCTATCCTATCTTGCCACTGCATGTTCCCTGACCTCCCCATGCTGACCACCCCGCGGTGCTTTTCTCCATCCGACATTGCCACTCACTGCCTATCCTAAATCAGACCCTCCGATTGATACCACCCCGTGATGTTTTTCTCACTCCTACTAGTGAATGTTATGTAACACACACCCATACAATGTGCACCACCCCGCGATGTTTTTCAGAAACCTATCCTACATTGCCACTGCATGTTCCCTGACGTCCCCATGCTGACCACCCCGCGGTGCTTTTCTGCATCCTATATTGCAACTCAATGACTATCCTAATTCAGACCCTCCGAATCACACCAACCCGTGATGTTTTTCTCACACCTACTAGTGAATGTAATGTAACACACACCCATACAATGCGCACCACCCCGCGATATTTTTCAGAAAACTATCCTACATTGGCACTGCATGTTCCCTGACCTCCCCATGCTGACCACACCGCGGTGCTTTTCTCCATTCTACATTGCCACTCACTGCCTATACTAATTCAGACCCTCCGATTCAGACCACCCCGTGATGTTTTTCTCACTCCTACTAGTGAATGTAATGTAACACACACCCATACAATGCGCACCACCGCGAGATGTTTTTCTCACTCCTACTAGTGAATGTAATGTAACACACACCCATACAATGCGCACCACCCCGCGATGTTTTTCAGAAACCTATCCTACATTGCCACTGCATGTTCCCTGACCTCCCCATGCTGACCACCCCGCGGTGATTTTCTCCATCCGACATTGCCACTCACTGCCTATCCTAAATCAGACCCTCCGATTGATACCACCCCGTGATGTTTTTCTCACTCCTACTAGTGAATGTTATGTAACACACACCCATACAATGTGCACCACCCCGCGATGTTTTTCAGAAACCTATCCTACATTGGCACTGCATGTTCCCTGACCTCCCCATGCTGACCACACCGCGGTGCTTTTCTCCATCCGACATTGCCACTCACTGCCTAACCTAATTCAAACCCTCCAATTCACACCACCCCGTGATGTTTTTCTCACTCCTACTAGTGAATGTAATGTAACACACACCCAGACAATGCGCACCACCCCGCGATGTTTTTCAGAAACCTATCCTACATTGTCACTGCATGTTCCCTTACCTCCCCAGGGAGACCAACCCGCGCTGCTTTTCTCCATCCTACATTGCCACTCACTGCCTATCCTAATTCAGACCCTCCGATTCACACCACCCTGTGATGTTTTTCTCACTCCTACTAGTGAATGTAATGTAACACACACCCATACAATGCGAACCACCCCGTGATGTTTTTCTCACTCCTACTAGTGAATGTAATGTAACGCACACCCATACAATGCGCACAACCCCACGATGTTTTTCAGAAACCTATCCTACTTTGCCACTGCATGTTCCCTGACCTCCCCATGCTGACCACCCCGCGGTGCTTTTCTCCATCCGACATTGCCACTCACTGCCTATCCTAAATCAGAACCTCCGATTGACACCACCCCGTGATGTTTTTCTCACTCCTATTAGTGAATGTTATGTAACACACACCCATACAATGTGCACCACCCCGCGATGTTTTTCAGAAACCTATCCTACATTGCCACGGCATGTTCCCTGACGTCCCCATGCTGAAAATCCCGTGGTGCTTTTCTGCATCCTACATTGCCACTCACTGCCTAACCTAATTCAAACCCTCCAATTCACACCACCCCGTGATGTTTTTCTCACTCCTACTTGTGAATGTAATGTAACACACACACATACAATGCGCACCACCCCGCGATGTTTTTCAGAAACCTATCCTACATTGTCACTGCATGTTCCCTTACCTCCCCATCCTGACCACCCCGCGCTGCTTTTATCCATCCTACATTGCCGCTCACTGCGTATCCTAAATCAGACCCTCCGATTCACACCATCCCATGATGTTTTTCTCACTCCTACTAGTGAATGTAATGTAACACACAACCATATAATGCGCACCACCCCGCGATGTTTTTCAGAAACCTATCCTACATTGCCATTGCATGTTCCCTGACTTCCCCATGCTGACCACCCCGCAGTGCTTTTCTCCATCCTACATTGCCACTCTCAACCTATCCTAATTCAGACCCTCCGATTCACACCACTCTGTGATGTTTTTATCACTCCTTCTAGTGAATGTAATGTAACACACACCCCAACAATGCGCACCACCCCGTGATGTTTTTCTCACTCCTACTAGTGAATGTAATGTAACACACACCCACACAATGCCCACCACCCCGCGATGTTTTTCAGAAACCTATCCTACATTGCCACTGCATGTTCCCTGACGTCCCCATGCTGACCACACCGCGGTGCTTTTCTCCATCCTACATTGCCACTCACTGCCTATCCTAATTCAGACCCTCCGATTCACACCACCCCGTGATGTTTTTCTCACTCCTACTAGTGAATGTAATGTAACACACACCCATACAATGCGCAACACCCCGCGATATTTTTCAGAAACCTATCCTACATTGCCACTGCATGTTCCCTGACCTTCCCATACTGACCACACCACTGTGCTTTTCTCCATCCTACATTGCCACTCACTGCCTATACTAATTCAGACCCTCCGATTAACACCACCCCGTGATGTTATTTCTCACTCCTACTAGTGATTGTAATGTAACACACACCCATACAATGCGCACCACCGCGTGATGTTTTTCTCACTCCTACTAGTGAATGTAATGTAACACACACCCATACAATGCGCACCACCCCGTGATGTTTTTCTCACTCCTACTAGTGAATGTAATGTAACACACACCCATACAATGCGCACCACCCCGGGATGTTTTTCAGAAACCTATCCTACATTGCCACTGCATGTTCCCTTACCTCCCCAGGGAGACCAACCCGTGCTGCTTTTCTCCATCCGACATTGCCACTCACTGCCTATCCTAAATCAGAACCTCCGATTGACACCACCCCGTGATGTTTCTCTCACTCCTACTAGTGAATGTTATGTAACACACACCCATACAATGTGCACCACCCCGCGATGTTTTTCAGAAACCCATCCTACATTGCCACGGCATGTTCCCTGACGTCCCCATGCTGAAAACCCCGCGGTGCTTTTCTGCATCCTACATTGCCACTCACTGCCTAACCTAATTCAAACCCTCCAATTCACACCACCCCGTGATGTTTTTCTCACTCCTACTAATGAATGTAATGTAACACACACCCATACAATGCGCACCACCCCGCGATGTTTTTCAGAAACCTATCCTACATTGTCACTGCATGTTCCCTTACCTCCCCAGGGAGACCAACCCGCGCTGCTTTTCTCCATCCTACATTGCCACTCACTGCCTATCCTAATTCAGACCCTCCGATTCAAACCACCCTGTGATGTTTTTCTCACTCCTACTAGTGAATGTAATGTAACACACACCCATACAATGCGAACCACCCCGTGATGTTTTTCTCACTCCTACTAGTGAATGTAATGTAACGCACACCCATACAATGCGCACCACCCCACGATGTTTTTCAGAAACCTATCCTACTTTGCCACTGCATGTTCCCTGACCTCCCCATGCTGACCACCCCGCGGTGCTTTTCTCCATCCGACTTTGCCACTCACTGCCTATCCTAAATCAGAACCTCCGATTGACACCACCCCGTGATGTTTTTCTCACTCCTATTAGTGAATGTTATGTAACACACACCCATACAATGTGCACCACCCCGCGATGTTTTTCAGAAACCTATCCTACATTGCCACGGCATGTTCCCTGACGTCCCCATGCTGAAAACCCCGTGGTGCTTTTCTGCATCCTACATTGCCACTCACTGCCTAACCTAATTCAAACCCTCCAATTCACACCACCCCGTGATGTTTTTCTCACTCCTACTTGTGAATGTAATGTAACACACACACATACAATGCGCACCACCCCGCGATGTTTTTCAGAAACCTATCCTACATTGTCACTGCATGTTCCCTTACCTCCCTATCCTGACCACCCCGCGCTGCTTTTATCCATCCTACATTGCCACTCACTGCGCATCCTAAATCAGACCCTCCGATTCACACCATCCCATGATGTTTTTCTCACTCCTACTAGTGAATGTAATGTAACACACAACCATATAATGCGCACCACCCCGCGATGTTTTTCAGAAACCTATCCTACATTGCCATTGCATGTTCCCTGACTTCCCCATGCTGACCACCCCGCAGTGCTTTTCTCCATCCTACATTGCCACTCTCAACCTATCCTAATTCAGACCCTCCGATTCACACCACTCTGTGATGTTTTTATCACTCCTTCTAGTGAATGTAATGTAACACACACCCCAACAATGCGCACCACCCCGTGATGTTTTTCTCACTCCTACTAGTGAATGTAATGTAACACACACCCATACAATGCCCACCACCCCGCGATGATTTTCAGAAACCTATCCTACATTGCCACTGCATGTTCCCTGACGTCCCCATGCTGACCACCCCGCGGTGCTTTTCTCCATCCTACATTGCCACTCACTGCCTATCCTAATTCAGACCCTCCGATTCACACCACCCCGTGATGTTTTTCTCACTCCTACTAGTGAATGTAATGTAACACACACCCATACAATGCGCAACACCCCGCGATATTTTTCAGAAACCTATCCTACATTGCCACTGCATGTTCCCTGACCTTCCCATACTGACCACACCACTGTGCTTTTCTCCATCCTACATTGCCACTCACTGCCTATACTAATTCAGACCCTCCGATTAACACCACCCCGTGATGTTATTTCTCACTCCTACTAGTGATTGTAATGTAACACACACCCATACAATGCGCACCACCGCGTGAGGTTTTTCTCACTCCTACTAGTGAATGTAATGTAACACACACCCATACAATGCGCACCACCCCGTGATGTTTTTCTCACTCCTACTAGTGAATGTAATGTAACACACACCCATACAATGCGTACCACCCCGCGATGTTTTTCAGAAACCTATCCTACATTGCCACTGCATGTTCCATGACCTCACCATTCTGACCAGCCCTCGGTGCTTTTCTGCATCCTACATTGCCACTCACTACCTATCCTAATTCAGACCCTGTGATTCACACCACCCCGTCATGTTTTTCTCACTCCTACTAGTGAATGTAATGTAACACACACACATACAATGCGCACCACCCCGTGATGTTTTTCTCACTCCTACTAGTGAATGTAATGTAACACACACCCATACAATGCGCACCACCCCGCGATGTTTTTCTCACTCCTACTAGTGAATGTAATGTAACACACACCCATACAATGCGCACCACCCCGCGATGTTTTTCAGAAACCTATCCTACCTTGCCACTGCATGTTCCCTGACCTCCCCATGCTGACCACCCCGCGGTGCTTTTCTCCATCCGACATTGCCACTCACTGCCTATCCTAAATCAGACCCTCCGATTGATACCACCCCGTGATGTTTTTCTCACTCCTACTAGTGAATGTTATGTAACACACACCCATACAATGTGCACCACCCCGCGATGTTTTTCAGAAACCTATCCTACATTGCCACTGCATGTTCCCTGACGTCCCCATGCTGACCACCCCGCGGTGCTTTTCTGCATCCTATATTGCCACTCACTGCCTATCCTAATTCATACCCTCCGAATCACACCAATCCGTGATGTTTTTCTCACACCTACTAGTGAATGTAATGTAACACACACCCATACAATGCGCACCACCCCGCGATATTTTTCAGAAATCTATCCTACATTGCCACTGCATATTCCCTGACATCCCCATGCTGACCACACCGCGGTGCTTTTCTCCATTCTACATTGCCACTCACTGCCTATACTAATTCAGACCCTCCGATTCAGACCACCCCGTGATGTTTTTCTCACTCCTACTAGTGAATGTAATGTAACACACACCCATACAATGCGCACCACCCCGCGATGTTTTTCAGAAACCTATCCTACATTGCCACTGCATGTTCCTTGACCTCCCCATGCTTACCACCCCGCGGTGCTTTTATCCATCCTACATTGCCACTCACTGCGTATCCTAAATCAGACCCTCCGATTCACACCATCCCGTGATGTTTTTCTCACTCCTACTAGTGAATGTAATGTAACACACAACCATACAATGCGCACCACCCCGCGATATTTTTCAGAAACCTATCCTACATTGCCATTGCATGTTCCCTGACTTCCCCATGCTGACCACCCCGCGGTGCTTTTCTCCATCCTACATTGCCACTCACAGCCTATCCTAATTCAGACCCTCCGATTCACACCACTCCGTGATGTTTTTGTCACTCCTTCTAGTGAATGTAATGTAACACACACCCAAACAATGCGCACCACCCCGTGATGTTTTTCTCACTCCTACTAGTTAATGTAATGTAACACACACCCATACAATGCCCACCACCCCGCGATGTTTTTCAGAAACCTATCCTACATTGCCACTGCATGTTCCCTGACCTCCCCATGCTGACCACCCCGCGGTGTTTTTCTCCATCTGACATTGCCACTCACTGCCTATCCTAAATCAGACCCTCCGATTCACACCAGCCCGTGATGTTTTTCTCACTCCTACTAGTGAATGTTATGTAACACACACCCATACAATGCGCACCACCCCGCGATGTTTTTCAGAAACCTATCCTACATTGCCATTGCATGTTCCCTGACTTCCCCATGCTGACCACCCCGCGGTGCTTTTCTCCATCCTACATTGCCACTCACTGCCTATCGTAATTCAGACCCTCAGATTCAAACCACCACGTGATGTTTTTCTCACTCCTACTAGTGAATGTAATGTAACACACACCCATACAATGCGCACCACCCCGTGTTGTTTTTCTCACTCCTACTAGTGAACGTAATGTAACACACACCCATACAATGCGCACCACCCCGTGATGTTTTTCTCACTCCTACTAGTGATTGTAATGTAACACACACACATAAAATGCGCACCACCCCACGTTGTTTTTCAGAAACCTATCCTACATTGCCACTGCATGTTCCCTGACCTCCCCATGGTGACGACCCCGCGGTGCTTTTCTCCATCCTACATTGGCACTCACTGCCTATCCTAATTCAGACCCTCCGATTCAAACCACCCCGTGATGTTTTTCTCAATCCTACTAGTGAATGTAATGTAACACACACCCATACAATGCGCACCACCCCGTGTTGTTTTTCTCACTCCTACTAGTGAACGTAATGTAACACACATCCATACAATGCGCACCACCCCGTGTTGTTTTTCTCACTCCTACTAGTGAACGTAATGTAACACACACCCATACAATGCGCACCACCCCGTGATGTTTTTCTCAATCCTACTAGTGAATGTAATGTAACACACACCCATACAATGCGCACCTCCCCGCGATGTTTTTCAGAAAACTATCCTACATTGCCACTGCATGTTCCCTGACCTTCCCATGCTGACCACCCCTCGGTGCTTTTCTCCATCCTACATTGCCACTCACTGCCTATCCTAATTCAGACCCTCCGATTCACACCAACCCGTGATGTTTTTCTCACTCCTACTCGTGAATGTAATGTAACACACATCAATACAATGCGCACCAACCCGTGTTTTTCTCACTCCTACTAGTGAATGTAATGTAACACACACCCATACAATGCGCACCACTCCACGATGTTTTTCAGAAACCTATCCTACATTGGGGCTGCATTTTCCCTGACCTCCCCATCCTGACCACCCCGCGGTGCTTTTATCCATCCTACATTGCCACTCACTGCGTATCCTAAAACAGACCCTCCGATTCACACCATCCCGTGATGTTTTTCTCACTCCTACTAGTGAATGTAATGTAACACACAACCATACAATGCGCACCACCCCGCGATGTTTTTCAGAAACCTATCCTACATTGCCATTGCATGTTCCCTGAGTTCCCCATGCTGACCACCCCGCGGTGCTTTTCTCCATCCTACATTGCCACTCACAGCCTATCCTAATTCAGACCCTCCGATTCACACCACTCCGTGATGTTTTTGTCACTCCTTCTAGTGAATGTAATGTAACACACACCCCAACAATGCGCACCACCCCGTGATGTTTTTCTCACTCCTACTAGTGAATGTAATGTAACACACACCCATACAATGCCCACCACCCCGCGATGTTTTTCAGAAACCTATCCTACATTGCCACTGCATGTTCCCTGACCTCCCCATGCTGACCACCCCGCGGTGTTTTTCTCCATCTGACATTGCCACTCACTGCCTATCCTAAATCAGACCTTCCGATTCACACCAGCCCGTGATGTTTTTCTCACTCCTACTAGTGAATGTTATGTAACACACACCCATACAATGCGCACCACCCCGCGATGTTTTTCAGAAACCTATCCTACATTGCCACTGCATGTTCCCTGAGGTCCCAATGCTGACCACCCCGCGGTGCTTTTCTCCATCCTACATTTCCACTCACTGCCTATCCTAATTCAGACCCTCAGATTCACACCACCCCGTGATGTTTTTCTCACTCCTACTAGTGAATGTAATGTAACACACACCCATACAATGCGCACCACCCCGTGTTTTTTTTCTCACTCCTACTAGTGAACGTAATGTAACACACACCCATACAATGCGCACCACCCCGTGATGTTTTTCTCACTCCTACTAGTGAATGTAATGTAACACACACCCATACAGTGCGCACCACCCCGCGATATTTTTCAGAAACCTATCCTACATTGCCACTGCATGTTCCCTGACCTTCCCATGCTGACCACACCACTGTGCTTTTCTCCATCCTATATTGCCACTCACTGCCTATACTAATTCAGACCCTCCGATTAACACCACCCCGTGATGTTTTTCTCACTCCTACTAGTGATTGTAATGTAAAACACACCCATACAATGCGCACCACCGCGTGATGTTTTTCTCACTCCTACTAGTGAATGTAATGTAACACACACCCATACAATGCGTACCACCCCGTGATGTTTTTCTCACTCCTACTAGTGAATGTAATGTAACACACACCCATACAATGCGCACCACCCCGCGATGTTTTTCAGAAACGTATCCTACATTCCCACTGCATGTTCCAAGACCTCCCCATTCTGACCAGCCCGTGGTGCTTTTCTCCATCCTACATTGCCACTCACTACCTATCCTAATTCAGACCCGGTGATTCACACCACCCCGTGATGTTTTTCTCACTCCTACTAGTGAATGTAATGTAACACACACCCATACATTGCGCATCACCCCGTGATGTTTTTCTCACTCCTACTAGTGAATGTAATGTAACACACACCCATAAAATGCGCACCACCCCGTGATGTTTTTCTCACTCCTAATAGTGAATGTAATGTAACACACAACCATACAATGCGCACCACCCCACGATGTTTTTCAGAAACCTATCCTACACTGCCATTGCATGTTCCCTGACCTCCCCATGCTGACCACCCCACGGTGCTTTTCTCCATCCTAAATTGCCACTCACTGCCTATCCTAATTCAGACTCTGCGATTCACACAACCCCGTGATGTTTTTCTCACTCCTACTAGTGAATGTAATGTAACACACACCCATACAATGCGCACCACCCCGTGATGTTTTTCTCACTCCTACTTGTGAATGTAATGTAACACACACCCATACAATGCGCAACACCCCGCGATGTTTTTCAGAAACCTATCCTACATTGCCAATGAATATTCCCTGACCTCCCCATGCTGACCACCCCGCGGTGCTTTTCTCCATCCGACATTGCCACTCACTGCCTATCCTAAATCAGACCCTCCGATTCACACCACCCCGTGATGGTTTTCTCTCTCCTACTAGTGAATGTTATGTAACACACACCCATACAATGTGCACCACCCCGCGATGTTTTTCAGAAACCTATCCTACATTGCCACTGCATATTCCCTGACGTCCCCATGCTGACCACCCCGCGGTGCTTTTCTCCATCCTACATTGCCACTCACTGCCTATCCTAATTCAGACCCTCTGATTCACACCACCCCGTGATGTTTTTCTCACTCCTACTAGTGAATGTAATGTAACACACACCCATACATTGCGCAACACCCCGTGATGTTTTTCTCACTCCTACTAGTGAATGTAATGTAACACACACCCATACAATGCGCACCACCCCGCGATGTTTTTCAGAAACCTATCCTACCTTGCCACTGCATGTTCCCTGACTTCCCCATGCTGACCACCCCGCGGTGCTTTTCTGCATCCTATATTGCCACTCACTGCCTATCCTAATTCCGACCCTCCGAATCACACCAACCCGTGATGTTTTTCTCACACCTACTAGTGAATGTAATGTAACACACACCCATACAATGCGCACCACCCCGCGATATTTTTCAGAAAACTATCCTACATTGCCACTGCATGTTCCCTGACCTCCCCATGCTGACCACACCGCGGTGCTTTTCTCCATTCTACATTGCCACTCACTGCCTATACTAATTCAGACCCTCCGATTCAGACCACCCCGTGATGTTATTTCTCACTCCTACTAGTGATTGTAATGTAACACACACCCATACAATGCGCACCACCGCGTGATGTTTTTCTCACTCCTACTAGTGAATGTAATGTAACACACACCCATACAATGCGCACCACCCCGTCATGTTTTTCTCACTCCTACTAGTGAATGTAATGTAACACACACCCATACAATGCGCACCACCCCGCGATGTTTTTCAGAAACCTATCCTACATTGCCACTGCATGTTCCCTTACCTCCCCAGGGAGACCAACCCGCGCTGCTTTTCTCCATCCGACATTGCCACTCACTGCCTATCCTAAATCAGAACCTCCGAATGACACCACCCCGTGATGTTTCTCTCACTCCTACTAGTGAATGTTATGTAACACACACCCATACAATGTGCACCACCCCGCGATGTTTTTCAGAAACCTATCCTACATTGCCACGGCATGTTCCCTGACGTCCCCATGCTGAAAACCCCGCGGTGCTTTTCTGCATCCTACATTGCCACTCACTGCCTAACCTAATTCAAACCCTCCAATTCACACCACCCCGTGATGTTTTTCTCACTCCTACTAGTGAATGTAATGTAACACACACCCATACAATGCGCACCACCCCGCGATGTTTTTCAGAAACCTATCCTACATTGTCACTGCATGTTCCCTTACCTCCCCAGGGAGACCAACCCGCGCTGCTTTTCTCCATCCTACATTGCCACTCACTGCCTATCCTAATTCAGACCCTCCGATTCACACCACCCTGTGATGTTTTTCTCACTCCTACTAGTGAATGTAATGTAACACACACCCATACAATGCGAACCACCCCGTGATGTTTTTCTCACTCCTACTAGTGAATGTAATGTAACGCACACCCATACAATGCGCACAACCCCACGATGTTTTTCAGAAACCTATCCTACTTTGCCACTGCATGTTCCCTGACCTCCCCATGCTGACCACCCCGCGGTGCTTTTCTCCATCCGACATTGCCACTCACTGCCTATCCTAAATCAGAACCTCCGATTGACACCACCCCGTGATGTTTTTCTCACTCCTATTAGTGAATGTTATGTAACACACACCCATACAATGTGCACCACCCCGCGATGTTTTTCAGAAACCTATCCTACATTGCCACGGCATGTTCCCTGACGTCCCCATGCTGAAAACCCCGTGGTGCTTTTCTGCATCCTACATTGCCACTCACTGCCTAACCTAATTCAAACCCTCCAATTCACACCATCCCGTGATGTTTTTCTCACTCCTACTTGTGAATGTAATGTAACACACACACATACAATGCGCACCACCCCGCGATGTTTTTCAGAAACCTATTCTACATTGTCACTGCATGTTCCCTTACCTCCCCATCCTGACCACCCCGCGCTGCTTTTATCCATCCTACATTGCCACTCACTGCGTATCCTAAATCAGACCCTCCAATTCACACCATCCCATGATGTTTTTCTCACTCCTACTAGTGAATGTAATGTAACACACAACCATATAATGCGCACCACCCCGCGATGTTTTTCAGAAACCTATCCTACATTGCCATTGCATGTTCCCTGAATTCCCCATGCTGACCACCCCGCAGTGCTTTTCTCCATCCTACATTGCCACTCTCAACCTATCCTAATTCAGACCCTCTGATTCACACCACTCTGTGATGTTTTTATCACTCCTTCTAGTGAATGTAATGTAACACACACCCCAACAATGCGCACCACCCCGTGATGTTTTTCTCACTCCTACTAGTGAATGTAATGTAACACACACCCATACAATGCCCACCACCCCGCGATGTTTTTCAGAAACCTATCCTACATTGCCACTGCATGTTCCCTGACGTCCCCATGCTGACCACCCGGCGGTGCTTTTCTCCATCCTACATTGCCACTCACTGACTATCCTAATTCAGACCCTCCGATTCACACCACCCCGTGATGTTTTTCTCACTCCTACTAGTGAATGTAATGTAACACACACCCGTACAATGCGCAACACCCCGCGATATTTTTCAGAAACCTATCCTACATTGCCACTGCATGTTCCCTGACCTTCCCATACTGACCACACCACTGTGCTTTTCTCCATCCTACATTGCCACTCACTGCCTATACTAATTCAGACCCTCCGATTAACACCACCCCGTGATGTTATTTCTCACTCCTACTAGTGATTGTAATGTAACACACACCCATACAATGCGCACCACCGCGTGATGTTTTTCTCACTCCTACTAGTGAATGTAATGTAACACACACCCATACAATGCGCACCACCCCGTGATGTTTTTCTCACTCCTACTAGTGAATGTAATGTAACACACACCCATACAATGCGCACCACCCCGCGATGTTTTTCAGAAACCTATCCTACATTGCCACTGCATGTTCCATGACCTCCCCATTCTGACCAGCCCTCGGTGCTTTTCTGCATCCTACATTGCCACTCACTACCTATCCTAATTCAGACCCTGTGATTCACACCACCCCGTGATGTTTTTCTCACTCCTACTAGTGAATGTAATGTAACACACACACATACAATGCGCACCACCCCGTGATGTTTTTCTCACTCCTACTAGTGAATGTAATGTAACACACACCCATACAATGCGCACCACCCCGCGATGTTTTTCTCACTCCTACTAGTGAATGTAATGTAACACACAGCCATACAATGCGCACCACCCCGCGATGTTTTTCAGAAACCTATCCTACCTTGCCACTGCATGTTCCCTGACCTCCCCATGCTGACCACCCCGCGGTGCTTTTCTCCATCCGACATTGCCACTCACTGCCTATCCTAAATCAGACCCTCCGATTGATACCACCCCGTGATGTTTTTCTCACTCCTACTAGTGAATGTTATGTAACACACACCCATACAATGCGCACCACCGCGTGATGTTTTTCTCACTCCTACTAGTGAACGTAATGTAACACACACCCATACAATGCGCACCACCCCGTGATGTTTTTCTCACTCCTACTAGTGAATGTAATGTAACACACACCCATACAGTGCGCACCACCCCGCGATATTTTTCAGAAACCTATCCTACATTGCCACTGCATGTTCCCTGACCTTCCCATGCTGACCACACCACTGTGCTTTTCTCCATCCTATATTGCCACTCACTGCCTATACTAATTCAGACCCTCCGATTAACACCACCCCGTGATGTTTTTCTCACTCCTACTAGTGATTGTAATGTAAAACACACCCATACAATGCGCACCACCGCGTGATGTTTTTCTCACTCCTACTAGTGAATGTAATGTAACACACACCCATACAATGCGTACCACCCCGTGATGTTTTTCTCACTCCTACTAGTGAATGTAATGTAACACACACCCATACAATGCGCACCACCCCGCGATGTTTTTCAGAAACGTATCCTACATTCCCACTGCATGTTCCATGACCTCCCCATTCTGACCAGCCCGTGGTGCTTTTCTCCATCCTACATTGCCACTCACTACCTATCCTAATTCAGACCCGGTGATTCACACCACCCCGTGATGTTTTTCTCACTCGTACTAGTGAATGTAATGTAACACACACACATACAATGCGCACCACCCCGTGATGTTTTTCTCACTCCTACTAGTGAATGTAATGTAACACACAACCATACAATGCGCACCACCCCACGATGTTTTTCAGAAACCTATCCTACACTGCCATTGCATGTTCCCTGACCTCCCCATGCTGACCACCCCACGGTGCTTTTCTCCATCCTAAATTGCCACTCACTGCCTATCCTAATTCAGACCCTGCGATTCACACCACCCCGTGATGTTTTTCTCACTCCTACTAGTGAATGTAATGTAACACACACCCATACAATGCGCACCACCCCGTGATGTTTTTCTCACTCCTACTTGTGAATGTAATGTAACACACACCCATACAATGCGCAACACCCCGCGATGTTTTTCAGAAACCTATCCTACATTGCCAATGAATATTCCCTGACCTCCCCATGCTGACCACCCCGCGGTGCTTTTCTCCATCCGACATTGCCACTCACTGCCTATCCTAAATCAGACCCTCCGATTCACACCACCCCGTGATGGTTTTCTCTCTCCTACTAGTGAATGTTATGTAACACACACCCATACAATGTGCACCACCCCGCGATGTTTTTCAGAAACCTATCCTACATTGCCACTGCATATTCCCTGACGTCCCCATGCTGACCACCCCGCGGTGCTTTTCTCCATCCTACATTGCCACTCACTGCCTATCCTAATTCAGACCCTCTGATTCACACCACCCCGTGATGTTTTTCTCACTCCTACTAGTGAATGTAATGTAACACACACCCATACATTGCGCAACACCCCGTGATGTTTTTCTCACTCCTACTAGTGAATGTAATGTAACACACACCCATACAATGCGCACCACCCCGCGATATTTTTCAGAAAACTATCCTACATTGGCACTGCATGTTCCCTGACCTCCCCATGCTGACCACACCGCGGTGCTTTTCTGCATTCTACATTGCCACTTACTGCCTATACTAATTCAGACCCTCCGATTCAGACCACCCCGTGATGTTTTTCTCACTCCTACTAGTGAATGTAATGTAACACACACCCATACAATGTGCACCACCGCGAGATGTTTTTCTCACTCCTACTAGTGAATGTAATGTAACACACACCCATACAATGCGCATCACCCCGCGATGTTTTTCAGAAACCTATCCTACATTGCCACTGCATGTTCCCTGACCTCCCCATGCTGACCACCCCGCGGTGCTTTTCTCCATCCGACATTGCCACTCACTGCCTATCCTAAATCAGACCCTCCGATTGATACCACCCCGTGATGTTTTTCTCACTCCTACTAGTGAATGTTATGTAACACACACCCATACAATGTGCACCACCCCGCGATGTTTTTCAGAAACCTATCCTACATTGCCACTGCATGTTCCCTGACGTCCCCATGCTGACCACCCCGCGGTGCTTTTCTGCATCCTATATTGCAACTCACTGCCTATCCTAATTCAGACCCTCCGAATCACACCAACCCGTGATGTTTTTCTCACACCTACTAGTGAATGTAATGTAACACACACCCATACAATGCGCACCACCCCGCGATATTTTTCAGAAAACTATCCTACATTGGCACTGCATGTTCCCTGACCTCCCCATGCTGACCACACCGCGGTGCTTTTCTCCATTCTACATTGCCACTCACTGCCTATACTAATTCAGACCCTCCGATTCAGACCACCCCGTGATGTTTTTCTCACTCCTACTAGTGAATGTAATGTAACACACACCCATACAATGCGCACCACCGCGAGATGTTTTTCTCACTCCTACTAGTGAATGTAATGTAACACACACCCATACAATGCGCACCACCCCGCGATGTTTTTCAGAAACCTATCCTACATTGCCACTGCATGTTCCCTGACCTCCCCATGCTGACCACCCCGCGGTGCTTTTCTCCATCCGACATTGCCACTCACTGCCTATCCTAAATCAGAACCTCCGATTGACACCACCCCGTGATGTTTTTCTCACTCCTACTAGTGAATGTTATGTAACACACACCCATACAATGTGCACCACCCCGCGATGTTTTTCAGAAACCTATCCTACATTGCCACGGCATGTTCCCTGACGTCCCCATGCTGAAAACCCCGCGGTGCTTTTCTGCATCCTACATTGCCACTCACTGCCTAACCTAATTCAAACCCTCCAATTCACACCACCCCGTGATGTTTTTCTCACTCCTACTAGTGAATGTAATGTAACACACACCCATACAATGCGCACCACCCCGCGATGTTTTTCAGAAACCTATCCTACATTGTCACTGCATGTTCCCTTACCTCCCCAGGGAGACCAACCCGAGCTGCTTTTCTCCATCCTACATTGCCACTCACTGCCTATCCTAATTCAGACCCTCCGATTCACACCACCCTGTGATGTTTTTCTCACTCCTACTAGTGAATGTAATGTAACACACACCCATACAATGCGAACCACCCCGTGATGTTTTTCTCACTCCTACTAGTGAATGTAATGTAACGCACACCCATACAATGCGCACCACCCCACGATGTTTTTCAGAAACCTATCCTACTTTGCCACTGCATGTTCCCTGACCTCCCCATGCTGACCACCCCGCGGTGCTTTTCTCCATCCGACATTGCCACTCACTGCCTATCCTAAATCAGAACCTCCGATTGACACCACCCCGTGATGTTTTTCTCACTCCTATTAGTGAATGTTATGTAACACACACCCATACAATGTGCACCACCCCGCGATGTTTTTCAGAAACCTATCCTACATTGCCACGGCATGTTCCCTGACGTCCCCATGCTGAAAACCCCGTGGTGCTTTTCTGCATCCTACATTGCCACTCACTGCCTAACCTAATTCAAACCCTCCAATTCACACCACCCCGTGATGTTTTTCTCACTCCTACTAGTGAATGTAATGTAACACACACACATACAATGCGCACCACCCCGCGATGTTTTTCAGAAACCTATCCTACATTGCAACTGCATGTTCCCTTACCTCCCCATCCTGACCACCCCGCGCTGCTTTTATCCATCCTACATTGCCACTCACTGCATATCCTAAATCAGACCCTCCGATTCACACCATCCCATGATGTTTTTCTCACTCCTACTAGTGAATGTAATGTAACACACAACCATATAATGCGCACCACCCCGCGATGTTTTTCAGAAACCTATCCTACATTGCCATTGCATGTTCCCTGACTTCCCCATGCTGACCACCCCGCAGTGCTTTTCTCCATCCTACATTGCCACTCTCAACCTATCCTAATTCAGACCCTCCGATTCACACCACTCTGTGATGTTTTTATCACTCCTTCTAGTGAATGTAATGTAACACACACCCCAACAATGCGCACCACCCCGTGATGTTTTTCTCACTCCTACTAGTGAATGTAATGTAACACACACCCATACAATGCCCACCACCCCGCGATGTTTTTCAGAAACCTATCCTACAATGCCACTGCATGTTCCCTGACGTCCCCATGCTGACCACCCCGCGGTGCTTTTCTCCATCCTACATTGCCACTCACTGCCTATCCTAATTCAGACCCTCCGATTCACACCACCCCGTGATGTTTTTCTCACTCCTACTAGTGAATGTAATGTAACACACACCCATACAATGCGCACCACCCCGCGATGTTTTTCAGAATCCTATCCTACCTTGCCATTGCATGTTCCCTGACTTCCCCATGCTGACCACCCCGCAGTGCTTTTCTCCATCCTACATTGCCACTCTCAACCTATCCTAATTCAGACCCTCCGATTCACACCACTCTGTGATGTTTTTATCACTCCTTCTAGTGAATGTAATGTAACACACACCCCAACAATGCGCACCACCCCGTGATGTTTTTCTCACTCCTACTAGTGAATGTTATGTAACACACACCCATACAATGTGCACCACCCCGCGATGTTTTTCAGAAACCTATCCTACATTGCCACTGCATGTTCCCTGACGTCCCCATGCTGACCACCCCGCGGTGCTTTTCTGCATCCTATATTGCCACTCACTGCCTATCCTAATTCATACCCTCCGAATCACACCAATCCGTGATGTTTTTCTCACACCTACTAGTGAATGTAATGTAACACACACCCATACAATGCGCACCACCCCGCGATATTTTTCAGAAAACTATCCTACATTGCCACTGCATATTCCCTGACCTCCCCATGCTGACCACACCGCGGTGCTTTTCTCCATTCTACATTGCCACTCACTGCCTATACTAATTCAGACCCTCCGATTCAGACCACCCCGTGATGTTTTTCTCACTCCTACTAGTGAATGTAATGTAACACACACCCATACAATGCGCACCACCGCGAGATGTTTTTCTCACTCCTACTAGTGAATGTAATGTAACACACACCCATACATTGCGCACCACCCCGCGATGTTTTTCAGAAACCTATCCTACATTGCCACTGCATGTTCCCTGACCTCCCCATGCTGACCACCCCGCGGTGCTTTTCTCCACCGACATTGCCACTCACTGCCTATCCTAAATCAGAACCTCCGATTGACACCACCCCGTGATGTTTTTCTCACTCCTACTAGTGAATGTTATGTAACACACAACCATACAATGTGCACCACCCCGCGATGTTTTTCAGCAACCTATCCTACATTGCCACGGCATGTTCCCTGACGTCCCCATGCTGAAAACACCGCAGTGCTTTTCTGCATCCTACATTGCCACTCACTGCCTAACCTAATTCAAACCCTCCAATTCACACCACCCCGTGATATTTTTCTCACTCCTACTAGTGAATGTAATGTAACACACACCCATACAATGCGCACCACCCCGCGATGTTTTTCAGAAACCTATCCTACATTGTCACTGCATGTTCCCTTACCTCCCCAGGGAGACCAACCCGCGGTGCTTTTCTCCATCCTACATTGCCACTCACTGCCTATCCTAATTCAGACCCTCCGATTCACACCACCCTGTGATGTTTTTCTCACTCCTACTAGTGAATGTAATGTAACACACACCCATACAATGCGAACCACCCCGTGATGATTTTCTCACTCCTACTAGTGAATGTAATGTAACACACACCCATACAATGCGCACCACCCCGCGATGTTTTTCAGAAAACTATCCTACATTGCCACTGCATGTTCCTTGACCTCCCCATGCTTACCACCCCGCGGTGCTTTTATCCATCCTACATTGCCACTCACTGCGTATCCTAAATCAGACCCTCCGATTCACACCATCCCGTGATGTTTTTCTCACTCCTACTAGTGAATGTAATGTAACACACAACCATACAATGCGCACCACCCCGCGATGTTTTTCAGAAACCTATCCTACATTGCCATTGCATGTTCCCTGACTTCCCCATGCTGACCACCCCGCGGTGCTTTTCTCCATCCTACATTGCCACTCACAGCCTATCCTAATTCAGACCGTCCGATTCACACCACTCCGTGATGTTTTTGTCACTCCTTCTAGTGAATGTAATGTAACACACACCCAAACAATGCGCACCACCCCGTGATGTTTTTCTCACTCCTACTAGTTAATGTAATGTAACACACACCCATACAATGCCCAACACCCCGCGATGTTTTTCAGAAACCTATCCTACATTGCCACTGCATGTTCCCTGACCTCCCCATGCTGACCACCCCGCGGTGTTTTTCTCCATCCGACATTGCCACTCACTGCCTATCCTAAATCAGACCCTCCGATTCACACCAGCCCGTGATGTTTTTCTCACTCCTACTAGTGAATGTTATGTAACACACACCCATACAATGCGCACCACCCCGCGATGTTTTTCAGAAACCTATCCTACATTGCCATTGCATGTTCCCTGACTTCCCCATGCTGACCACCCCGCGGTGCTTTTCTCCATGCTACATTGCCACTCACTGCCTATCCTAATTCAGACCCTCCGATTCAAACCACCCCGTGATGTTTTTCTCACTCCTCCTAGTGAATGTAATGTAACACACACCCATACAATGCGCACCACCCCGTGTTGTTTTTCTCACTCCTACTAGTGAACGTAATTTAACACACACCCATACAATGCGCACCACCCCGTGATGTTTTTCTCACTCCTACTAGTGATTGTAATGTAACACACACACATACAATGCGCACCACCCCACGATGTTTTTCAGAAACCTATCCTACATTGCCACTGCATGTTCCCTGACCTCCCCATGGTGACGACCCCGCGGTGCTTTTCTCCATCCTACATTGGCACTCACTGCCTATCCTAATTCAGACCCTCCAATTCAAACCACCCCGTGATGTTTTTCTCACTCCTACTAGTGAATGTAATGTAACACACACCGATACAATGCGCACCACCCCGTGTTGTTTTTCTCACTCCTACTAGTGAACGTAATGTTACACACACCCATACAATGCGCACCACCCCGTGTTGTTTTTATCACTCCTACTAGTGAACGTAATGTAACACACACCCATACAATGCGCACCACCCCGTGATGTTTTTCTCAATCCTACTAGTGAATGTAATGTAACACACACCCATACAATGCGCACCTCCCCGCGATGTTTTTCAGAAAACTATCCTACATTGCCACTGCATGTTCCCTGACCTTCCCATGCTGACCACCCCTCGGTGCTTTTCTCCATCCTACATTGCCACTCACTGCCTGTCCTAATTCAGACCCTCCGATTCACACCAACCCGTGATGTTTTTCTCACTCCTACTCGTGAATGTAATGTAACACACATCAATACAATGCGCACCAACCCGTGTTTTTCTCACTCCTACTAGTGAATGTAATGTAACACACACCCATACAATGCGCACCACTCCACAATGTTTTTCAGAAACCTATCCTACATTGGGGCTGCATTTTCCCTGACCTCCGCATCCTGACCACCCCGCGGTGCTTTTATCCATCCTACATTGCCACTCACTGCGTATCCTAAATCAGACCCTCCGATTCACACCATCCCGTGATGTTTTTCTCACTCCTACTAGTGAATGTAATGTAACACACAACCATACAATGCGCACCACCCCGCGATGTTTTTCAGAAACCTATCCTACATTGCCATTGCATGTTCCCTGACTTCCCCATGCTGACCACCCCGCGGTGCTTTTCTCCATCCTACATTGCCACTCACAGCCTATCCTAATTCAGACCCTCCGATTCACACCACTCCGTGATGTTTTTGTCACTCCTTCTAGTGAATGTAATGTAACACACACCCCAACAATGCGCACCACCCCGTGATGTTTTTCTCACTCCTACTAGTGAATGTAATGTAACACACACCCATACAATGCCCACCACCCCGCGATGTTTTTCAGAAACCTATCCTACATTGCCACTGCATGTTCCCTGACCTCCCCATGCTGACCACCCCGCGGTATTTTTCTCCATCTGACATTGCCACTCACTGCCTATCCTAAATCAGACCCTCCGATTCACACCAGCCCGTGATGTTTTTCTCACTCCTACTAGTGAATGTTATGTAACACACACCCATACAATGCGCACCACCCCGCGATGTTTTTCAGAAACCTATCCTACATTGCCACTGCATGTTCCCTGAGGTCCCAATGCTGACCACCCCGCGGTGCTTTTCTCCATCCTACATTTCCACTCACTGCCTATCCTACTTCAGACCCTCCGATTCACACCACCCCGTGATGTTTTTCTCACTCCTACTAGTGAATGTAATGTAACACACACCCATACAATGCGCACCACCCCGTGTTTTTTTTCTCACTCCTACTAGTGAACGTAATGTAACACACACCCATACAATGCGCACCACCCCGTGATGTTTGTCTCACTCCTACTAGTGAATGTAATGTAACACACACCCACACAGTGCGCACCACCCCGCGATATTTTTCAGAAACCTATCCTACATTGCCACTGCATGTTCCCTGACCTTCCCATGCTGACCACACCACTGTGCTTTTCTCCATCCTATATTGCCACTCACTGCCAATACTAATTCAGACCCTCCGATTAACACCACCCCGTGATGTTTTTCTCACTCCTACTAGTGATTGTAATGTAAAACACACCCATACAATGCGCACCACCGCGTGATGTTTTTCTCACTCCTACTAGTGAATGTAATGTAACACACACCCATACAATGCGTACCACCCCGTGATGTTTTTCTCACTCCTACTAGTGAATGTAATGTAACACACACCCATACAATGCGCACCACCCCGCGATGTTTTTCAGAAACGTATCCTACATTGCCACTGCATGTTCCATGACCTCCCCATTCTGACCAGCCCGTGGTGCTTTTCTCCATCCTACATTGCCACTCACTACCTATCCTAATTCAGACCCGGTGATTCACACCACCCCGTGATGTTTTTCTCACTCGTACTAGTGAATGTAATGTAACACACACACATACAATGCGCACCACCCCGTGATGTTTTTCTCACTCCTACTAGTGAATGTAATGTAACACACAACCATACAATGCGCACCACCCCACGATGTTTTTCAGAAACCTATCCTACACTGCCATTGCATGTTCCCTGACCTCCCCATGCTGACCACCCCACGGTGCTTTTCTCCATCCTAAATTGCCACTCACTGCCTATCCTAATTCAGACCCTGCGATTCACACCACCCCGTGATGTTTTTCTCACTCCTACTTGTGAATGTAATGTAACACACACCCATACAATGCGCAACACCCCGCGATGTTTTTCAGAAACCTATCCTACATTGCCAATGAATATTCCCTGACCTCCCCATGCTGACCACCCTGCGGTGCTTTTCTCCATCCGACATTGCCACTCACTGCCTATCCTAAATCAGACCCTCCGATTCACACCACCCCGTGATGGTTTTCTCACTCCTACTAGTGAATGTTATGTAACACACACCCATACAATGTGCACCACCCCGCGATGTTTTTCAGAAACCTATCCTACATTGCCACTGCATATTCCCTGACCTCCCCATGCTGACCACCCCGCGGTGCTTTTCTCCATCTGACATTACCACTCACTGCCTAGCCTAAATCAGAACCTCCGATTGACACCACCCCGTGATGTTTTTCTCACTCCTACTAGTGAATGTAATGTAACACACACCCATACAATGCGCACCACCCCGCGATGTTTTTCAGAAACCTATCCTACCTTGCCACTGCATGTTCCCTGACTTCCCCATGCTGACCACCCCGCGGTGCTTTTCTGCATCCTATATTGCCACTCACTGCCTATCCTAATTCAGACCCTCCGAATCACACCAACCCGTGATGTTTTTCTCACACCTACTAGTGAATGTAATGTAACACACACCCATACAATGCGCACCACCCCGCGATATTTTTCAGAAAACTATCCTACATTGCCACTGCATGTTCCCTGACCTCGCCATGCTGACCACACCGCGGTGCTTTTCTCCATTCTACATTGCCACTCACTGCCTATACTAATTCAGACCCTCCGATTCAGACCACCCCGTGATGTTTTTCTCACTCCTACTAGTGAATGTAATGTAACACACACCCATACAAAGCGCACCACCGCGAGATGTTTTTCTCACTCCTACTAGTGAATGTAATGTAACACACACCCATAGAATGCGCACCACCCCGCGATGTTTTTCAGAAACCTATCCTACATTGCCACTGCATGTTCCCTGACCTCCCCATGCTGACCACCCCGCGGTGCTTTTCTCCATCTGACATTACCACTCACTGCCTAGCCTAAATCAGAACCTCCGATTGACACCACCCCGTGATGTTTTTCTCACTCCTACTAGTGAATGTTATGTAACACACACCCATACAATGTGCACCACCCCGCGATGTTTTTCAGAAACCTATCCTACATTGCCACGGCATGTTCCCTGACGTCCCCATGGGGAAAACCCCACGGTGCTTTTCTGCATCCTACATTGCCACTCACTGCCTAACCTAATTCAAACCCTCCAATTCACACCACCCCGTGATGTTTTTCTCACTCCTACTAGTGAATGTAATGTAACACACACCCATACAATGCGCACCACCCCGCGATGTTTTTCAGAAACCTATCCTACATTGTCACTGCATGTTCCCTTACCTCCCCAGGGAGACCACCCCGCGGTGCTTTTCTCCATCCTACATTGCCACTCACTGCCTATCCTAATTCAGACCCTCCGATTCACACCACCCTGTGATGTTTTTCTCACTCCTACTAGTGAATGTAATGTAACACACACCCATACAATGCGCACCACCCCGCGATGTTTTTCAGAAACCTATCCTACATTGTCACTGCATGTTCCCTTACCTCCCCAGGGAGACCACCCCGCGGTGCTTTTCTCCATCCTACATTGCCACTCACTGCCTATCCTAATTCAGACCCTCCGATTCACACCAACCCGTGATGTTTTTCTCACTCCTACTCGTGAATGTAATGTAACACACATCAATACAATGCGCACCAACTCGTGTTTTTCTCACTCCTACTTGTGAATGTAATGTAACACACACCCATACAATGCGCACCACCCCACGATGTTTTTCAGAAACCTATCCTACATTGCCACTGCATGTTCCCTGACCTCCCCATGCTGACCACACCACGGTGCTTTTATCCATCCTACATTGCCACTCACTGCGTATCCTAAATCAGACCCTCCGATTCACACCACTCCGTGATGTGTTTGTCACTGCTTCTAGTGAATGTAATGTAACACACACCCAAACAATGCGCACCACCGCGTGATGTTTTTCTCACTCCTACTAGTGAATGTAATGTAACACACACCCATACAATGCCCACCACCCCGCGATGTTTTTCAGAAACCTATCCTACATTGCCACTGCATGTTCCCTGACCTCCCCATGCTGACCACCCCGCGGTGTTTTTCTCCATCTGACATTGCCACTCACTGCCTATCCTAAATCAGACCCTCCGATTCACACAAGCCCGTGATGTTTTTCTCACTCCTACTAGTGAATGTTATGTAACACACACCCATACAATGCGCACCACCCCGCGATGTTTTTCAGAAACCTATCCTACATTGCCATTGCATGTTCCCTGACTTCCCCATGCTGACCACCCCGCGGTGCTTTTCTCCATCCTACATTGCCACTCACTGCCTATCCTAATTCAGACCCTCCGATTCAAACCACCCCGTGATGTTTTTCTCACTCCTACTAGTGAATGTAATGTAACACACACCCATACAATGCGCACCACCCCGTGTTGTTTTTCTCACTCCTACTAGTGAACGTAATGTAACACACACCCATACAATGCGCACCACCCCGTGTTGTTTTTCTCACTCCTACTAGTGAACGTAATGTAACACACACCCATACAATGCGCACCACCCCGTGTTGTTTTTCTCACTCCTCCTAGTGAACGTAATGTAACACACACCCATACAATGCGCACCACCCCGTGTTGTTTTTCTCACTCCTACTAGTGAACGTAATGTAACACACACCCATACAATGCGCACCACCCCGTGATGTTTTTCTCACTCCTACTAGTGAATGTAATGTAACACACACCCATACAATGCGCACCACCCCACGATGTTTTTCAGAAACCTATCCTACTTTGCCACTGCATGTTCCCTGACCTCCCCATGGTGACCACCCCGCGGTGCTTTTCTCCATCCTACATTGGCACTCACTGCCTATCCTAATTCAGACCCTCCGATTCACACCACCACGTGATGTTTTTCTCACTCCTACTAGTGAATGTAATGTAACACACACCCATACAATGCGAACCACCCCGTGAAGTTTTTCTCACTCCTAGTAGTGAATGTAATGTAACACACACCCATACAATGCGCACCACACCACGTTGTTTTTCAGAAAACTATCCTACATTGCCACTTCATGTTCCCTGACCTCCCCATGCTGACCACCCCGCGGTGATTTTCTCCAACCTACATTGCCACTCACTGCCTTTCCTAATTCAGACCCTCCGATTCACACCACCCTGTGATGTTTTTTTCACTTCTACTAGTGAATGTAATGTAACACACATCCATACAATGCGCACCAACCCGTGATGTTTTTCTCACTCCTACTAGTGAATGTAATGTAACACACACCCATACAAGGCGCACCACCCCGCGATGTTTTTCAGAAAACTATCCTACATTGCCACTGCATGTTCCCTGACCTCCCCATGCTGACCACCCCTCGGTGCTTTTCTCCATCCTACATTGCCACTCACTGCCTATCCTAATTCAGACCCTCCGTTTCACACCAACCCGTGATGTTTTTCTCACTCCTACTCGTGAATGTAATGTAACACACATCAATACAATGCGCACCAACCCGTGTTTTTCTCACTCCTACTAGTGAATGTAATGTAACACACACCCATACAATGCGCACCACTCCACGATGTTTTTCAGAAACCTATCCTACATTGCCACTGCATGTTCCCTGACCTCCCCATGCTGACCACCCCGCGGTGCTTTTATCCATCCGACATTGCCACTCACTGCGTGTCCTAAATCAGACCCTCCGATTCACACCATCCCGTGATGTTTTTCTCACTCCTACTAGTGAATGTAATGTAACACACAACCATACAATGCGCACCACCCCGCGAAGTTTTTCAGAAACCTATCCTACATTGCCATTGCATGTTCCCTGACTTCCCCATACTGACCACCCCGCAGTGCTTTTCTCCATCCTACATTGCCACTCACAGCCAATCCTTATTCAGACCCTCCGATTCACACCACTCCGTGATGTTTTTGTCACTCCTTCTAGTGAATGTAATGTAACACACACCCAAACAATGCGCACCACCCCGTGATGTTTTTCTCACTCCTACTAGTGAATGTAATGTAACACACACCCATACAATGCGCACCACCGCGCGATGTTTTTCAGAAGACTATCCTACATTGCCACTGCATGTTCCATGACCTCCACATGCTGACCACCCCGCGGTGCTTATCTCCATCCTACATTGCCACTCACTGCCTATCCTAATTCTGATCATCCGATTGACACCACCCCGTGATGTTTTTCTCACTCCTACTACTGAATGTAATGTAACACAGACCCATACAATGCGCACCACCCCGTGATGTTTTTCTCACTCCTACTAGTGAATGTAATGTAACACACACCCATACAATGTGCACCACACCGCGATGTTTTTCTCACTCCTACTCGTGAATGTAATGTAACACACACCCATACAATGCGCACCACCCCGCGATGTTTTTCAGAAACCTATCCTACATTGCCACTGCATGTTCCCTAACCTCCCCATGCTGACCACCCCGCGGTGCTTTTCTCCATCCTACATTGCCACTCATTGCCTGTCCTAATTCAGACCCTCCGATTCACACCACCCCGTGATGTTTTTCTCACTCCTACTAGTGAATGTAATGTAACACACACCCATACAATGCGCACCACCCCGTGATGTTTTTCAGAAAACTATCGTTCATTGCCACTGCATGTTCCCTGACCTCCCCATGCTGACCACCCCGCGGTGCTTTTCTCCATCCTACAATACCACTCACTGCCTATCCTAATTCAGACCCTCCGAATCACACCACCCCGTTATGTTTTTCTCACTCCTACTAGTGAATGTAATGTAACACACACCCATACAATGCGAACCACCCCGCGATATTTTTCAGAAACCTATCCTACATTCCCACTGCATGTTCCCTGACCTTCCCATGCTGACCACACCGCTGTGCTTTTCTCCATCCTACATAGCCACTCACAGCCTATGCTTATTCAGCCACTCTGATTAACACCACCCCGTGATGTTTTTCTCACTCCTACTAGTGATTGTAATGTAACACACACCCATACAATGCGCACCACCGCGTGATGTTTTTCTCACTCCTACTAGTGAATGTAATGTAACACACACCCATACAATGCGCACCACCCCGCGATGTTTTTCAGAAACCTATCCTACATTGCCACTGCATGTTCCATGACCTCCCCATTCTGACCAGCCCGCGGTGCTTTTCTCCATCCTACATTGCCACTCACTACCTATCCTAATTCAGACCCTGCGATTCACACCAGCCCGTGATGTTTTTCTCACTCCTACTAGTGAATGTAATGTAACACACACACATACAATGCGCACCACCCCGTGATGTTTTACTCACTCCTACTAGTGAATGTAATGTAACACACAACCATACAATGCGCACCACCCCGCGATGTTTTTCAGAAACCTATGCTACATTGCCATTGCATGTTCCCTGACCTCCCCATGCTGACCACCCCACGGTGCTTTTCTCCATCCTAAATTGCCACTCACTGCCTATCCTAATTCAGACCCTGCGATTCACACCACCCGGTGATGTTTTTCTCACTCCTACTAGTGAATGTAATGTAACACACACCCATACAATGCGCACCACCCCGGAATGTTTTTCTCACTCCTACTTGTGAATGTAATGTAACACACACCCATACAATGCGCACCACCCCGGAATGTTTTTCTCACTCCTACTAGTGAATGTAATGTAACACACACCCATACAATGCGCAACACCCCGTGATGTTTTTCTCACTCCTACTAGTGAATGTAATGTAACACACACCCATACAATGCGCACCACCCCGCGATGTTTTTCAGAAACCTATCCTACCTTGCCACTGCATGTTCCGTGACCTCCCCATGCTGACCACCCCGCGGTGCTTTTCTGCATCCTATATTGCCACTCACTGCCTATCCTAATTTAGACCCTCCGAATCACACCAACCCGTGATGTTTTTCTCACACCTACTAGTGAATGTAATGTAACACACCCCCATACAATGCGCACCACCCCGCGATATTTTTCAGAAAACTATCCTACATTGCCACTGCATGTTCCCTGACCTCCCCATGCTGACCACACCGCGGTGCTTTTCTCCATTCTACATTGCCACTCACTGCCTATACTAATTCAGACACTCCGATTCAGACCACCCCGTGATGTTTTTCTCACTCCTACTAGTGAATGTAATGTAACACACACCCATACAATGCGCACCACCGCGAGATGTTTTTCTCACTCCTACTAGTGAATGTAATGTCACACACACCCATACAATGCGCACCACCCCGCGATGTTTTTCAGAAACCTATCCTACATTGCCACTGCATGTTCCCTGACCTCCCCATGCTGACCACCCCGCGGTGCTTTTCTCCATCCGACATTGCCACTCACTGCCTATCCTAAATCAGAACCTCCGATTGACACCACCCCGTGATGTTTTTCTCACTCCTACTAGTGAATGTAATGTAACACACACCCATACAATGCGCACCACCCCGGGATGTTTTTCTCACTCCTACTTGTGAATGTAATGTAACACACACCCATACAATGCGCAACACCCCGCGATGTTTTTCAGAAACCTATCCTACATTGCCAATGCATGTTCCCTGACCTCCCCATGCTGACCACCCCGCGGTGCTTTTCTCCATCCGACATTGCCACTCACTGCCTATCCTAAATCAGACCCTCCGATTCACACCACCCCGTGATGGTTTTCTCACTCCTACTAGTGAATGATATGTAACACACACCCATACATTGCGCAACACCCCGTGATGTTTTTCTCACTCCTACTAGTGAATGTAATGTAACACACACCCATACAATGCGCACCACCCCGCGATGTTTTTCAGAAACCTATCCTACCTTGCCACTGCATGTTCCCTGACCTCCCCATGCTGACCACCCCGCGGTGCTTTTCTGCATCCTATATTGCCACTCACTGCCTATCCTAATACAGACCCTCCGAATCACACCAACCCGTGATGTTTTTCTCACACCTACTAGTGAATGTAATGTAACACACCCCCATACAATGCGCACCACCCCGCGATATTTTTCAGAAAACTATCCTACATTGCCACTGCATGTTCCCTGACCTCCCCATGCTGACCACACCGCGGTGCTTTTCTCCATTCTACATTGCCACTCACTGCCTATACTAATTCAGACCCTCCGATTCAGACCACCCCGTGATGTTATTCTCACTCCTACTAGTGAATGTAATGTAACACACACCCATACAATGCGCACCACCGCGAGATGTTTTTCTCACTCCTACTAGTGAATGTAATGTCACACACAGCCATACAATGCGCACCACCCCGCGATGTTTTTCAGAAACCTATCCTACATTGCCACTGCATGTTCCCTGACCTCCCCATGCTGACCACCCCGTGGTGCTTTTCTCCATCCGACATTGCCACTCACTGCCTATCCTAAATCAGAACCTCCGATTGACACCACCCCGTGATGTTTTTCTCACTCCTACTAGTGAATGTTATGTAACACACACCCATACAATGTGCACCACCCCGCGATGTTTTTCAGAAACCTATCCTACATTGCCAAGGCATGTTCCCTGACGTCCCCATGCTGAAAACCCCGCGGTGCTTTTCTGCATCCTACATTGCCACTCACTGCCTAACCTAATTCAAACCCTCCAATTCACACCACCCCGTGATGTTTTTCTCACTCCTACTAGTGAATGTAATGTAACACACACCCATACAATGCGCACCACCCCGCGATGTTTTTCAGAAACCTATCCTACATTGTCACTGCATGTTCCCTTACCTCCCCAGGGAGACCAACCCGCGGTGCTTTTGTCCATCCTACATTGCCACTCACTGCCTATCCTAATTCAGACCCTCCGATTCACACCACCCTGTGATGTTTTTCTCACTCCTACTAGTGAATGTAATGTAACACACACCCATACAATGCGAACCACCCCGTGATGTTTTTCTCACTCCTACTAGTGAATGTAATGTAACACACACCCATACAATGCGCACCACCCCGCGATGTTTTTCAGAAAACTATCCTACATTGCCACAGCATGTTCCCTGACCTCCCCATGCTGAACACCCCTCGGTGCTTTTATCCATCCTACATTGCCACTCACTGCCTATCCTAATTCAGACCCTCCGATTCACACCAACCCGTGATGTTTTTCTCACTCCTACTCGTGAATGTAATGTAACACACATCAATACAATGCGCACCAACTCGTGTTTTTCTCACTCCTACTTGTGAATGTAATGTAACACACACCCATACAATGCGCACCACCGCACGATGTTTTTCAGAAACCTATCCTACATTGCCACTGCATGTTCCCTGACCTCCCCATGCTGACCACCCCGCGGTGCTTTTATCCATCCTACATTGCCACTCACTGCGTATCCTAAATCAGACCCTCCGATTCACACCACTCCGTGATGTTTTTGTCACTCCTTCTAGTGAATGTAATGTAACACACACCCATACAATGCCCACCACCCCGCGATGTTTTTCAGAAACCTATCCTACATTGCCACTGCATGTTGCCTGACCTCCCCATGCTGACCACCCCGCGGTGTTTTTCTCCATCTGACATTGCCACTCACTGCCTATCCTAAATCAGACCCTCCGATTCACACAAGCCCGTGATGTTTTTCTCACTCCTACTAGTGAATGTTATGTAACACACACCCATACAATGCGCACCACCCCGCGATGTTTTTCAGAAACCTATCCTACATTGCCACTGCATGTTCCCTGACTTCCCCATGCTGACCACCCCGCGGTGCTTTTCTCCATCCTACATTGCCACTCACTGCGTATCCTAATTCAGACCCTCCGATTCAAACCACCCCGTGATGTTTTTCTCACTCCTACTAGTGAATGTAATGTAACACACACCCATACAATGCGCACCACCCCGTGTTGTTTTTCTCACTCCTACTAGTGAACGTAATGTAACACACACCCATACAATGCGCACAACCCCGTGTTGTTTTTCTAACTCCTACTAGTGAACGTAATGTAACACACACCCATACAATGCGCACCACCCCGTGTTGTTTTTCTCACTCCTACTAGTGAATGTAATGTAACACACACCCATACAATGCGCACCACCGCGAGATGTTTTTCTCACTCCTACTAGTGAATGTAATGTCACACACACCCATACAATGCGCACCACCCCGCGATGTTTTTCAGAAACCTATCCTACATTGCCACTGCATGTTCCCTGACCTCCCCATGCTGACCACCCCGCGGTGCTTTTCTCCATCCGACATTGCCACTCACTGCCTATCCTAAATCAGAACCTCCGATTGACACCACCCCGTGATGTTTTTCTCACTCCTACTAGTGAATGTAATGTAACACACACCCATACAATGCGCACCACCCCGGGATGTTTTTCTCACTCCTACTTGTGAATGTAATGTAACACACACCCATACAATGCGCAACACCCCACGATGTTTTTCAGAAACCTATCCTACATTGCCAATGCATGTTCCCTGACCTCCCCATGCTGACCACCCCGCGGTGCTTTTCTCCATCCGACATTGCCACTCACTGCCTATCCTAAATCAGACCCTCCGATTCACACCACCCCGTGATGGTTTTCTCACTCCTACTAGTGAATGATATGTAACACACACCCATACATTGCGCAACACCCCGTGATGTTTTTCTCACTCCTACTAGTGAATGTAATGTAACACACACCCATACAATGCGCACCACCCCGCGATGTTTTTCAGAAACCTATCCTACCTTGCCACTGCATGTTCCCTGACCTCCCCATGCTGACCACCCCGCGGTGCTTTTCTGCATCCTATATTGCCACTCACTGCCTATCCTAATTCAGACCCTCCGAATCACACCAACCCGTGATGTTTTTCTCACACCTACTAGTGAATGTAATGTAACACACCCCCATACAATGCGCACCACCCCGCGATATTTTTCAGAAAACTATCCTACATTGCCACTGCATGTTCCCTGACCTCCCCATGCTGACCACACCGCGGTGCTTTTCTCCATTCTACATTGCCACTCACTGCCTATACTAATTCAGACCCTCCGATTCAGACCACCCCGTGATGTTATTCTCACTCCTACTAGTGAATGTAATGTAACACACACCCATACAATGCGCACCACCGCGAGATGTTTTTCTCACTCCTACTAGTGAATGTAATGTCACACACAGCCATACAATGCGCACCACCCCGCGATGTTTTTCAGAAACCTATCCTACATTGCCACTGCATGTTCCCTGACCTCCCCATGCTGACCACCCCGCGGTGCTTTTCTCCATCCGACATTGCCACTCACTGCCTATCCTAAATCAGAACCTCCGATTGACACCACCCCGTGATGTTTTTCTCACTCCTACTAGTGAATGTTATGTAACACACACCCATACAATGTGCACCACCCCGCGATGTTTTTCAGAAACCTATCCTACATTGCCACGGCATGTTCCCTGACGTCCCCATGCTGAAAACCCCGCGGTGCTTTTCTGCATCCTACATTGCCACTCACTGCCTAACCTAATTCAAACCCTCCAATTCACACCACCCCGTGATGTTTTTCTCACTCCTACTAGTGAATGTAATGTAACACACACCCATACAATGCGCACCACACCGCGATGTTTTTCAGAAACCTATCCTACATTGTCACTGCATGTTCCCTTACCTCCCCAGGGAGACCAACCCGCGGTGCTTTTGTCCATCCTACATTGCCACTCACTGCCTATCCTAATTCAGACCCTCCGATTCACACCACCCTGTGATGTTTTTCTCACTCCTACTAGTGAATGTAATGTAACACACACCCATACAATGCGAACCACCCCGTGATGTTTTTCTCACTCCTACTAGTGAATGTAATGTAACACACACCCATACAATGCGCACCACCCCGCGATGTTTTTCAGAAAACTATCCTACATTGCCACAGCATGTTCCCTGACCTCCCCATGCTGAACACCCCTCGGTGCTTTTATCCATCCTACATTGCCACTCACTGCCTATCCTAATTCAGACCCTCCGATTCACACCAACCCGTGATGTTTTTCTCACTCCTACTCGTGAATGTAATGTAACACACATCAATACAATGCGCACCAACTCGTGTTTTTCTCACTCCTACTTGTGAATGTAATGTAACACACACCCATACAATGCGCACCACCGCACGATGTTTTTCAGAAACCTATCCTACATTGCCACTGCATGTTCCCTGACCTCCCCATGCTGACCACCCCGCGGTGCTTTTATCCATCCTACATTGCCACTCACTGCGTATCCTAAATCAGACCCTCCGATTCACACCACTCCGTGATGTTTTTGTCACTCCTTCTAGTGAATGTAATGTAACACACACCCATACAATGCCCACCACCCCGCGATGTTTTTCAGAAACCTATCCTACATTGCCACTGCATGTTGCCTGACCTCCCCATGCTGACCACCCCGCGGTGTTTTTCTCCATCTGACATTGCCACTCACTGCCTATCCTAAATCAGACCCTCCGATTCACACAAGCCCGTGATGTTTTTCTCTCTCCTACTAGTGAATGTTATGTAACACACACCCATACAATGCGCACCACCCCGCGATGTTTTTCAGAAACCTATCCTACATTGCCACTGCATGTTCCCTGACTTCCCCATGCTGACCACCCCGCGGTGCTTTTCTCCATCCTACATTGCCACTCACTGCGTATCCTAATTCAGACCCTCCGATTCAAACCACCCCGTGATGTTTTTCTCACTCCTACTAGTGAATGTAATGTAACACACACCCATACAATGCGCACCACCCCGTGTTGTTTTTCTCACTCCTACTAGTGAACGTAATGTAACACACACCCATACAATGCGCACCACCCCGTGTTGTTTTTCTCACTCCTACTAGTGAACGTAATGTAACACACACCCATACAATGCGCACCACCCCGTGTTGTTTTTCTCACTCCTACTAGTGAATGTAATGTCACACACACCCATACAATGCGCACCACCCCGCGATGTTTTTCAGAAACCTATCCTACATTGCCACTGCATGTTCCCTGACCTCCCCATGCTGACCACCCCGCGGTGCTTTTCTCCATCCGACATTGCCACTCACTGCCTATCCTAAATCAGAACCTCCGATTGACACCACCCCGTGATGTTTTTCTCACTCCTACTAGTGAATGTAATGTAACACACACCCATACAATGCGCACCACCCCGGGATGTTTTTCTCACTCCTACTTGTGAATGTAATGTAACACACACCCATACAATGCGCAACACCCCACGATGTTTTTCAGAAACCTATCCTACATTGCCAATGCATGTTCCCTGACCTCCCCATGCTGACCACCCCGCGGTGCTTTTCTCCATCCGACATTGCCACTCACTGCCTATCCTAAATCAGACCCTCCGATTCACACCACCCCGTGATGGTTTTCTCACTCCTACTAGTGAATGATATGTAACACACACCCATACATTGCGCAACACCCCGTGATGTTTTTCTCACTCCTACTAGTGAATGTAATGTAACACACACCCATACAATGCGCACCACCCCGCGATGTTTTTCAGAAACCTATCCTACCTTGCCACTGCATGTTCCCTGACCTCCCCATGCTGACCACCCCGCGGTGCTTTTCTGCATCCTATATTGCCACTCACTGCCTATCCTAATTCAGACCCTCCGAATCACACCAACCCGTGATGTTTTTCTCACACCTACTAGTGAATGTAATGTAACACACCCCCATACAATGCGCACCACCCCGCGATATTTTTCAGAAAACTATCCTACATTGCCACTGCATGTTTCCTGACCTCCCCATGCTGACCACACCGCGGTGCTTTTCTCCATTCTACATTGCCACTCACTGCCTATATTAATTCAGACCCTCCGATTCAGACCACCCCGTGATGTTATTCTCACTCCTACTAGTGAATGTAATGTAACACACACCCATACAATGCGCACCACCGCGAGATGTTTTTCTCACTCCTACTAGTGAATGTAATGTCACACACAGCCATACAATGCGCACCACCCCGCGATGTTTTTCAGAAACCTATCCTACATTGCCACTGCATGTTCCCTGACCTCCCCATGCTGACCACCCCGCGGTGCTTTTCTCCATCCGACATTGCCACTCACTGCCTATCCTAAATCAGAACCTCCGATTGACACCACCCCGTGATGTTTTTCTCACTCCTACTAGTGAATGTTATGTAACACACACCCATACAATGTGCACCACCCCGCGATGTTTTTCAGAAACCTATCCTACATTGCCACGGCATGTTCCCTGACGTCCCCATGCTGAAAACCCCGCGGTGCTTTTCTGCATCCTACATTGCCACTCACTGCCTAACCTAATTCAAACCCTCCAATTCACACCACCCCGTGATGTTTTTCTCACTCCTACTAGTGAATGTAATGTAACACACACCCATACAATGCGCACCACCCCGCGATGTTTTTCAGAAACCTATCCTACATTGTCACTGCATGTTCCCTTACCTCCCCAGGGAGACCAACCCGCGGTGCTTTTGTCCATCCTACATTGCCACTCACTGCCTATCCTAATTCAGACCCTCCGATTCACACCACCCTGTGATGTTTTTCTCACTCCTACTAGTGAATGTAATGTAACACACACCCATACAATGCGAACCACCCCGTGATGTTTTTCTCACTCCTACTAGTGAATGTAATGTAACACACACCCATACAATGCGCACCACCCCGCGATGTTTTTCAGAAAACTATCCTACATTGCCACAGCATGTTCCCTGACCTCCCCATGCTGAACACCCCTCGGTGCTTTTATCCATCCTACATTGCCACTCACTGCCTATCCTAATTCAGACCCTCCGATTCACACCAACCCGTGATGTTTTTCTCACTCCTACTCGTGAATGTAATGTAACACACATCAATACAATGCGCACCAACTCGTGTTTTTCTCACTCCTACTTGTGAATGTAATGTAACACACACCCATACAATGCGCACCACCGCACGATGTTTTTCAGAAACCTATCCTACATTGCCACTGCATGTTCCCTGACCTCCCCATGCTGACCACCCCGCGGTGCTTTTATCCATCCTACATTGCCACTCACTGCGTATCCTAAATCAGACCCTCCGATTCACACCACTCCGTGATGTTTTTGTCACTCCTTCTAGTGAATGTAATGTAACACACACCCATACAATGCGCACCACCCCGCGATGTTTTTCAGAAACCTATCCTACCTTGCCACTGCATGTTCCCTGACCTCCCCATGCTGACCACCCCGCGGTGCTTTTCTGCATCCTATATTGCCACTCACTGCCTATCCTAATTCAGACCCTCCGAATCACACCAACCCGTGATGTTTTTCTCACACCTACTAGTGAATGTAATGTAACACACCCCCATACAATGCGCACCACCCCGCGATATTTTTCAGAAAACTATCCTACATTGCCACTGCATGTTCCCTGACCTCCCCATGCTGACCACACCGCGGTGCTTTTCTCCATTCTACATTGCCACTCACTGCCTATACTAATTCAGACCCTCCGATTCAGACCACCCCGTGATGTTATTCTCACTCCTACTAGTGAATGTAATGTAACACACACCCATACAATGCGCACCACCGCGAGATGTTTTTCTCACTCCTACTAGTGAATGTAATGTCACACACAGCCATACAATGCGCACCACCCCGCGATGTTTTTCAGAAACCTATCCTACATTGCCACTGCATGTTCCCTGACCTCCCCATGCTGACCACCCCGCGGTGCTTTTCTCCATCCGACATTGCCACTCACTGCCTATCCTAAATCAGAACCTCCGATTGACACCACCCCGTGATGTTTTTCTCACTCCTACTAGTGAATGTTATGTAACACACACCCATACAATGTGCACCACCCCGCGATGTTTTTCAGAAACCTATCCTACATTGCCACGGCATGTTCCCTGACGTCCCCATGCTGAAAACCCCGCGGTGCTTTTCTGCATCCTACATTGCCACTCACTGCCTAACCTAATTCAAACCCTCCAATTCACACCACCCCGTGATGTTTTTCTCACTCCTACTAGTGAATGTAATGTAACACACACCCATACAATGCGCACCACCCCGCGATGTTTTTCAGAAACCTATCCTACATTGTCACTGCATGTTCCCTTACCTCCCCAGGGAGACCAACCCGCGGTGCTTTTGTCCATCCTACATTGCCACTCACTGCCTATCCTAATTCAGACCCTCCGATTCACACCACCCTGTGATGTTTTTCTCACTCCTACTAGTGAATGTAATGTAACACACACCCATACAATGCGAACCACCCCGTGATGTTTTTCTCACTCCTACTAGTGAATGTAATGTAACACACACCCATACAATGCGCACCACCCCGCGATGTTTTTCAGAAAACTATCCTACATTGCCACAGCATGTTCCCTGACCTCCCCATGCTGAACACCCCTCGGTGCTTTTATCCATCCTACATTGCCACTCACTGCCTATCCTAATTCAGACCCTCCGATTCACACCAACCCGTGATGTTTTTCTCACTCCTACTCGTGAATGTAATGTAACACACATCAATACAATGCGCACCAACTCGTGTTTTTCTCACTCCTACTTGTGAATGTAATGTAACACACACCCATACAATGCGCACCACCGCACGATGTTTTTCAGAAACCTATCCTACATTGCCACTGCATGTTCCCTGACCTCCCCATGCTGACCACCCCGCGGTGCTTTTATCCATCCTACATTGCCACTCACTGCGTATCCTAAATCAGACCCTCCGATTCAAACCACTCCGTGATGTTTTTGTCACTCCTTCTAGTGAATGTAATGTAACACACACCCATACAATGCCCACCACCCCGCGATGTTTTTCAAAAACCTATCCTACATTGCCACTGCATGTTGCCTGACCTCCCCATGCTGACCACCCCGCGGTGTTTTTCTCCATCTGACATTGCCACTCACTGCCTATCCTAAATCAGACCCTCCGATTCACACAAGCCCGTGATGTTTTTCTCTCTCCTACTAGTGAATGTTATGTAACACACACCCATACAATGCGCACCACCCCGCGATGTTTTTCAGAAACCTATCCTACATTGCCACTGCATGTTCCCTGACTTCCCCATGCTGACCACCCCGCGGTGCTTTTCTCCATCCTACATTGCCACTCACTGCGTATCCTAATTCAGACCCTCCGATTCAAACCACCCCGTGATGTTTTTCTCACTCCTACTAGTGAATGTAATGTAACACACACCCATACAATGCGCACCACCCCGTGTTGTTTTTCTCACTCCTACTAGTGAACGTAATGTAACACACACCCATACAATGCGCACCACCCCGTGTTGTTTTTCTCACTCCTACTAGTGAACGTAATGTAACACACACCCATACAATGCGCACCACCCCGTGTTGTTTTTCTCACTCCTACTAGTGAACGTAATGTAACACACACCCATACAATGCTCACCACCCCGTGTTGTTTTTCTCACTCCTACTAGTGAACGTAATGTAACACACACCCATACAATGCGCACCACCCCGTGATGTTTTTCTCACTCCTACTAGTGAATGTAATGTAACACACACCCATACAATGCGCACCACCCCACGATGTTTTTCAGAAACCTATCCTACATTGCCACTGCATGTTCCCTGACCTCCCCATGGTGACCACCCCGCGGTGCTTTTCTCCATCCTACATTGGCACTCACTGCCTATCCTAATTCAGACCCTCCGATTCACACCACCACGTGATGTTTTTCTCACTCCTACTAGTGAATGTAATGTAACACACACCCATACAATGCGAACCACCCCGTGAAGTTTTTCTCACTCCTAGTAGTGAATGTAATGTAACACACACCCATACAATGCGCACCACACCGCGTTGTTTTTCAGAAAACTATCCTACATTGCCACTTCATGTTCCCTGACCTCCCCATGCTGACCACCCCGCGGTGATTTTCTCCATCCTACATTGCCACTCACTGCCTATCCTAATTCAGACCCTCCGATTCACACCACCCCGTGATGTTTTTTTCACTTCTACTAGTGAATGTAATGTAACACACATCCATACAATGCGCACCAACCCGTGATGTTTTTCTCACTCCTATTAGTGAATGTAATGTAACACACACCCATACAATGCGCACCACCCCGCGATGTTTTTCAGAAAACTATCCTACATTGCCACTGCATGTTCCCAGACCTCCCCATGCTGACCATCCCTCGGTGCTTTTCTCCATCCTACATTGCCACTCACTGCGTGTCCTAAATCAGACCCTCCGATTCACACCATCCCGTGATGTTTTCTCACTCCTACTAGTGAATGTAATGTAACACACAACCATACAATGCGCACCACCCCGCGATGTTTTTCAGAAACCTATCCTACATTGCCATTGCATGTTCCCTGACTTCCCCATACTGACCACCCCGCAGTGCTTTTCTCCATCCTACATTGCCACTCACAGCCAATCCTAATTCAGACCCTCCGATTCACACCACCCCGTGATGTTTTTCTCACTCCTAGTAGTGAATGTAATGTAACACACACCCATACAATGCGCACCACCCCGCGATGTTTTTCAGAAGACTATCCTACATTGCCACTGCATGTTCCCTGACCTCCCCATGCTGACCACCCCGCGGTGCTTATCTCCATCCTACATTGCCACTCACTGCCTATCCTAATTCTGATCATCCGATTGACACCACCCCGTGATGTTTTTCTCACTCCTACTACTGAATGTAATGTAACACAGACCCATACAATGCGCACCACCCTGTGATGTTTTTCTCACTCCTACTAGTGAATGTAATGTAACACACACCCATACAATGTGCACCACACCGTGATGTTTTTCTCATTCCTACTAGTGAATGTAATGTAACACACACCCATACAATGCGCACCACCCCGTGATGTTTTTCAGAAAACTATCGTTCATTGCCACTGCATGTTCCCTGACCTCCCCATGCTGACCACCCCGCGGTGCTTTTCTCCATCCTACATTGCCACTCACTGCCTATCCTAATTCAGACCCTCCGAATCACACCACCCCGTGATGTTTTTCTCACTCCTACTAGTGAATGTAATGTCACACACACCCATACAATGCGCACCACCCCGCGATGTTTTTCAGAAACCTATCCTACATTGCCACTGCATGTTCCCTGACCTCCCCATGCTGACCACCCCGCGGTGCTTTTCTCCATCCGACATTGCCACTCACTGCCTATCCTAAATCAGAACCTCCGATTGACACCACCCCGTGATGTTTTTCTCACTCCTACTAGTGAATGTAATGTAACACACACCCATACAATGCGCACCACCCCGGGATGTTTTTCTCACTCCTACTTGTGAATGTAATGTAACACACACCCATACAATGCGCAACACCCCACGATGTTTTTCAGAAACCTATCCTACATTGCCAATGCATGTTCCCTGACCTCCCCATGCTGACCACCCCGCGGTGCTTTTCTCCATCCGACATTGCCACTCACTGCCTATCCTAAATCAGACCCTCCGATTCACACCACCCCGTGATGGTTTTCTCACTCCTACTAGTGAATGATATGTAACACACACCCATACATTGCGCAACACCCCGTGATGTTTTTCTCACTCCTACTAGTGAATGTAATGTAACACACACCCATACAATGCGCACCACCCCGCGATGTTTTTCAGAAACCTATCCTACCTTGCCACTGCATGTTCCCTGACCTCCCCATGCTGACCACCCCGCGGTGCTTTTCTGCATCCTATATTGCCACTCACTGCCTATCCTAATTCAGACCCTCCGAATCACACCTACCCGTGATGTTTTTCTCACACCTACTAGTGAATGTAATGTAACACACCCCCATACAATGCGCACCACCCCGCGATATTTTTCAGAAAACTATCCTACATTGCCACTGCATGTTCCCTGACCTCCCCATGCTGACCACACCGCGGTGCTTTTCTCCATTCTACATTGCCACTCACTGCCTATACTAATTCAGACCCTCCGATTCAGACCACCCCGTGATGTTATTCTCACTCCTACTAGTGAATGTAATGTAACACACACCCATACAATGCGCACCACCGCGAGATGTTTTTCTCACTCCTACTAGTGAATGTAATGTCACACACAGCCATACAATGCGCACCACCCCGCGATGTTTTTCAGAAACCTATCCTACATTGCCACTGCATGTTCCCTGACCTCCCCATGCTGACCACCCCGCGGTGCTTTTCTCCATCCGACATTGCCACTCACTGCCTATCCTAAATCAGAACCTCCGATTGACACCACCCCGTGATGTTTTTCTCACTCCTACTAGTGAATGTTATGTAACACACACCCATACAATGTGCACCACCCCGCGATGTTTTTCAGAAACCTATCCTACATTGCCACGGCATGTTCCCTGACGTCCCCATGCTGAAAACCCCGCGGTGCTTTTCTGCATCCTACATTGCCACTCACTGCCTAACCTAATTCAAACCCTCCAATTCACACCACCCCGTGATGTTTTTCTCACTCCTACTAGTGAATGTAATGTAACACACACCCATACAATGCGCACCACACCGCGATGTTTTTCAGAAACCTATCCTACATTGTCACTGCATGTTCCCTTACCTCCCCAGGGAGACCAACCCGCGGTGCTTTTGTCCATCCTACATTGCCACTCACTGCCTATCCTAATTCAGACCCTCCGATTCACACCACCCTGTGATGTTTTTCTCACTCCTACTAGTGAATGTAATGTAACACACACCCATACAATGCGAACCACCCCGTGATGTTTTTCTCACTCCTACTAGTGAATGTAATGTAACACACACCCATACAATGCGCACCACCCCGCGATGTTTTTCAGAAAACTATCCTACATTGCCACAGCATGTTCCCTGACCTCCCCATGCTGAACACCCCTCGGTGCTTTTATCCATCCTACATTGCCACTCACTGCCTATCCTAATTCAGACCCTCCGATTCACACCAACCCGTGATGTTTTTCTCACTCCTACTCGTGAATGTAATGTAACACACATCAATACAATGCGCACCAACTCGTGTTTTTCTCACTCCTACTTGTGAATGTAATGTAACACACACCCATACAATGCGCACCACCGCACGATGTTTTTCAGAAACCTATCCTACATTGCCACTGCATGTTCCCTGACCTCCCCATGCTGACCACCCCGCGGTGCTTTTATCCATCCTACATTGCCACTCACTGCGTATCCTAAATCAGACCCTCCGATTCACACCACTCCGTGATGTTTTTGTCACTCCTTCTAGTGAATGTAATGTAACACACACCCATACAATGCCCACCACCCCGCGATGTTTTTCAGAAACCTATCCTACATTGCCACTGCATGTTGCCTGACCTCCCCATGCTGACCACCCCGCGGTGTTTTTCTCCATCTGACATTGCCACTCACTGCCTATCCTAAATCAGACCCTCCGATTCACACAAGCCCGTGATGTTTTTCTCTCTCCTACTAGTGAATGTTATGTAACACACACCCATACAATGCGCACCACCCCGCGATGTTTTTCAGAAACCTATCCTACATTGCCACTGCATGTTCCCTGACTTCCCCATGCTGACCACCCCGCGGTGCTTTTCTCCATCCTACATTGCCACTCACTGCGTATCCTAATTCAGACCCTCCGATTCAAACCACCCCGTGATGTTTTTCTCACTCCTACTAGTGAATGTAATGTAACACACACCCATACAATGCGCACCACCCCGTGTTGTTTTTCTCACTCCTACTAGTGAACGTAATGTAACACACACCCATACAATGCGCACCACCCCGTGTTGTTTTTCTCACTCCTACTAGTGAACGTAATGTAACACACACCCATACAATGCGCACCACCCCGTGTTGTTTTTCTCACTCCTACTAGTGAACGTAATGTAACACACACCCATACAATGCTCACCACCCCGTGTTGTTTTTCTCACTCCTACTAGTGAACGTAATGTAACACACACCCATACAATGGGCACCACCCCGTGATGTTTTTCTCACTCCTACTAGTGAATGTAATGTAACACACACCCATACAATGCGCACCACCCCACGATGTTTTTCAGAAACCTATCCTACATTGCCACTGCATGTTCCCTGACCTCCCCATGGTGACCACCCCGCGTTGCTTTTCTCCATCCTACATTGGCACTCACTGCCTATCCTAATTCAGACCCTCCGATTCACACCACCACGTGATGTTTTTCTCACTCCTACTAGTGAATGTAATGTAACACACACCCATACAATGCGAACCACCCCGTGAAGTTTTTCTCACTCCTAGTAGTGAATGTAATGTAACACACACCCATACAATGCGCACCACACCACGTTGTTTTTCAGAAAACTATCCTACATTGCCACTTCATGTTCCCTGACCTCCCCATGCTGACCACCCCGCGGTGATTTTCTCCATCCTACATTGCCACTCACTGCCTATCCTAATTCAGACCCTCCGATTCACACCACCCCGTGATGTTTTTTTCACTTCTACTAGTGAATGTAATGTAACACACATCCATACAATGCGCACCAACCCGTGATGTTTTTCTCACTCCTATTAGTGAATGTAATGTAACACACACCCATACAATGCGCACCACCCCGCGATGTTTTTCAGAAAACTATCCTACATTGCCACTGCATGTTCCCAGACCTCCCCATGCTGACCACCCCTCGGTGCTTTTCTCCATCCTACATTGCCACTCACTGCGTGTCCTAAATCAGACCCTCCGATTCACACCATCCCGTGATGTTTTCTCACTCCTACTAGTGAATGTAATGTAACACACAACCATACAATGCGCACCACCCCGCGATGTTTTTCAGAAACCTATCCTACATTGCCATTGCATGTTCCCTGACTTCCCCATACTGACCACCCCGCAGTGCTTTTCTCCATCCTACATTGCCACTCACAGCCAATCCTAATTCAGACCCTCCGATTCACACCACTCCGTGATGTTTTTGTCACTCCTTCTAGTGAATGTAATGTAACACACACCCAAACAATGCGCACCACCCCGTGATGTTTTTCTCACTCCTAGTAGTGAATGTAATGTAACACACACCCATACAATGCGCACCACCCCGCGATGTTTTTCAGAAGACTATCCTACATTGCCACTGCATGTTCCCTGACCTCCCCATGCTGACCACCCCGCGGTGCTTATCTCCATCCTACATTGCCACTCACTGCCTATCCTAATTCTGATCATCCGATTGACACCACCCCGTGATGTTTTTCTCACTCCTACTACTGAATGTAATGTAACACAGACCCATACAATGCGCACCACCCCGTGATGTTTTTCTCACTCCTACTAGTGAATGTAATGTAACACACACCCATACAATGTGCACCACACCGTGATGTTTTTCTCATTCCTACTAGTGAATGTAATGTAACACACACCCATACAATGCGCACCACCCCGTGATGTTTTTCAGAAAACTATCGTTCATTGCCACTGCATGTTCCCTGACCTCCCCATGCTGACCACCCCGCGGTGCTTTTCTCCATCCTACATTGCCACTCACTGCCTATCTTAATTCAGACCCTCCGAATCACACCACCCCGTGATGTTTTTCTCACTCCTACTAGTGAATGTAATGTAAGACACACCCATACAATGCGCACCACCCCGTGATGTTTTTCTCACTCCTACTAGTGAATGTAATGTAACACACACCCATACAATGCGCACCACCCCGCAATATTTTTCAGAAACCTATCCTACATTGCCAATGCATGTTCCCTGACCTTCCCATGCTGACCACACCGCTGTGCTTTTCTCCATGCTACATAGCCACTCACAGCCTATACTAATTCAGCCACTCCGATTAACACCACCCCGTGATGTTTTTCTCACTCCTACTAGTGATTGTAATGTAACACACACCCATACAATGCGCACCACCGCGTGATATTTTTCTCACTCCTACTAGTGAATGTAATGTAACACACACCCATACAATGCGCACCACCCCGCGATGTTTTTCAGAAACCTATCCTACATTGCCACTGCATGTTCCATGACCTCCCCATTCTGACCAGCCCGCGGTGCTTTTCTCCATCCTACATTGCCACTCATTACCTATCCTAATTCAGACCCTGCGATTCACACCACCCCGTGATGTTTTTCTCACTCCTACTAGTGAATGTAATGTAACACACACACATACAATGCGCACCACCCCGTGATGTTTTTCTCACTCCTACTAGTGAATGTAATGTAACACACAACCATACAATGCGCACCACCCCGCGATGTTTTTCAGAAACCTATCCTACATTGCCATTGCATGTTCCCTGACCTCCCCATGCTGACCACCCCACGGTGCTTTTCTCCATCCTAAATTGCCACTCACTGCCTATCCTAATTCAGACCCTGCGATTCACACCACCCGGTGATGTTTTTCTCACTCCTACTAGTGAATGTAATGTAACACACACCCATACAATGCGCACCACCCCGGGATGTTTTTCTCACTCCTACTTGTGAATGTAATGTAACACACACCCATACAATGCGCAACACCCCGCGATGTTTTTCAGAAACCTATCCTACATTGCCAATGCATGTTCCCTGACCTCCCCATGCTGACAACCCCGCGGTGCTTTTCTCCATCCGACATTGCCACTCACTGCCTATCCTAAATCAGACCCTCCGATTCACACCACCCCGTGATGGTTTTCTCACTCCTACTAGTGAATGTTATGTAACACACACCCATACAATGTGCACCACCCCGCGATGTTTTTCAGAAACCTATCCTACATTGCCACTGCATATTCCCTGACGTCCCCATGCTGACCACCCCGCGGTGCTTTTCTCCATCCTACATTGCCACTCACTGCCTATCCTAATTCAGACCCTCTGATTCACACCACCCCGTGATGTTTTTCTCACTCCTACTAGTGAATGTAATGTAACACACACCCATACATTGCGCACCACCCCGTTATGTTTTTCTCACTCCTACTAGTGAATGTAATGTAACACACACCCATACAATGCGCACCATCCCGCGATGTTTTTCAGAAACCTATCCTACATTGCCACTGCATATTCCCTGACGTCCCCATGCTGACCACCCCGCGGTGCTTTTCTCCATCCTACATTGCCACTCACTGCCTATCCTAATTCAGACTCTCTGATTCACACCACCCCGTGATGTTTTTCTCACTCCTACTAGTGAATGTAATGTAACCCACACCCATACATTGCGCACCACCCCGTGATGTTTTTCTCACTCCTACTAGTGAATGTAATGTAACACACACCCATACAATGCGCACCATCCCGCGATGTTTTTCAGAAACCTATCCTACATTGCCACTGCATGTTCCCTGACCTCCCCATGCTGACCACCCCGCGGTGCTTTTCTCCATCTGACATTGCCACTCACTGCCTATCCTAAATCAGACCCTCCGATTGATACCACCCCGTGATGTATTTCTCACTCCTACTAGTGAATGTTATGTAACACACACCCATACAATGTGCACCACCGCACGATGTTTTTCAGAAACCTATCCTACATTGTCACTGCATGTTCCCTTACCTCCCCAGGGAGACCAACCCGCGGTGCTTTTCTCCATCCTACATTGCCACTCACTGCCTATCCTAATTCAGACCCTCTGATTCACACCACCCTGTGATGTTTTTCTCACTCCTACTAGTGAATGTAATGTAACACACACCCATACAATTCGCACCACCCCGCGATGTTTTTCAGAAAACTATCCTACATTGCCACTGCATCTTCCCTGACCTCCCCATGCTGACCACACCGCGGTGCTTTTCTCTATCCTACATTGCCACTCACTGCCTATCCTAATTCAGACCCTCCGATTCACAACAACCCGTGATGTTTTTCTCACTCCTACTCGTGAATGTAATGTAACACACATCAATACAATGCGCACCAACCCGTGTTTTTCTCACTCCTACTAGTGAATGTAATGTAACACACACCTACACAATGCGCACCACTCCACGATGTTTTTCAGAAACCTATCCTACATTGCCGCTGCATGTTCCCTGACCTCCCCATGCTGAACACCCCGCGGTGCTTTTATCCATCCTACATTGCCACTCTCTGCGTATCCTAAATCAGACCCTCCGATTCACACCATCCCATGATGTTTTTCTCACTCCTACTAGTGAATGTAATGTAACACACAACCATATAATGCGCACCACACCGCGATGTTTTTCAGAAACCTATCCTACATTGCCATTGCATGTTCCCTGACTTCCCCATGCTGACCACCCCGCGGTGCTTTTCTCCATCCTACATTGCCACTCACAGCCTATCCTAATTCAGTCCCTCCGATTCACACCACTCCGTGATGTTTTTGTCACTCCTTCTAGTGAATGTAATGTAACACACACCCAAACAATGCGCACCACCCCGTGATGTTTTTCTCACTCCTACTAGTGAATGTAATGTAACACACACCCTTACAATGCCCACCATCCCGCGATGTTTTTCAGAAACCTATCCTACATTGCCACTGCATGTTCCCTGACCTCCCCATGCTGACCACCCCGCGGTGTTTTTCTCCATCTGACATTGCCACTCACTGCCTGTCCTAAATCAGACCCTCCGATTCACACCATCCCGTGATGTTTTTCTCACTCCTACTAGTGAATGTTATGTAACACACACGCATACAATGCGCACCACCCCGCGATGTTTTTCAGAAACCTATCCAACATTGCCACTGCATGTTCCCTGACGTCCCCATGCTGACCAACCCGCGGTGCTTTTCTCCATCCTACATTGCCACTCACTGCCTATCCTAATTCAGACCCTCCGATTCACACCACCCCGTGATGTTTTTCTCACTCCTACTAGTGAATGTAATGTAACACACACCCATACAATGCGCACCACCCCGTGTTGTTTTTCTCACTCCTACTAGTGAACGTAATGTAACACACACCAATATAATGCGCACCACCCCGTGATGTTTTTCTCACTCCTACTAGTGAATGTAATGTAACACACACCCTTACAATGCGCACCACCCCGCGATATTTTTCAGAAACCTATCTTACATTGCCACTGCATGTTCCCTGACCTTCCCATGCTGACCACACCACTGTGCTTTTCTCCATCCTACATTGCCACTCACTGCCTATACTAATTCAGACCCTCCGATTAACACCACCCCGTGATGTTTTTCTCACTCCTACTATTGATTGTAATGTAACACACACTCATACAATGCGCACCACCGGTGATGTTTTTCTCACTCCTACAAGTGAATGTAATGTAACATACACCCATACAATGCGCACCACCCCGTGATGTTTTTCTCACTCCTACTAGTGAATGTAATGTAACACACACCCATACAATGCACACCACCCCGCGATGTTTTTCAGAAACCTATCCTACATTGCCACTGCATGTTCCATGACCTCCCCATTCTGACCAGCCCGCGGTGCTTTTCTATATCCTACATTGCCACTCACTACCTATCCTAATTCAGACCCTGCGATTCACACCACCCCGTGATGTTTTTCTCACTCCTACTAGTGAATGTAATGTAACACAAAACCATACAATGCGCACCACCCCGCGATGTTTTTCAGAAACCTATCCTACATTGCCATTGCATGTTCCCTGACCTCCCCATGCTGACCACCCCACAGTGCTTTTCTCCATCCTAAATTGCCACTCACTGCCTACCCTAATTCAGACCCTGCGATTCACACCACCCCGTGATGTTTTTCTCACTCCTACTAGTGAATGTAATGTAACACACACCCATACAATGCGCACCACCCCGTGATGTTTTTCTCACTCCTACTAGTGAATGTAATGTAACACACACCCATACAATGCGCACCACCCCGCGATATTTTTCAGAAACCTATCCTACATTGCCAATGCATGTTCCCTGACCTTCCCATGCTGACCACACCGCTGTGCTTTTCTCCATCCTACATTGCCACTCACTGCCTATACTAATTCAGACCCTCCGATTAACACCACCCCGTGATGTTTTTCTCACTCCTACTAGTGATTGTAATGTAACACAAACACATACAATGCGCACCACCGCGTGATGTTTTTCTCACTCCTACTAGTGAATGTAATGTAACACACACCCATACAATGCGCACCACCCGGTGATGTTTTTCTCACTCCTACTAGTGAATGTAAAGTAACACACACCCATACAATGCGCACCACCCCGCGATGTTTTTCAGAAACCTATCCTACATTGCCACTGCATGTTCCATGACCTCCCCATTCTGACCAGCCCGCGGTGCTTTTCTCCATCCTACATTGCCACTCACTACCTATCCTAATTCAGACCCTGCGATTCACACCACCCCGTGATGATTTTCTCACTCCTACTAGTGAATGTAATGTAACACACACACATACAATGCGCACCACCCCGTGATGTTTTTCTCACTCCTACTAGTGAATGTAATGTAACACACACCCGTACAATGCGCACCACCCCGTGTTGTTTTTCTCACTCCTACTTGTGAATGTAATGTAACACACACCCATACAATGCGCAACACCCCGCGATGTTTTTCAGAAACCTATCTTACATTGCCAATGCATGTTCCCTGACCTCCCCATGCTGACCACCCCGCGGTGCTTTTCTCCACCCGACATTGCCACTCACTGCCTATCCTAAATCAGACCCTCCGATTCACACCACCCCGTGATGGTTTTCTCACTCCTACTAGTGAATGTTATGTAACACACACCCATACATTGCGCACCACCCCGTGATGTTTTTCTCACTCCTACTAGTGAATGTAATGTAACACACACCCATACATTGCGCACCACCCCGTGATGTTTTTCTCACTCCTACTAGTGAATATAATGTAACACACACCCATACAATGCGCACCACCCCGTGATGTTTTTCTCACTCCTACTTGTGAATGTAATGTAACACACACCCATACAATGCGCACCACCCCGCGATGTTTTTCAGAAACCTATCCTACATTGCCACTGCATGTTCCATGACCTCCCCATTCTGACCAGCCCGCGGTGCTTTTCTCCATCCTACATTGCCATTCACTACCTATCCTAATTCAGACCCTGCGATTCACACCACCCCGTGATGTTTTTCTCACTCCTACTAGTGAATGTAATGTAACACACACACATACAATGCGCACCACCCCGTGATGTTTTTCTCACTCCTACTAGTCAATGTAATGTAACACACAACCATACAATGCGCACCACCCCGCGATGTTTTTCAGAAACCTATCCTACATTGCCATTGCATGTTCCCTGACCTCCCCATGCTGACCACCCCACGGTGCTTTTCTCCATCCTACATTGCCACTCACTGCCTATACTAATTCAGACCCTCCGATTAACACCACCCCGTGATGTTTTTCTCACGCCTACAAGTGATTGTAATGTAACACACACCCATACAATGCGCACCACACCACGTTGTTTTTCAGAAAACTATCCTACATTGCCACTTCATGTTCCCTGACCTCCCCATGCTGACCACCCCGCGGTGATTTTCTCCATCCTACATTGCCACTCACTGCCTATCCTAATTCAGACCCTCCGATTCACACCACCCCGTGATGTTTTTTTCACTTCTACTAGTGAATGTAATGTAACACACATCCATACAATGCGCACCAACCCGTGATGTTTTTCTCACTCCTATTAGTGAATGTAATGTAACACACACCCATACAATGCGCACCACCCCGCGATGTTTTTCAGAAAACTATCCTACATTGCCACTGCATGTTCCCAGACCTCCCCATGCTGACCACCCCTCGGTGCTTTTCTCCATCCTACATTGCCACTCACTGCGTGTCCTAAATCAGACCCTCCGATTCACACCATCCCGTGATGTTTTCTCACTCCTACTAGTGAATGTAATGTAACACACAACCATACAATGCGCACCACCCCGCGATGTTTTTCAGAAACCTATCCTACATTGCCACTGCATGTTCCATGACCTCCCCATTCTGACCAGCCCGCGGTGCTTTTCTCCATCCTACATTGCCACTCACTACCTATCCTAATTCAGACCCTGCGATTCACACCACCCCGTGATGATTTTCTCACTCCTACTAGTGAATGTAATGTAACACACACACATACAATGCGCACCACCCCGTGATGTTTTTCTCACTCCTACTAGTGAATGTAATGTAACACACACCCGTACAATGCGCACCACCCCGTGTTGTTTTTCTCACTCCTACTTGTGAATGTAATGTAACACACACCCATACAATGCGCAACACCCCGCGATGTTTTTCAGAAACCTATCTTACATTGCCAATGCATGTTCCCTGACCTCCCCATGCTGACCACCCCGCGGTGCTTTTCTCCACCCGACATTGCCACTCACTGCCTATCCTAAATCAGACCCTCCGATTCACACCACCCCGTGATGGTTTTCTCACTCCTACTAGTGAATGTTATGTAACACACACCCATACATTGCGCACCACCCCGTGATGTTTTTCTCACTCCTACTAGTGAATGTAATGTAACACACACCCATACATTGCGCACCACCCCGTGATGTTTTTCTCACTCCTACTAGTGAATATAATGTAACACACACCCATACAATGCGCACCACCCCGTGATGTTTTTCTCACTCCTACTTGTGAATGTAATGTAACACACACCCATACAATGCGCACCACCCCGCGATGTTTTTCAGAAACCTATCCTACATTGCCACTGCATGTTCCATGACCTCCCCATTCTGACCAGCCCGCGGTGCTTTTCTCCATCCTACATTGCCTTTCACTACCTATCCTAATTCAGACCCTGCGATTCACACCACCCCGTGATGTTTTTCTCACTCCTACTAGTGAATGTAATGTAACACACACACATACAATGCGCACCACCCCGTGATGTTTTTCTCACTCCTACTAGTCAATGTAATGTAACACACAACCATACAATGCGCACCACCCCGCGATGTTTTTCAGAAACCTATCCTACATTGCCATTGCATGTTCCCTGACCTCCCCATGCTGACCACCCCACGGTGCTTTTCTCCATCCTACATTGCCACTCACTGCCTATACTAATTCAGACCCTCCGATTAACACCACCCCGTGATGTTTTTCTCACGCCTACAAGTGATTGTAATGTAACACACACCCATACAATGCGCACCACACCACGTTGTTTTTCAGAAAACTATCCTACATTGCCACTTCATGTTCCCTGACCTCCCCATGCTGACCACCCCGCGGTGATTTTCTCCATCCTACATTGCCACTCACTGCCTTTCCTAATTCAGACCCTCCGATTCACACCACCCCGTGATGTTTTTTTCACTTCTACTAGTGAATGTAATGTAACACACATCCATACAATGCGCACCAACCCGTGATGTTTTTCTCACTCCTATTAGTGAATGTAATGTAACACACACCCATACAATGCGCACCACCCCGCGATGTTTTTCAGAAAACTATCCTACATTGCCACTGCATGTTCCCAGACCTCCCCATGCTGACCACCCCTCGGTGCTTTTCTCCATCCTACATTGCCACTCACTGCGTGTCCTAAATCAGACCCTCCGATTCACACCATCCCGTGATGTTTTCTCACTCCTACTAGTGAATGTAATGTAACACACAACCATACAATGCGCACCACCCCGCGATGTTTTTCAGAAACCTATCCTACATTGCCATTGCATGTTCCCTGACTTCCCCATACTGACCACCCCGCAGTGCTTTTCTCCATCCTACATTGCCACTCACAGCCAATCCTAATTCAGACCCTCCGATTCACACCACTCCGTGATGTTTTTGTCACTCCTTCTAGTGAATGTAATGTAACACACACCCAAACAATGCGCACCACCCCGTGATGTTTTTCTCACTCCTAGTAGTGAATGTAATGTAACACACACCCATACAATGCGCACCACCCCGCGATGTTTTTCAGAAGACTATCCTACATTGCCACTGCATGTTCCCTGACCTCCCCATGCTGACCACCCCGCGGTGCTTATCTCCATCCTACATTGCCACTCACTGCCTATCCTAATTCTGATCATCCGATTGACACCACCCCATGATGTTTTTCTCACTCCTACTACTGAATGTAATGTAACACAGACCCATACAATGCGCACCACCCCGTGATGTTTTTCTCACTCCTACTAGTGAATGTAATGTAACACACACCCATACAATGTGCACCACACCGTGATGTTTTTCTCATTCCTACTAGTGAATGTAATGTAACACACACCCATACAATGCGCACCACCCCGTGATGTTTTTCAGAAAACTATCGTTCATTGCCACTGCATGTTCCCTGACCTCCCCATGCTGACCACCCCGCGGTGCTTTTCTCCATCCTACATTGCCACTCACTGCCTATCTTAATTCAGACCCTCCGAATCACACCACCCCGTGATGTTTTTCTCACTCCTACTAGTGAATGTAATGTAAGACACACCCATACAATGCGCACCACCCCGTGATGTTTTTCTCACTCCTACTAGTGAATGTAATGTAACACACACCCATACAATGCGCACCACCCCGCAATATTTTTTAGAAACCTATCCTACATTGCCAATGCATGTTCCCTGACCTTCCCATGCTGACCACACCGCTGTGCTTTTCTCCATGCTACATAGCCACTCACAGCCTATACTAATTCAGCCACTCCGATTAACACCACCCCGTGATGTTTTTCTCACTCCTACTAGTGATTGTAATGTAACACACACCCATACAATGCGCACCACCGCGTGATATTTTTCTCACTCCTACTAGTGAATGTAATGTAACACACACCCATACAATGCGCACCACCCCGCGATGTTTTTCAGAAACCTATCCTACATTGCCACTGCATGTTCCATGACCTCCCCATTCTGACCAGCCCGCGGTGCTTTTCTCCATCCTACATTGCCACTCATTACCTATCCTAATTCAGACCCTGCGATTCACACCACCCCGTGATGTTTTTCTCACTCCTACTAGTGAATGTAATGTAACACACACACATACAATGCGCACCACCCCGTGATGTTTTTCTCACTCCTACTAGTGAATGTAATGTAACACACAACCATACAATGCGCACCACCCCGCGATGTTTTTCAGAAACCTATCCTACATTGCCATTGCATGTTCCCTGACCTCCCCATGCTGACCACCCCACGGTGCTTTTCTCCATCCTAAATTGCCACTCACTGCCTATCCTAATTCAGACCCTGCGATTCACACCACCCGGTGATGTTTTTCTCACTCCTACTAGTGAATGTAATGTAACACACACCCATACAATGCGCACCACCCCGGGATGTTTTTCTCACTCCTACTTGTGAATGTAATGTAACACACACCCATACAATGCGCAACACCCCGCGATGTTTTTCAGAAACCTATCCTACATTGCCAATGCATGTTCCCTGACCTCCCCATGCTGACAACCCCGCGGTGCTTTTCTCCATCCGACATTGCCACTCACTGCCTATCCTAAATCAGACCCTCCGATTCACACCACCCCGTGATGGTTTTCTCACTCCTACTAGTGAATGTTATGTAACACACACCCATACAATGTGCACCACCCCGCGATGTTTTTCAGAAACCTATCCTACATTGCCACTGCATATTCCCTGACGTCCCCATGCTGACCACCCCGCGGTGCTTTTCTCCATCCTACATTGCCACTCACTGCCTATCCTAATTCAGACCCTCTGATTCACACCACCCCGTGATGTTTTTCTCACTCCTACTAGTGAATGTAATGTAACACACACCCATACATTGCGCACCACCCCGTTATGTTTTTCTCACTCCTACTAGTGAATGTAATGTAACACACACCCATACAATGCGCACCATCCCGCGATGTTTTTCAGAAACCTATCCTACATTGCCACTGCATATTCCCTGACGTCCCCATGCTGACCACCCCGCGGTGCTTTTCTCCATCCTACATTGCCACTCACTGCCTATCCTAATTCAGACTCTCTGATTCACACCACCCCGTGATGTTTTTCTCACTCCTACTAGTGAATGTAATGTAACCCACACCCATACATTGCGCACCACCCCGTGATGTTTTTCTCACTCCTACTAGTGAATGTAATGTAACACACACCCATACAATGCGCACCATCCCGCGATGTTTTTCAGAAACCTATCCTACATTGCCACTGCATGTTCCCTGACCTCCCCATGCTGACCACCCCGCGGTGCTTTTCTCCATCTGACATTGCCACTCACTGCCTATCCTAAATCAGACCCTCCGATTGATACCACCCCGTGATGTATTTCTCACTCCTACTAGTGAATGTTATGTAACACACACCCATACAATGTGCACCACCGCACGATGTTTTTCAGAAACCTATCCTACATTGTCACTGCATGTTCCCTTACCTCCCCAGGGAGACCAACCCGCGGTGCTTTTCTCCATCCTACATTGCCACTCACTGCCTATCCTAATTCAGACCCTCTGATTCACACCACCCTGTGATGTTTTTCTCACTCCTACTAGTGAATGTAATGTAACACACACCCATACAATTCGCACCACCCCGCGATGTTTTTCAGAAAACTATCCTACATTGCCACTGCATCTTCCCTGACCTCCCCATGCTGACCACACCGCGGTGCTTTTCTCTATCCTACATTGCCACTCACTGCCTATCCTAATTCAGACCCTCCGATTCACAACAACCCGTGATGTTTTTCTCACTCCTACTCGTGAATGTAATGTAACACACATCAATACAATGCGCACCAACCCGTGTTTTTCTCACTCCTACTAGTGAATGTAATGTAACACACACCTACACAATGCGCACCACTCCACGATGTTTTTCAGAAACCTATCCTACATTGCCGCTGCATGTTCCCTGACCTCCCCATGCTGAACACCCCGCGGTGCTTTTATCCATCCTACATTGCCACTCTCTGCGTATCCTAAATCAGACCCTCCGATTCACACCATCCCATGATGTTTTTCTCACTCCTACTAGTGAATGTAATGTAACACACAACCATATAATGCGCACCACACCGCGATGTTTTTCAGAAACCTATCCTACATTGCCATTGCATGTTCCCTGACTTCCCCATGCTGACCACCCCGCGGTGCTTTTCTCCATCCTACATTGCCACTCACAGCCTATCCTAATTCAGTCCCTCCGATTCACACCACTCCGTGATGTTTTTGTCACTCCTTCTAGTGAATGTAATGTAACACACACCCAAACAATGCGCACCACCCCGTGATGTTTTTCTCACTCCTACTAGTGAATGTAATGTAACACACACCCTTACAATGCCCACCATCCCGCGATGTTTTTCAGAAACCTATCCTACATTGCCACTGCATGTTCCCTGACCTCCCCATGCTGACCACCCCGCGGTGTTTTTCTCCATCTGACATTGCCACTCACTGCCTGTCCTAAATCAGACCCTCCGATTCACACCATCCCGTGATGTTTTTCTCACTCCTACTAGTGAATGTTATGTAACACACACGCATACAATGCGCACCACCCCGCGATGTTTTTCAGAAACCTATCCAACATTGCCACTGCATGTTCCCTGACGTCCCCATGCTGACCAACCCGCGGTGCTTTTCTCCATCCTACATTGCCACTCACTGCCTATCCTAATTCAGACCCTCCGATTCACACCACCCCGTGATGTTTTTCTCACTCCTACTAGTGAATGTAATGTAACACACACCCATACAATGCGCACCACCCCGTGTTGTTTTTCTCACTCCTACTAGTGAACGTAATGTAACACACACCAATATAATGCGCACCACCCCGTGATGTTTTTCTCACTCCTACTAGTGAATGTAATGTAACACACACCCTTACAATGCGCACCACCCCGCGATATTTTTCAGAAACCTATCTTACATTGCCACTGCATGTTCCCTGACCTTCCCATGCTGACCACACCACTGTGCTTTTCTCCATCCTACATTGCCACTCACTGCCTATACTAATTCAGACCCTCCGATTAACACCACCCCGTGATGTTTTTCTCACTCCTACTATTGATTGTAATGTAACACACACTCATACAATGCGCACCACCGGTGATGTTTTTCTCACTCCTACAAGTGAATGTAATGTAACATACACCCATACAATGCGCACCACCCCGTGATGTTTTTCTCACTCCTACTAGTGAATGTAATGTAACACACACCCATACAATGCACACCACCCCGCGATGTTTTTCAGAAACCTATCCTACATTGCCACTGCATGTTCCATGACCTCCCCATTCTGACCAGCCCGCGGTGCTTTTCTATATCCTACATTGCCACTCACTACCTATCCTAATTCAGACCCTGCGATTCACACCACCCCGTGATGTTTTTCTCACTCCTACTAGTGAATGTAATGTAACACAAAACCATACAATGCGCACCACCCCGCGATGTTTTTCAGAAACCTATCCTACATTGCCATTGCATGTTCCCTGACCTCCCCATGCTGACCACCCCACAGTGCTTTTCTCCATCCTAAATTGCCACTCACTGCCTACCCTAATTCAGACCCTGCGATTCACACCACCCCGTGATGTTTTTCTCACTCCTACTAGTGAATGTAATGTAACACACACCCATACAATGCGCACCACCCCGTGATGTTTTTCTCACTCCTACTAGTGAATGTAATGTAACACACACCCATACAATGCGCACCACCCCGCGATATTTTTCAGAAACCTATCCTACATTGCCAATGCATGTTCCCTGACCTTCCCATGCTGACCACACCGCTGTGCTTTTCTCCATCCTACATTGCCACTCACTGCCTATACTAATTCAGACCCTCCGATTAACACCACCCCGTGATGTTTTTCTCACTCCTACTAGTGATTGTAATGTAACACAAACACATACAATGCGCACCACCGCGTGATGTTTTTCTCACTCCTACTAGTGAATGTAATGTAACACACACCCATACAATGCGCACCACCCGGTGATGTTTTTCTCACTCCTACTAGTGAATGTAAAGTAACACACACCCATACAATGCGCACCACCCCGCGATGTTTTTCAGAAACCTATCCTACATTGCCACTGCATGTTCCATGACCTCCCCATTCTGACCAGCCCGCGGTGCTTTTCTCCATCCTACATTGCCACTCACTACCTATCCTAATTCAGACCCTGCGATTCACACCACCCCGTGATGATTTTCTCACTCCTACTAGTGAATGTAATGTAACACACACACATACAATGCGCACCACCCCGTGATGTTTTTCTCACTCCTACTAGTGAATGTAATGTAACACACACCCGTACAATGCGCACCACCCCGTGTTGTTTTTCTCACTCCTACTTGTGAATGTAATGTAACACACACCCATACAATGCGCAACACCCCGCGATGTTTTTCAGAAACCTATCTTACATTGCCAATGCATGTTCCCTGACCTCCCCATGCTGACCACCCCGCGGTGCTTTTCTCCACCCGACATTGCCACTCACTGCCTATCCTAAATCAGACCCTCCGATTCACACCACCCCGTGATGGTTTTCTCACTCCTACTAGTGAATGTTATGTAACACACACCCATACATTGCGCACCACCCCGTGATGTTTTTCTCACTCCTACTAGTGAATGTAATGTAACACACACCCATACATTGCGCACCACCCCGTGATGTTTTTCTCACTCCTACTAGTGAATATAATGTAACACACACCCATACAATGCGCACCACCCCGTGATGTTTTTCTCACTCCTACTTGTGAATGTAATGTAACACACACCCATACAATGCGCACCACCCCGCGATGTTTTTCAGAAACCTATCCTACATTGCCACTGCATGTTCCATGACCTCCCCATTCTGACCAGCCCGCGGTGCTTTTCTCCATCCTACATTGCCATTCACTACCTATCCTAATTCAGACCCTGCGATTCACACCACCCCGTGATGTTTTTCTCACTCCTACTAGTGAATGTAATGTAACACACACACATACAATGCGCACCACCCCGTGATGTTTTTCTCACTCCTACTAGTCAATGTAATGTAACACACAACCATACAATGCGCACCACCCCGCGATGTTTTTCAGAAACCTATCCTACATTGCCATTGCATGTTCCCTGACCTCCCCATGCTGACCACCCCACGGTGCTTTTCTCCATCCTACATTGCCACTCACTGCCTATACTAATTCAGACCCTCCGATTAACACCACCCCGTGATGTTTTTCTCACGCCTACTAGTGATTGTAATGTAACACACACCCATACAATGCGCACCACCGCGTGATGTTTTTCTCACTCCTACTAGTGAATGTAATGTAACACACACCCCTACAATGCGCACCACCCGGTGATGTTTTTATCACTCCTACTAGTGAATGTAATGTAACACACACCCAAACAATGCGCACCACCCCGTGATGTTTTTCTCACTCCTACTAGTGAATGTAATGTAACACACACCCATACAATGCCCACCACCCCGCGACGTTTTTCAGAAACCTATCCTACATTGCCACTGCATGTTCCCTGACCTCCCCATGCTGACCACCCCGCAGTGTTTATCTCCATCTGACATTGCCACTCACTGCCTATCCTAAATCAGACCCTCCGATTCACACCATCCCGTGATGTTTTTCTCACTCCTACTAGTGAATGTTATGTAACACACACGCATACAATGCGCACCACCCCGCGATGTTTTTCAGAAACCTATCCAACATTGCCACTGCATGTTCCCTGACGTCCCCATGCTGACCACCCCGCGGTGCTTTTCTCCATCCTACATTGCCACTCACTGCCTATCCTAATTCAGACCCTCCGATTCACACCACCCCGTAATGTTTTTCTCACTCCTACTAGTGAATGTAATGTAACACACACCCATAAAATGCGCACCACCCCGTGTTGTTTTTCTCACTCCTACTAGTGAACGTAAGGTAACACACACCAATACAATGCGCACCACCCCGTGATGTTTTTCTCACTCATACTAGTGAATGTAATGTAACACACACCCATACAATGCGCAACACCCCGCGATATTTTTCAGAAACCTATCTTACATTGCCACTGCATGTTCCCTGACCTTCCCATGCTGACCACACCACTGTGCTTTTCTCCATCATACATTGCCACTCACTGCCTATCCTAATTCAGACCCTCCGATTCAAACCACCTCGTGATGTTTTTCTCACTTCTACTAGTGAATGTAATGTAACACAGACCCATACAATGCGCACCACCCCGCGATGTTTTTCAGAAACCTATCCTACATTGCCCCTGCATGTTCCCTGACCTCCCCATGCTGACCACCCCGCGGTGCTTTTCTCCATCCTACATTGCCACTCACTGCCTTTTCTAATTCAGACTCTCCGATTCACACCACCCCGTGATGTTTATCTCACTCGTACTAGTGAATGTAATGTAACACACACCCATACAATGCGCACCACCCCACGATGTTTTTCAGTAACCTATCCTAGATTGCCACTGCATGTTCCCTGACCTCCGCATGCTGACCACCCCGCAGTGCTTTTCTCTATCCTACATTGCCACTCACTGCCTATCCTAATTCAGACTCTCCGATTCAAACCACCACGTGATGTTTTTCTCACTCCTACTAGTGAATGTAATGTAACACACACCCATACAATGCGCACCACCCCGCGATATTTTTCATAAACCTATCCTACATTGCCACTGCATGTTCCCTGACTTCCCCATGCTGACCACCCCGCGGTGCTTTTCTCCATCCTACATTGCCACTCACTGCCTATCCTAATTCATACCCTCCGATTCACAACACCCCGTGATGTTTTTCTCACTCCTACTAGTGAATGTAATGTAACACACACCTGTACAATGCGCACCACCACGCGATGTTTTTCAGAAACCTATCCTACATTGCCACTGCATGTTCTCTGACCTCCCCATGCTGACCACCCTGCGGTGCTTTTATCCATCCTACATTGCCACTCACTGCCTATCCTAATTCAGACCCTCTGATTCACACCACCCCGTGATGTTTTTCTCACTCCTACTAGTGAATGTAATGTAACACACACCCGTACAATGCGCACCACCCCGCGCTGTTTTTCAGAAACCTATCCTACATTGCCACTGCATGTTCCCTGACCTCCCCATGCTGACCACCCCGCGGTGCTTTTCTCCATCCTACATTGCCATTAACTGCCTATCCTAATTCAGACCCTCCGATTCACACCACCCCGTGATGTTTTTCTCACTCCTCCTAGTGAATGTAATGTAACACACACTCATACAATGCGCACCACCCCGCGATGTTTTTCAGAAACCTATCCTACATTACCACTGCATGTTCCCTGACCTCCCCATGCTGAGCACCCCGCGGTGCTTTTCTCCATCCTACATTGCCACTCAGTGCCTATCCCAATTCAGACCCTCCGATTCACACCACCCTGTGATGATTTTCTCACTCCTACTAGTGAATGTAATGTAACACACACCCATACAATGCGCACCACCCCGCGATGTTTTTCAGTAACCTATCCTACATTGCCACTCTATGTTCCCTGACCTCCCCATGCTGACCACCCCGCGGTGCTTTTCTCTATTCTACATTGCCACTTACTGATTATCCTAATTCAGACCCTCCGATTCACACCACCCCGTGATGTTTTTCTCACTCCTACTGGTGAATGCAATGTAACACACACCCATAAAATGCGCACCACCCCGTGATGTTTTTTAGAAAACTATCCTACATTGCCACTGCATGTTCCCTGACCTCCCCATGCTGACCACCCCGCGGTGCTTTTCTCCATCCTACATTGCCACTCACTGCCTATCCTAATTCAGACCCTCCGATTCACACCACCCCGTGATGTCTTTCTCACTCCTACTTGTCAATGTAATGTAACACACACCCATAAAATGCGTACCACCCCGCGATGTTTTTCAGAAACCTATCCTACATTGCCACTGCATCTTCCCTGACCTCCCCATGCTGACCACCCCGCGGTGCTTTTCTCCATCCTACATTGCCACTCACTGCCTATCCTAATTCAGACCATCCGATTCACACCACCCCGTGATGTTTTTCTCACTCCTACTGGTGAATGTAATGTAACACACACCCATACAATGCGCACCACCCCGTGATGTTTTTCAGAAAACTATCCTACATTGCCCCTGCATGTTCCCTGACCTCCCCATGCTGACCACCCCGCGGTGCTTTTCTCCATCCTACATTGCCACTCAATGCCTATCCTAATTCAGACCCTCCGATTCACACCACCCCGTGATGTTTTTCTCACTCACACTAGTGAATGTAATGTATCACACAACGATACAATGCGCACCACCCCGCGATATTTTTCAGAAACCTATCCTACATTGCCATTGCATGTTCCCTGACCTCCCCATGCTGACCACCCCGCGGTGCTTTTCCCCATCCTACATTGCCACTCACTGCCTATCCTAATTCAGACCCTCCGATTCACACCACCCCGTGATGTTTTTCTCACACCTACTAGTGAATGTAATGTGACACACACCCATACAATGCGCCCCATCCCGTGATGTTTTTCTCACTCCTACTAGTGAATGTAATGTAACACACACCCATACAATGCGCACCACCCCGTGATGTTTTTCTCACTCCTACTCGTGAATGTAATGTAACACACACCCACACAATGCGCACCAACCCTCGATGTTTTTCAGAAACCTATCCTACATTGCCACTGCATGTTCCCTGACCTCCCCATGCTGACCACCCTGCAGTGCTTTTCTCCATCCTACATTGCCACTCACTGCCTATCCTAATGCAGACCCTCCGATTCACACCACCCCGTGATGTTTTTCTCACTCCTACTAGTGAATGTAATGTAACACACACCCATACAATGCGCACCACCCCGTGATGTTTTTCTCACTCCTACTAGTGAATGTAATGTAACACACACCCATACAATGCGCACCACCCAGCGATGTTTTTCAGAAACCTATCCTACATTGCCACTGCATGTTCCTTTACCTCCCCATGCTGACCACCCCGCGGTGCTTTTCTCCATCCTACATTGCTACTCACTGCCTATCCTAATTCAGATCCTCCGATTCACACCACCCCGTGATGTTTTTCTCACTCCTACTAGCGAATGTAATGTAACACACACCCATACAATGTGCACCACCCCGAGGTTTTTCAGAAGCCTATCCTACATTGCCACTGCATGTTCCCTGACCTCCCCATGCTGACCACCCCGTGGTGCTTTTCTCCATCCTACATTGCCACTCACTGCCTATCCTAATTCAGAACCTCCGATTCACACCACCCCGTGATGTTTTTCTCACTCCTACTAGTGAATGTAATGTAACACACACCCATACAATGCGCCCCACCCCGTGATGTTTTTCTCACTCCTACTAGTGAATATAATGTAACACACATCCATACAATGCGCACCAACCCGCGATGTTTTTCAGAAACCTATCCTACATTGCCACTGCATTTTCCCTGACCTCCCCATGCTGACCACCCCGTGGTGCTTTTCTCTATCCTACATTGCCACTCACGGCCGATCCTAATTCAGACCCCCGATTCAAACCACCCCGTGATGTTTTTCTCACTCCTACTAGTGAATGTCATGTAACACACACCCATAAAATGCGAAACACCCCTTGATGTTTTTCTCACTCCTACTAGTGAATGTAATGTAAGACACACCCATACAATGCGCACCAACCCGTGATGTTTTTCAGAAAGCTATCCTATATTGCCACTGCATGTTCCCTGACCTCCCCATGCTGACCACCCTGCGGTGCTTTTCTCCATCCTACATTGCCACTCACTGCCTATCCTAATTCAGACACTCCGATTCACACCACCCCGTGATGTTTTTCTCACTCACACTAGTGAATGTAATGTATCACACAACGATACAATGCGCACCACCCCGCGATATTTTTCAGAAACCTATCCTACATTGCCATTGCATGTTCCCTGACCTCCCCATGCTGACCACCCCGCGGTGCTTTTCCCCATCCTACATTGCCACTCACTGCCTATCCTAATTCAGACCCTCCGATTCACACCACCCCGTGATGTTTTTCTCACACCTACTAGTGAATGTAATGTAACACACACCCATACAATGCGCCCCATCCCGTGATGTTTTTCTCACTCCTACTAGTGAATGTAATGTAACACACACCCATACAATGCGCACCACCCCGTGATGTTTTTCTCACTCCTACTCGTGAATGTAATGTAACACACACCCACACAATGCGCACCAACCCTCGATGTTTTTCAGAAACCTATCCTACATTGCCACTGCATGTTCCCTGACCTCCCCATGCTGACCACCCTGCAGTGCTTTTCTCCATCCTACATTGCCACTCACTGCCTATCCTAATGCAGACCCTCCGATTCACACCACCCCGTGATGTTTTTCTCACTCCTACTAGTGAATGTAATGTAACACACACCCATACAATGCGCACCACCCCGTGATGTTTTTCTCACTCCTACTAGTGAATGTAATGTAACACACACCCATACAATGCGCACCACCCAGCGATGTTTTTCAGAAACCTATCCTACATTGCCACTGCATGTTCCTTTACCTCCCCATGCTGACCACCCCGCGGTGCTTTTCTCCATCCTACATTGCTACTCACTGCCTATCCTAATTCAGATCCTCCGATTCACACCACCCCGTGATGTTTTTCTCACTCCTACTAGCGAATGTAATGTAACACACACCCATACAATGTGCACCACCCCGAGGTTTTTCAGAAGCCTATCCTACATTGCCACTGCATGTTCCCTGACCTCCCCATGCTGACCACCCCGTGGTGCTTTTCTCCATCCTACATTGCCACTCACTGCCTATCCTAATTCATACCCTCCGATTCACACCACCCCGTGATGTTTTTCTCACTCCTACTAGTGAATGTAATGTAACACACACCTGTACAATGCGCACCACCACGCGATGTTTTTCAGAAACCTATCCTACATTGCCACTGCATGTTCTCTGACCTCCCCATGCTGACCACCCTGCGGTGCTTTTATCCATCCTACATTGCCACTCACTGCCTATCCTAATTCAGACCCTCTGATTCACACCACCCCGTGATGTTTTTCTCACTCCTACTAGTGAATGTAATGTAACACACACCCGTACAATGCGCACCACCCCGCGCTGTTTTTCAGAAACCTATCCTACATTGCCACTGCATGTTCCCTGACCTCCCCATGCTGACCACCCCGCGGTGCTTTTCTCCATCCTACATTGCCATTAACTGCCTATCCTAATTCAGACCCTCCGATTCACACCACCCCGTGATGTTTTTCTCACTCCTCCTAGTGAATGTAATGTAACACACACTCATACAATGCGCACCACCCCGCGATGTTTTTCAGAAACCTATCCTACATTACCACTGCATGTTCCCTGACCTCCCCATGCTGAGCACCCCGCGGTGCTTTTCTCCATCCTACATTGCCACTCAGTGCCTATCCCAATTCAGACCCTCCGATTCACACCACCCTGTGATGATTTTCTCACTCCTACTAGTGAATGTAATGTAACACACACCCATACAATGCGCACCACCCCGCGATGTTTTTCAGTAACCTATCCTACATTGCCACTCTATGTTCCCTGACCTCCCCATGCTGACCACCCCGCGGTGCTTTTCTCTATTCTACATTGCCACTCACTGATTATCCTAATTCAGACCCTCCGATTCACACCACCCCGTGATGTTTTTCTCACTCCTACTGGTGAATGCAATGTAACACACACCCATAAAATGCGCACCACCCCGTGATGTTTTTCAGAAAACTATCCTACATTGCCACTGCATGTTCCCTGACCTCCCCATGCTGACCACCACGCGGTGCTTTTCTCCATCCTACATTGCCACTCACTGCCTATCCTAATTCAGACCCTCCGATTCACACCACCCCGTGATGTCTTTCTCACTCCTACTTGTCAATGTAATGTAACACACACCCATAAAATGCGTACCACCCCGCGATGTTTTTCAGAAACCTATCCTACATTGCCACTGCATCTTCCCTGACCTCCCCATGCTGACCACCCCGCGGTGCTTTTCTCCATCCTACATTGCCACTCACTGCCTATCCTAATTCAGACCATCCGATTCACACCACCCCGTGATGTTTTTCTCACTCCTACTAGTGAATGTAATGTAACACACACCCATACAATGCGCACCACCCCGTGATGTTTTTCAGAAAACTATCCTACATTGCCCCTGCATGTTCCCTGACCTCCCCATGCTGACCACCCCGCGGTGCTTTTCTCCATCCTACATTGCCACTCAATGCCTATCCTAATTCAGACCCTCCGATTCACACCACCCCGTGATGTTTTTCTCACTCACACTAGTGAATGTAATGTATCACACAACGATACAATGCGCACCACCCCGCGATATTTTTCAGAAACCTATCCTACATTGCCATTGCATGTTCCCTGACCTCCCCATGCTGACCACCCCGCGGTGCTTTTCCCCATCCTACATTGCCACTCACTGCCTATGCTAATTCAGACCCTCCGATTCACACCACCCCGTGATGTTTTTCTCACACCTACTAGTGAATGTAATGTAACACACACCCATACAATGCGCCCCATCCCGTGATGTTTTTCTCACTCCTACTAGTGAATGTAATGTAACACACACCCATACAATGCGCACCACCCCGTGATGTTTTTCTCACTCCTACTCGTGAATGTAATGTAACACACACCCACACAATGCGCACCAACCCTCGATGTTTTTCAGAAACCTATCCTACATTGCCACTGCATGTTCCCTGACCTCCCCATGCTGACCACCCTGCAGTGCTTTTCTCCATCCTACATTGCCACTCACTGCCTATCCTAATGCAGACCCTCCGATTCACACCATCCCGTGATGTTTTTCTCACTCCTACTAGTGAATGTAATGTAACACACACCCATACAATGCGCACCACCCCGTGATGTTTTTCTCACTCCTACTAGTGAATGTAATGTAACACACACCCATACAATGCGCACCACCCAGCGATGTTTTTCAGAAACCTATCCTACATTGCCACTGCATGTTCCTTTACCTCCCCATGCTGACCACCCCGCGGTGCTTTTCTCCATCCTACATTGCTACTCACTGCCTATCCTAATTCAGATCCTCCGATTCACACCACCCCGTGATGTTTTTCTCACTCCTACTAGCGAATGTAATGTAACACACACCCATACAATGTGCACCACCCCGAGGTTTTTCAGAAGCCTATCCTACATTGCCACTGCATGTTCCCTGACCTCCCCATGCTGACCACCCCGTGGTGCTTTTCTCCATCCTACATTGCCACTCACTGCCTATCCTAATTCAGAACCTCCGATTCACACCACCCCGTGATGTTTTTCTCACTCCTACTAGTGAATGTAATGTAACACACACCCATACAATGCGCCCCACCCCGTGATGTTTTTCTCACTCCTACTAGTGAATATAATGTAACACACATCCATACAATGCGCACCAACCCGCGATGTTTTTCAGAAACCTATCCTACATTGCCACTGCATTTTCCCTGACCTCCCCATGCTGACCACCCCGTGGTGCTTTTCTCTATCCTACATTGCCACTCACGGCCGATCCTAATTCAGACCCCCGATTCAAACCACCCCGTGATGTTTTTCTCACTCCTACTAGTGAATGTCATGTAACACACACCCATACAATGCGAAACACCCCTTGATGTTTTTCTCACTCCTACTAGTGAATGTAATGTAAGACACACCCATACAATGCGCACCAACCCGTGATGTTTTTCAGAAAGCTATCCTATATTGCCACTGCATGTTCCCTGACCTCCCCATGCTGACCACCCTGCGGTGCTTTTCTCCATCCTACATTGCCACTCACTGCCTATCCTAATACAGACACTCCGATTCACACCACCCCGTGATGTTTTTCTCACTCACACTAGTGAATGTAATGTATCACACAACGATACAATGCGCACCACCCCGCGATATTTTTCAGAAACCTATCCTACATTGCCATTGCATGTTCCCTGACCTCCCCATGCTGACCACCCCGCGGTGCTTTTCCCCATCCTACATTGCCACTCACTGCCTATCCTAATTCAGACCCTCCGATTCACACCACCCCGTGATGTTTTTCTCAAACCTACTAGTGAATGTAATGTAACACACACCCATACAATGCGCCCCATCCCGTGATGTTTTTCTCACTCCTACTAGTGAATGTAATGTAACACACACCCATACAATGCGCACCACCCCGTGATGTTTTTCTCACTCCTACTCGTGAATGTAATGTAACACACACCCACACAATGCGCACCAACCCTCGATGTTTTTCAGAAACCTATCCTACATTGCCACTGCATGTTCCCTGACCTCCCCATGCTGACCACCCTGCAGTGCTTTTCTCCATCCTACATTGCCACTCACTGCCTATCCTAATGCAGACCCTCCGATTCACACCACCCCGTGATGTTTTTCTCACTCCTACTAGTGAATGTAATGTAACACACACCCATACAATGCGCACCACCCCGTGATGTTTTTCTCACTCCTATTAGTGAATGTAATGTAACACACACCCATACAATGCGCACCACCCAGCGATGTTTTTCAGAAACCTATCCTACATTGCCACTGCATGTTCCTTTACCTCCCCATGCTGACCACCCCGCGGTGCTTTTCTCCATCCTACATTGCTACTCACTGCCTATCCTAATTCAGATCCTCCGATTCACACCACCCCGTGATGTTTTTCTCACTCCTACTAGCGAATGTAATGTAACACACACCCATACAATGTGCACCACCCCGAGGTTTTTCAGAAGCCTATCCTACATTGCCACTGCATGTTCCCTGACCTCCCCATGCTGACCACCCCGTGGTGCTTTTCTCCATCCTACATTGCCACTCACTGCCTATCCTAATGCAGAACCTCCGATTCACACCACCCCGTGATGTTTTTCTCACTCCTACTAGTGAATGTAATGTAACACACACCCATACAATGCGCCCCACCCCGTGATGTTTTTCTCACTCCTACTAGTGAATATAATGTAACACACACCCATACAATGCGCACCAACCCGCGATGATTTTCAGAAACCTATCCTACATTGCCACTGCATTTTCCCTGACCTCCCCATGCTGACCACCCCGTGGTGCTTTTCTCTATCCTACATTGCCACTCACGGCCGATCCTAATTCAGACCCCCGATTCAAACCACCCCGTGATGTTTTTCTCACTCCTACTAGTGAATGTCATGTAACACACACCCATACAATGCGAAACACCCCTTGATGTTTTTCTCACTCCTACTAGTGAATGTAATGTAAGACACACCCATACAATGCGCACCAACCCGTGATGTTTTTCAGAAAGCTGTCCTATATTGCCACTGCATGTTCCCTGACCTCCCCATGCTGACCACCCTGCGGTGCTTTTCTCCATCCTACATTGCCACTCACTGCCTATCCTAATTTAGACACTCCGATTCACACCACCCCGTGATGTTTTTCTCACTCCTACTAGTGAATGTAATGTAACACACACCCATACAATGCGCACCACCCCGCGATGTTTTTCTCACTCCTACTAGTGAATGTAATGTAACACACACTCATAAAATGCGCATAACCCCGCGATGTTTTTCTCACTCCTACTAGTGAATGTAATATAACACACACCCATACAATGCGCAAAATCCCGCGATGTTTTTCAGAAACCTATCCTACCTTGCCTCTGCATGTTCCCTGACCTCCCCATGCTGACCACCCCGCGGTGCTTTTCTCCATCCTACATTGCCATTCACTGCCTATCCTAATTCAGACCCTCCGATTCACACCACCTCGTGATGTTTTTCTCACTCCTCCTAGTGAATGCAATGTAACACACACCCATACAATGCGCACCACCCCGTGATGTTTTTCAGAAAACTATCCTACATTGCCACTGCATGTTCCCTGACCTCCCCATGCTGACCACCCCGCGGTGCTTTTCTCCATCCTACATTGCCACTCAATGCCTATCCTAATTCAGACCCTCCGATTCACACCACCCCGTGATGTTTTTCTCACTCCTACTAGTGAATGTAATGTATCACACACCCATACAATGCCCCCCACCCCGCGATATTTTTCAGAAACCTATCCTACATTGCCATTTCAGGTTGCCTGACCTCCCCATGCTGACCACCCCGCGGTGCTTTTCCCCATCCTACATTGCCACTCACTGCCTATCCTAATTCAGACCATCCGATTCACACCACCCCGTGATGTTTTTCTCACACCTACTAGTGAATGTAATGTAACACACACCCATACAATGCGCACCACCCCGTGATGTTTTTCTCACTCCTACTAGTGAATGTAATGTAACACACAGCGATACAATGCGCACCACCCCGTGATGTTTTTCTCACTCCTACTAGTGAATGTAATGTAACACACACCCACACAATGCGCACCAACCCTCGATGTTTTTCAGAAACCTATCCTACATTGCCACTGCATGTTCCCTGACCTCCCCATGCTGACCACCCCGCGGTGCTTTTCTCCATCCTACATTGCCACTCACTGCCTATCCTAATGCAGACCTTCCGATTCACACCACCCCGCGATGTTTTTCTCACTCCTACTAGTGAATGTAATGTAACACACACCCATACAATGCGCACCACCCCGTGATGTTTTTCTCACTCCTACTAGCGAATGTAATGTAACACACACCCATACAATGCGCACCACCCAGCGATGTTTTTCAGAAACCTATCCTACATTGCCACTGCATGTTCCTTTACCTCCCCATGCTGACCACCCCGCGGTGCTTTTCTCCATCCTACATTGCTACTCACTGCCTATCCTAATTCAGATCCTCCGATTCACACCACCCCGTGATGTTTTTCTCACTCCTACTAGCGAATGTAATGTAACACACACCCATACAATGTGCACCACCCCGCGATGTTTTTCAGAAACCTATCCTACATTGCCACTGCATGTTCCCTGACCTCCCCATGCTGACCACCCCGCGGTGCTTTTCTCCATCCTACATTGCCACTCCCTGCCTATCCTAATTCTGACCCTCCGATTCACACCACCCCGTGATGTTTTTCTCACTCCTACTAGTGAATGTAATGTAACACACACCCATACAATGCGCCCCACCCCGTGATGTTTTTCTCACTCCTACTAGTGAATGTAATGTAACACACACCCATACAATGCGCACCACCCCGCGATGTTTTTCAGAAACCTATCCTACATTGCCACTGCATGTTCCCTGACCTCCCCATGCTGACCACCCGGTGGTGCTTTTCTCTATCCTACATTGCCACTCACTGCCGATCCTAATTCAGACCCCCGATTCAAACCACCCTATGATGTTTTTCTCACTCCTACTAGTGAATGTCATGTAACACACACCCATAAAATGCGCATAAACCCGCGATGTTTTTCTCACTCCTACTAGTGAATGTAATGTAACACACACCCATACAATGCGCACCACCCCACGATGTTTTTCAGAATCCTATCCTACATTGCCACTGCATGTTCCCTCACCTCCCCATGCTGACCACCCCGCGGTGCTTTTCTGCATCATACATTGCCACTCAATGCCTATCCTAATTCAGACCCTCCGATTCACACCACCCCGTGATGTTTTTCTCACTCCTACTAGTGAATGTAATGTAACACACACCCATAAAATGCACACCACCCCGCGATGTTTTTCAGAAACCTATCCTACATTGCCATTGCATGTTCCCTGACCTCCCCATGCTGACCACCCGGCGTTGCTTTTCTCCATTCTACATTGCCACTCACTGCCTATCCTGATTCAGACCCTCCGATTCACACCACACCGTGATGTTTTTCTCACTCCTACTAGTGAATGTAATGTAACACACACCCATATAATACGCCCCACACCGTGATGTTTTTCTCCCTCCTATTAGTGAATGTAATGTAACACACACCCATACAATGCGCACCACCCCGTAATGTTTTTCTCACTCCTACTAGTGAATGTAATGTGACACACACCCATACAGTGCACACCACCCAGCGATGTTTTTCAGAAACCTATCCTACATTGCCACTGCATGTGCCCTGACCTCCCCATGCTGACCACCCCGCGGTGCTTTTCTCCATCCTACATTGCTACTCACTGCCTATCCTAATTCAGACCCTCCGATTCACACCACCCCGTGATGTTTTTCTCACTCCTACTAGCGAATGTAATGTAACACACACCCATACAATGTGCACCACCCCGCGATGTTTTTCAGAAACATATCCTCCATTGCCACTGCATGTTCCCTGACCTCCCCATGCTGACCACCCCGCGGTGCTTTTCTCCATCCTACATTGCCACTCACTGCCTATCCTAACTCAGACCCTCCAATTCACACCACCCCGTGATGTTTTTCTCACTCCTACTAGTGAATGTAATGTAACACACACCCATACAATGCGCCCCACCCCGTGATGTTTTTCTCACTCCTACTAGTGAATGTAATGTAACACACACCCATACAATGCGCACCACAACCGTGATGTTTTTCAGAAACCTATCCTACATTGCCACTGCATGTTCCCTGACCTCCCCATGCTGACCACCCCGTGGTTCTTTTCTCTTTCCTACATTGCCACTCACTGTCCAATCTTAATTCAGACACCCGATTCACACCACCCCGTGATGTTTTTCTCACTCCTACTAGTGAATGTCATGTAACACACACCCATACAATGCGAACCACCCCGTGATGTTTTTCTCACTCCTACTAGTGAATGTAATGTAACACACACCCATACAATGCGCACCACCCCGTGATGTTTTTCAGAAAACTATCCTATATTGCCACTGCATGTTCCCTGACCTCCCCATGCTGAGCACCCCGCGGTGCTTTTCTCCACCCTACATTGCCACTCACAGCCTACACTAATTCAGACCCTCCGATTCACACCACCCCGTGATGTTTTTCTCCCTCCTACTAGTGAATGTAATGTAACACACACCCATACAATGCGCACCACCCCGCGATGTTTTTCTCACTCCTACTAGTGAATGTAATGTAACACACACCCTAAAATGCGCACAACCCCGCGATGTTTTTCTCACTCCTACTAGTGAATGTAATGTAACACACACCCATACAATGCGCACCACCCCGCGATGTTTTTCAGAAACCTATCCTACCTTGCCACTGCATGTTCCCTGACATCCCCATGCTGACCACCCCGCGGTGCTTTTCTCCATCCTACATTGCCGTTCACTGCCGATCCTAATTCAGACCCCCCGATTCACACCACCCCGTGATGTTTTTCTCACTCCTACTAGTGAATGTAATGTAACACACACCCATACAATGCGCAGCACCCCGTGATGTTTTTCTCACTATTACTAGTGAATGTAATGTAACACACACCCATACAATGCGCACCACCCCGCGATGTATTTCAGAAACCTATCCTACATTGCCACTGCATGTTTCCTGACCTCCCCATGCTGACCACCCCGCGGTGCTTTTCTCCATCCTACAATGCCACTCACTGCCTATCCTAATTCAGACCCTCCGATTCACACCACCCCGTGATGTTTTTCTCACTCCTACTAGTGAATGTAATGTAACACACACCCATACAATGCGAACCACCCCGTGATGTTTTTCTCACTCCTACTAGTGAATGTAATGTAACACATACCCATACAATGCGCACCACCCCGCGATGTTTTTCAGAAAACTATCCTACATTGCCACTGCATGTTCCCTGACCTCCCCATGCTGACCACCCCGCGGTGCTTTTCTCCATCCTACATTGCCACTCACTGCCTATCCTAATTCAGACCGTCAGATTCAAACCACCCCGTGATGTTTTTCTCACTCCTACTAGTGAATGTAATGTAACACACACCCATACAATGCGCACCACCCCGTGATGTTTTTCTCACTCCTACTAGTGAATGTAATGAAACACAACCCAAACAATGCACACCACCCCTTGATGTTTTTCTCACTCCTACTAGTGAATGTAATGTAACACACACCCATACAATGCCCACCACCCCGCAATGTTTTTCAGAAACCTATCCTACATTGCCATTGCATGTTCCCTGACCTCCCCATGCTGACCACGCTGCGGTACTTTTCTCCATCCTACATTGCCACTCACTGCCTATCCTAATTCAGATGCTCCGATTCACACCACCCTGTGATATTTTTCTCACTCCTACTAGTGAATGTAATGTAACACACACCCATACAATGCGCACCACCCCGCGATGTTTTTCAGAATCCTATCTTACATTGCCAATGCATGTTCCCTGACCTCCCCATGCTGACCACCCCGCGGTGCTTTTCTCCATCCTACATTGCCACTCACTGCCTATCCTAATTCAGACCCTCCGATTCACACCACCCCGTGATGTTTTTCTCACTCCTACTAGTGAATGTAATGTAACACACACCCATAAAATGCGCACCACCCGGCGATGTTTTTCAGAAACCTATCCTACATTGCCATTGCATGTTCCCTGACCTCCCCATGCTGACCACAAGGCGGTGCTTTTCTCCATCCTACATTGCCACTCACTGCCTATCCTAATTCAGACCCTCCGATTCATACCACCACGTGATGATTTTCTCACTCCTACTAGTGAATGTAATGTAACACACTCCCATACAATGAGAGCCACACCGTGATGATTTTCTCACTCCTACTAGTGAATGTAATGTAACACACACCCATACAATGCGCACCACCCCTCGATGTTTTTCAGAAACCTATCCTACATTGCCACTGCTTGTTCGCTGACCTCCCCATGCTGACCACCCCGCGGTGATTTTCTCCATCCTACATTGCCACTCAGTGCCTATCCTAATTCAGACAATCCGATTCACACCACCCCGTGATGTTTTTCTCCCTCCTACTAGTGAATGTAATGTAACACACACCCATACAATGTGCACCACCACGCGATGTTTTTCAGAAACCTATACTACATTGCCACTGCATGTTCCCTGACCTCCCCATGCTGACCACCCCGCGGTGCTTTTCTCCATCCTACATTGCCACTCACTGCCTATCCTAATTCAGACCCTCCGATTCACACCACCCCGTGATGTTTTTCTCACTCCTACTAGCGAATGTAATGTAACACACACCCATACAATGTGCACCACCCCGCGATGTTTTTCAGAAACATATCCTCCATTGCCACTGCATGTTCCCTGACCTCCCCATGCTGACCACCCCGCGGTGCTTTTCTCCATCCTACATTGCCACTCACTGCCTATCCTAACTCAGACCCTCCAATTCACACCACCCCGTGATGTTTTTCTCACTCCTACTAGTGAATGTAATGTAACACACACCCATACAATGCGCCCCACCCCGTGATGTTTTTCTCACTCCTACTAGTGAATGTAATGTAACACACACCCATACAATGCGCACCACAACCGTGATGTTTTTCAGAAACCTATCCTACATTGCCACTGCATGTTCCCTGACCTCCCCATGCTGACCACCCCGTGGTTCTTTTCTCTTTCCTACATTGCCACTCACTGTCCAATCTTAATTCAGACACCCGATTCACACCACCCCGTGATGTTTTTCTCACTCCTACTAGTGAATGTCATGTAACACACACCCATACAATGCGAACCACCCCGTGATGTTTTTCTCACTCCTACTAGTGAATGTAATGTAACACACACCCATACAATGCGCACCACCCCGTGATGTTTTTCAGAAAACTATCCTATATTGCCACTGCATGTTCCCTGACCTCCCCATGCTGAGCACCCCGCGGTGCTTTTCTCCACCCTACATTGCCACTCACAGCCTACACTAATTCAGACCCTCCGATTCACACCACCCCGTGATGTTTTTCTCCCTCCTACTAGTGAATGTAATGTAACACACACCCATACAATGCGCACCACCCCGCGATGTTTTTCTCACTCCTACTAGTGAATGTAATGTAACACACACCCTAAAATGCGCACAACCCCGCGATGTTTTTCTCACTCCTACTAGTGAATGTAATGTAACACACACCCATACAATGCGCACCACCCCGCGATGTTTTTCAGAAACCTATCCTACCTTGCCACTGCATGTTCCCTGACATCCCCATGCTGACCACCCCGCGGTGCTTTTCTCCATCCTACATTGCCGTTCACTGCCGATCCTAATTCAGACCCCCCGATTCACACCACCCCGTGATGTTTTTCTCACTCCTACTAGTGAATGTAATGTAACACACACCCATACAATGCGCAGCACCCCGTGATGTTTTTCTCACTATTACTAGTGAATGTAATGTAACACACACCCATACAATGCGCACCACCCCGCGATGTATTTCAGAAACCTATCCTACATTGCCACTGCATGTTTCCTGACCTCCCCATGCTGACAACCCCGCGGTGCTTTTCTCCATCCTACAATGCCACTCACTGCCTATCCTAATTCAGACCCTCCGATTCACACCACCCCGTGATGTTTTTCTCACTCCTACTAGTGAATGTAATGTAACACACACCCATACAATGCGAACCACCCCGTGATGTTTTTCTCACTCCTACTAGTGAATGTAATGTAACACATACCCATACAATGCGCACCACCCCGCGATGTTTTTCAGAAAACTATCCTACATTGCCACTGCATGTTCCCTGACCTCCCCATGCTGACCACCCCGCGGTGCTTTTCTCCATCCTACATTGCCACTCACTGCCTATCCTAATTCAGACCGTCAGATTCAAACCACCCCGTGATGTTTTTCTCACTCCTACTAGTGAATGTAATGTAACACACACCCATACAATGCGCACCACCCCGTGATGTTTTTCTCACTCCTACTAGTGAATGTAATGAAACACAACCCAAACAATGCACACCACCCCTTGATGTTTTTCTCACTCCTACTAGTGAATGTAATGTAACACACACCCATACAATGCCCACCACCCCGCGATGTTTTTCAGAAACCTATCCTACATTGCCATTGCATGTTCCCTGACCTCCCCATGCTGACCACGCTGCGGTACTTTTCTCCATCCTACATTGCCACTCACTGCCTATCCTAATTCAGATGCTCCGATTCACACCACCCCGTGATATTTTTCTCACTCCTACTAGTGAATGTAATGTAACACACACCCATACAATGCGCACCACCCCGCGATGTTTTTCCGAATCCTATCTTACATTGCCAATGCATGTTCCCTGACCTCCCCATGCTGACCACCCCGCGGTGCTTTTCTCCATCCTACATTGCCACTCACTGCCTATCCTAATTCAGACCCTCCGATTCACACCACCCCGTGATGTTTTTCTCACTCCTACTAGTGAATGTAATGTAACACACACCCATAAAATGCGCACCACCCGGCGATGTTTTTCAGAAACCTATCCTACATTGCCATTGCATGTTCCCTGACCTCCCCATGCTGACCACCCGGCGGTGCTTTTCTCCATCCTACATTGCCACTCACTGCCTATCCTAATTCAGACCCTCCGATTCATACCACCACGTGATGATTTTCTCACTCCTACTAGTGAATGTAATGTAACACACTCCCATACAATGAGAGCCACCCCGTGATGATTTTCTCACTCCTACTAGTGAATGTAATGTAACACACACCCATACAATGCGCACCACCCCTCGATGTTTTTCAGAAACCTATCCTACATTGCCACTGCTTGTTCGCTGACCTCCCCATGCTGACCACCCCGCGGTGATTTTCTCCATCCTACATTGCCACTCAGTGCCTATCCTAATTCAGACAATCCGATTCACACCACCCCGTGATGTTTTTCTCCCTCCTACTAGTGAATGTAATGTAACACACACCCATACAATGTGCACCACCACGCGATGTTTTTCAGAAACCTATACTACATTGCCACTGCATGTTCCCTGACCTCCCCATGCTGACCACCCCGCGGTGCTTTTCTCCATCCTACATTACCACTCACTGCCTATCCTAATTCAGACCCTCCGATTCACACCACCCCGTGATGTTTTTCTCACTCCTACTAGTGAATGTAATGTATCACACACCCATACAATGCGCACCACCCCGCGATATTTTTCAGAAACTTATCCTACATTGCCACTGCATGTTCCCTGACCACCCCATGCTGACCACACCACGGTGCTTTTCCCCATCCTACATTGCCACTCACTGCCTATCCTAAATCAGACCCTCCGATTCACACCACCCCGTGATGTTTTTCTCACTCCTACTAGTGAATGTAATGTAACACACACCCATACAATGCTCCCACCACGTGATGTTTTTCTCACTCCTACTAGTGAATGTAATGTAACACACACCCATACAATGCGCACCACCCCACGATGTTTTTCAGGAACCTATCCTACATTGCCACTGCATGTTCCCTGACCTCCCCATTCTGACCACGCTGCGGTACTTTTCTCCATCCTACATTGCCACTCACTGCCTATCCTAATTCAGATGCTCCGATTCACACCACCCCGTGATGTTTTTCTCACTCCTACTAGTGAATGTAATGAAACACAACCCAAACAATGCACACCACCCCTTGATGTTTTTCTCACTCCTACTAGTGAATGTAATGTAACACACACCCATACAATGCGCACCACCCCGCGATGTTTTTCAGAAACCTATCCTACATTGCCACTGCATGTTCCCTGACCTCCCCATTCTGACCACGCTGCGGTACTTATCTCCATCCTACATTGCCACTCACTGCCTATCCTAATTCAGATGCTCCGATTCACACCACCCCGTGATATTTTTCTCACTCCTACTAGTGAATGTAATGTAACACACACCCATACAATGCGCACCACCCCGCGATGTTTTTCAGAATCTTATCTTACATTGCCAATGCATGTGCCCTGACCTCCCCATGCTGACCACCCCACGGTGCTTTTCTCCATCCTACATTGCCACTCACTGCCTATCCTAATTCAGACCCTCCGATTCACACCACCGCGTGATGATTTTCTCACTCCTACTAGTGAATGTAATGTAACACACACCCATACAATGCGAGCCACCCCGTGATGATTTTCTCACTCCTACTAGTGAATGTAATGTAACACACACCCATACAATGCGCACCACCCCTCGATGTTTTTCAGAAACCTATCCTACATTGCCACTGCTTGTTCCCTGACATCCCCATGCTGACCACCCCGCGGTTCTTTTCTCCATCATACATTGCCACTCAGTGCCTATCCTAATTCAGACAATCCGATTCACACCACCCCGTGATGTTTTTCTCCCTCCTACTAGTGAATGTAATGTAACACACACCCATACAATGTGCACCACCACGTGATGTTTTTCAGAAACCTATACTACATTGCCACTGCATGTTCCCTGACCTCCCATGCTGACCACCCCGCGGTGCTTTTCTCCATCCTACATTGCCGTTCACTGCCGATCCTAATTCAGACCCCCCGATTCACACCACCCCGTGATGTTTTTCTCACTCCTACTAGTGAATGTAATGTAACACACACCCATACAATGCGCAGCACCCCGTGATGTTTTTCTCACTATTACTAGTGAATGTAATGTAACACACACCCATACAATGCGCACCACCCCGCGATGTATTTCAGAAACCTATCCTACATTGCCACTGCATGTTTCCTGACCTCCCCATGCTGACAACCCCGCGGTGCTTTTCTCCATCCTACAATGCCACTCACTGCCTATCCTAATTCAGACCCTCCGATTCACACCACCCCGTGATGTTTTTCTCACTCCTACTAGTGAATGTAATGTAACACACACCCATACAATGCGAACCACACCGTGATGTTTTTCTCACTCCTACTAGTGAATGTAATGTAACACATACCCATACAATGCGCACCACCCCGCGATGTTTTTCAGAAAACTATCCTACATTGCCACTGCATGTTCCCTGACCTCCCCATGCTGACCACCCCGCGGTGCTTTTCTCCATCCTACATTGCCACTCACTGCCTATCCTAATTCAGACCGTCAGATTCAAACCACCCCGTGATGTTTTTCTCACTCCTACTAGTGAATGTAATGTAACACACACCCATACAATGCGCACCACCCCGTGATGTTTTTCTCACTCCTACTAGTGAATGTAATGAAACACAACCCAAACAATGCACACCACCCCTTGATGTTTTTCTCACTCCTACTAGTGAATGTAATGTAACACACACCCATACAATGCCCACCACCCCGCGATGTTTTTCAGAAACCTATCCTACATTGCCATTGCATGTTCCCTGACCTCCCCATGCTGACCACGCTGCGGTACTTTTCTCCATCCTACATTGCCACTCACTGCCTATCCTAATTCAGATGCTCCGATTCACACCACCCCGTGATATTTTTCTCACTCCTACTAGTGAATGTAATGTAACACACACCCATACAATGCGCACCACCCCGCGATGTTTTTCCGAATCCTATCTTACATTGCCAATGCATGTTCCCTGACCTCCCCATGCTGACCACCCCGCGGTGCTTTTCTCCATCCTACATTGCCACTCACTGCCTATCCTAATTCAGACCCTCCGATTCACACCACCCCGTGATGTTTTTCTCACTCCTACTAGTGAATGTAATGTAACACACACCCATAAAATGCGCACCACCCGGCGATGTTTTTCAGAAACCTATCCTACATTGCCATTGCATGTTCCCTGACCTCCCCATGCTGACCACCCGGCGGTGCTTTTCTCCATCCTACATTGCCACTCACTGCCTATCCTAATTCAGACCCTCCGATTCATACCACCACGTGATGATTTTCTCACTCCTACTAGTGAATGTAATGTAACACACTCCCATACAATGAGAGCCACCCCGTGATGATTTTCTCACTCCTACTAGTGAATGTAATGTAACACACACCCATACAATGCGCACCACCCCTCGATGTTTTTCAGAAACCTATCCTACATTGCCACTGCTTGTTCGCTGACCTCCCCATGCTGACCACCCCGCGGTGATTTTCTCCATCCTACATTGCCACTCAGTGCCTATCCTAATTCAGACAATCCGATTCACACCACCCCGTGATGTTTTTCTCCCTCCTACTAGTGAATGTAATGTAACACACACCCATACAATGTGCACCACCACGCGATGTTTTTCAGAAACCTATACTACATTGCCACTGCATGTTCCCTGACCTCCCCATGCTGACCACCCCGCGGTGCTTTTCTCCATCCTACATTACCACTCACTGCCTATCCTAATTCAGACCCTCCGATTCACACCACCCCGTGATGTTTTTCTCACTCCTACTAGTGAATGTAATGTATCACACACCCATACAATGCGCACCACCCCGCGATATTTTTCAGAAACTTATCCTACATTGCCACTGCATGTTCCCTGACCACCCCATGCTGACCACACCACGGTGCTTTTCCCCATCCTACATTGCCACTCACTGCCTATCCTAAATCAGACCCTCCGATTCACACCACCCCGTGATGTTTTTCTCACTCCTACTAGTGAATGTAATGTAACACACACCCATACAATGCTCCCACCACGTGATGTTTTTCTCACTCCTACTAGTGAATGTAATGTAACACACACCCATACAATGCGCACCACCCCACGATGTTTTTCAGGAACCTATCCTACATTGCCACTGCATGTTCCCTGACCTCCCCATTCTGACCACGCTGCGGTACTTTTCTCCATCCTACATTGCCACTCACTGCCTATCCTAATTCAGATGCTCCGATTCACACCACCCCGTGATGTTTTTCTCACTCCTACTAGTGAATGTAATGAAACACAACCCAAACAATGCACACCACCCCTTGATGTTTTTCTCACTCCTACTAGTGAATGTAATGTAACACACACCCATACAATGCGCACCACCCCGCGATGTTTTTCAGAAACCTATCCTACATTGCCACTGCATGTTCCCTGACCTCCCCATTCTGACCACGCTGCGGTACTTATCTCCATCCTACATTGCCACTCACTGCCTATCCTAATTCAGATGCTCCGATTCACACCACCCCGTGATATTTTTCTCACTCCTACTAGTGAATGTAATGTAACACACACCCATACAATGCGCACCACCCCGAGATGTTTTTCAGAATCTTATCTTACATTGCCAATGCATGTGCCCTGACCTCCCCATGCTGACCACCCCACGGTGCTTTTCTCCATCCTACATTGCCACTCACTGCCTATCCTAATTCAGACCCTCCGATTCACACCACCGCGTGATGATTTTCTCACTCCTACTAGTGAATGTAATGTAACACACACCCATACAATGCGAGCCACCCCGTGATGATTTTCTCACTCCTACTAGTGAATGTAATGTAACACACACCCATACAATGCGCACCACCCCTCGATGTTTTTCAGAAACCTATCCTACATTGCCACTGCTTGTTCCCTGACATCCCCATGCTGACCACCCCGCGGTTCTTTTCTCCATCATACATTGCCACTCAGTGCCTATCCTAATTCAGACAATCCGATTCACACCACCCCGTGATGTTTTTCTCCCTCCTACTAGTGAATGTAATGTAACACACACCCATACAATGTGCACCACCACGTGATGTTTTTCAGAAACCTATACTACATTGCCACTGCATGTTCCCTGACCTCCCATGCTGACCACCCCGCGGTGCTTTTCTCCATCCTACATTACCACTCACTGCCTATCCTAATTCAGACCCTCCGATTCACACCACCCCGTGATGTTTTTCTCACTCCTACTAGTGAATGTAATGTAACACACACTCATACAATGCGCACCACCACGCGATGTTTTTCACAAACCTATCCTACATTGCCACTGCATGTTCCCTGACCTCCCCATGCTGACCACCCCGCGGTGCTTTTATCCATCCTACATTGCCATTCACTGTCTATCCTAATTCAGAGCCTCCGATTCACACCACCCCGTGATGTTTTTCTCACTCCTACTAGTGAATGTATTGTATCACACACCCATACAATGCGCACGACACTGCAATATTTTTCAGAAACTTATCCTACATTGCCACTGCATGTTCCCTGACCACCCCATGCTGACCACCCCGCGGTGCTTTTCCCCATCCTACATTGCCACTCACTGCCTATCCTTATTCAGACCCACCGATTCACACCACCCCGTAATGTTTTTCTCACTCCTACTAGAGAATGTAATGTAACACACACCCATACAATGCTCCCCACCCCGTGATGTTTTTCTCACTCCTACTAGTGAATGTAATGTAACACACACCCATACAATGCGCACCACCCCGCGATGTTTTTCAGAATCCTATCCTACAGTGCCACTGCATGTTCCCTAACCTCCACATGCTTACCACTCCGCGGTGCTTTTCTCCATCATACATTGCCACTCACTGCCTATCCTAATTCAGACCCTCCTATTCACACCACCCCGTGATGTTTTTCTCACTCGTACTAGTGAATGTAATTTAACACACAGCCATAAAATGCGCACCACCCGGCGATGTTTATCAGAAACCTATCCTACATTGCCATTGCATGTTCCCTGACCTCCCCATTCTGACCACCCGGCGGTCCTTTTCTCCATCCTACATTGCCACTCACTGCCTATGCTAATTCAGATGCTCCGATTCACACCACCCCGTGATATTTTTCTCACTCCTACTAGTGAATGTAACGTAACACACACCCATACAATGCGCACCACCCCGCGATGTTTTTTAGAATCCTATCTTACATTGCCAATGCATGTTCCCTGACCTCCCCATGCTGAACACCCCGCGGTGCTTTTCTCCATCCTACATTGCCACTCACTGCCTATCCTAATTCAGACGCTCCGATTCACACCACCCCGTGATGTTTTTCTCACTCCTACTAGTGAATGTAATGTATCACACACCCATACAATGCGCACCACCCCACGATATTTTTCAGAAACTTATCCTACATTGCCACTGCATGTTCCCTGACCACTCCATGCTGACCACCCCGCGGTGCTTTTCCCCATCCTACATTGCCACTCACTGCCTATCCTAATTCAGACACTCCGATTCACACCACCCCGTGATGTTTTTCTCACTCCTACTAGTGAATGTATTGTAACACACACCCATACAATGCTCCCCACCATGTGATGTTTTTCTCACTCCTACTAGTGAATGTAATGTAACACACACCCATACAATGCGCACCACCCCGCGATGTTTTTCAGGAACCTATCCTACATTGCCACTGCATATTCCCTGACCTCCCCATTGTGACCACGCTGCGGTACTTTTCTCCATCCTACATTGCCACTCACTGCCTATCCTAATTCAGATGCTCCGATTCACACCACCCCGTGATATTTTTCTCACTCCTACTAGTGAATGTAATGTAACACACCCATACAATGCGCACCACCCCGCGATGTTTTTCAGAATCCTATCATACATTGCCACTGCATGTTCCCTGACCTCCACATGCTGACCACTCCGCGGTGCTTTTCTCCATCATACATTGCCACTCACTGCCTATCCTAATTCAGACCCTCTGATTCACACCACCCCGTGATGTTTTTCTCACTCGTACTAGTGAATGTAATTTAACACACAGCCATAAAATGCGCACCACCCGGCGATGTTTATCAGAAACCTATCCTACATTGCCATTGCATGTTCCCTGACCTCCCCATGCTGACCACCCGGCGGTGCTTTTCTCCATCCTACATTGCCACTCACTGCCTATCCTAATTCAGACCCTCCGATTCACACCACCCCGTGATGTTTTTCTCACTCCTACTAGTGAATGTAATGTAACACACACCCATACAATGCGAGCCACCCCGTGATGATTTTCTCTCCTACTAGTGAATGTAATGTAACACACACCCATACAATGCACACCACCACGCGATGTTTTTCAGAAACCTATCGTACATTGCCACTGCATGTTCCCTGACCTCCCCATGCTGACCACCCTAAGGTGCTTTTCTCCATCCTACATTGCCACTCACTGCCTATCCTAATTCAGAACCTCCAATTCACACAAACCCGTGATGTTTTTCTCACTCCTACTAGTGAATGTAATGTAACACACACCCATACAGTGCGAACCACCCCGCGATATTTTTCAGAAACCTATCCTACATTGCCACTGCATGTTCCCTGACCTCCCCTTGCTGACAACCCCGCAGTGCTTTTCTCCATCCTACATTGCCATTCACTGCCTATCCTAATTCAGACCCTCCGATTCACACCACCCCGTGATGTTTTTCTCACTCCTACTAGTGAATGTAATGTAACACACACCCATACAATGCGCACCACCCCGCGATGTCTTTCAGAAACCTATCCTACTTTGCCACTGCATGTTCCCTGACCTCCCCATGCTGACCACCCCGCGGTGCTTTTCTCCATCCTACATTGCCACTCACTGCCTATCCTAATTCAGACCCTCCGATTCACACCACCCCGTGATGTTTTTCTCACTCGTACTAGTGAACGTAATTTAACACACAGCCATAAAATGCGCACCACCCGGCGATGTTTATCAGAAACCTATCCTACATTGCCATTGCATGTTCCCTGACCTCCCCATGCTGACCACCCGGCGGTGCTTTTCTCCATCCTACATTGCCACTCACTGCCTATCCTAATTCAGATGCTCCGATTCACACCACCCCGTGATATTTTTCTCACTCCTACTAGTGAATGTAATGTAACACACCCATACAATGCGCACCACCCCGCGATGTTTTTCAGAATCCTATCCTACATTGCCACTGCATGTTCCCTGACCTCCACATGCTGACCACTCCGCGGTGCTTTTCTCCATCATACATTGCCACTCACTGCCTATCCTAATTCAGACCCTCTGATTCACACCACCCCGTGATGTTTTTCTCACTCGTACTAGTGAATGTAATTTAACACACAGCCATAAAATGCGCACCACCCGGCGATGTTTATCAGAAACCTATCCTACATTGCCATTGCATGTTCCCTGACCTCCCCATGCTGACCACCCGGCGGTGCTTTTCTCCATCCTACATTGCCACTCACTGCCTATCCTAATTCAGACCCTCCGATTCACACCACCCCGTGATGTTTTTCTCACTCCTACTAGTGAATGTAATGTAACACACACCCATACAATGCGAGCCACCCCGTGATGATTTTCTCATTCCTACTAGTGAATGTAATGTAACACACACCCATACAATGCGCACCACCCCGCGATGTTTTTCAGAAACCTATCCTACATTGCCACTGCATGTTCCCTGACCTCCCCTTGCTGACAACCCCGCAGTGCTTTTCTCCATCCTACATTGCCATTCACTGCCTATCCTAATTCAGACCCTCCGATTCACACCACCCCGTGATGTTTTTCTCACTCCTACTAGTGAATGTAATGTAACACACACCCATACAATGCGCACCACCCCGCGATGTCTTTCAGAAACCTATCCTACTTTGCCACAGCATGTTCCCTGACCTCCCCATGCTGACCACCCCGCGGTGCTTTTCTCCATCCTACATTGCCACTCACTGCCTATCCTAATTCAGACCCTCCGATTCACACCACCCCGTGATGTTTTTCTCACTCGTACTAGTGAATGTAATTTAACACACAGCCATAAAATGCGCACCACCCGGCGATGTTTATCAGAAACCTATCCTACATTGCCATTGCATGTTCCCTGACCTCCCCATGCTGACCACCCGGCGGTGCTTTTCTCCATCCTACATTGCCACTCACTGCCTATCCTAATTCAGACCCTCCGATTCACACCACCCCGTGATGTTTTTCTCACTCCTACTAGTGAATGTAATGTAACACACACCCATACAATGCGAGCCACCCCGTGATGATTTTCTCACTCCTACTAGTGAATGTAATGTAACACACACCCATACAATGCGCACCACCACGCGATGTTTTTCAGAAACCTATCTTACATTGCCACTGCATGTTCCCTGACCTCCCCATGCTGACCACCCTAAGGTGCTTTTCTCCATCCTACATTGCCACTCACTGCCTATCCTAATTCAGAACCTCCAATTCACACAAACCCGTGATGTTTTTCTCACTCCTACTAGTGAATGTAATGTAACACACACCCATACAGTGCGCACCACCCCGCGATATTTTTCAGAAACCTATCCTACATTGCCACTGCATGTTCCCTGACCTCCCCTTGCTGACAACCCCGCAGTGCTTTTCTCCATCCTACATTGCCATTCACTGCCTATCCTAATTCAGACCCTCCGATTCACACCACCCCGTGATGTTTTTCTCACTCCTACTAGTGAATGTAATGTAACACACACCCATACAATGCGCACCACCCCGCGATGTCTTTCAGAAACCTATCCTACTTTGCCACTGCATGTTCCCTGACCTCCCCATGCTGACCACCCCGCGGTGCTTTTCTCCATCCTACATTGCCACTCACTGCCTATCCTAATTCAGACCCTCCGATTCACACCACCCCGTGATGTTTTTCTCACTCGTACTAGTGAATGTAATTTAACACACAGCCATAAAATGCGCACCACCCGGCGATGTTTATCAGAAACCTATCCTACATTGCCATTGCATGTTCCCTGACCTCCCCATGCTGACCACCCGGCGGTGCTTTTCTCCATCCTACATTGCCACTCACTGCCTATCCTAATTCAGATGCTCCGATTCACACCACCCCGTGATATTTTTCTCACTCCTACTAGTGAATGTAATGTAACACACCCATACAATGCGCACCACCCCGCGATGTTTTTCAGAATCCTATCCTACATTGCCACTGCATGTTCCCTGACCTCCACATGCTGACCACTCCGCGGTGCTTTTCTCCATCATACATTGCCACTCACTGCCTATCCTAATTCAGACCCTCTGATTCACACCACCCCGTGATGTTTTTCTCACTCGTACTAGTGAATGTAATTTAACACACAGCCATAAAATGCGCACCACCCGGCGATGTTTATCAGAAACCTATCCTACATTGCCATTGCATGTTCCCTGACCTCCCCATGCTGACCACCCGGCGGTGCTTTTCTCCATCCTACATTGCCACTCACTGCCTATCCTAATTCAGACCCTCCGATTCACACCACCCCGTGATGTTTTTCTCACTCCTACTAGTGAATGTAATGTAACACACACCCATACAATGCGAGCCACCCCGTGATGATTTTCTCATTCCTACTAGTGAATGTAATGTAACACACACCCATACAATGCGCACCACCCCGCGATGTTTTTCAGAAACCTATCCTACATTGCCACTGCATGTTCCCTGACCTCCCCTTGCTGACAACCCCGCAGTGCTTTTCTCCATCCTACATTGCCATTCACTGCCTATCCTAATTCAGACCCTCCGATTCACACCACCCCGTGATGTTTTTCTCACTCCTACTAGTGAATGTAATGTAACACACACCCATACAATGCGCACCACCCCGCGATGTCTTTCAGAAACCTATCCTACTTTGCCACTGCATGTTCCCTGACCTCCCCATGCTGACCACCCCGCGGTGCTTTTCTCCATCCTACATTGCCACTCACTGCCTATCCTAATTCAGACCCTCCGATTCACACCACCCCGTGATGTTTTTCTCACTCGTACTAGTGAATGTAATTTAACACACAGCCATAAAATGCGCACCACCCGGCGATGTTTATCAGAAACCTATCCTACATTGCCATTGCATGTTCCCTGACCTCCCCATGCTGACCACCCGGCGGTGCTTTTCTCCATCCTACATTGCCACTCACTGCCTATCCTAATTCAGACCCTCCGATTCACACCACCCCGTGATGTTTTTCTCACTCCTACTAGTGAATGTAATGTAACACACACCCATACAATGCGAGCCACCCCGTGATGATTTTCTCACTCCTACTAGTGAATGTAATGTAACACACACCCATACAATGCGCACCACCACGCGATGTTTTTCAGAAACCTATCGTACATTGCCACTGCATGTTCCGTGACCTCCCCATGCTGACCACCCTAAGGTGCTTTTCTCCATCCTACATTGCCACTCACTGCCTATCCTAATTCAGAACCTCCAATTCACACAAACCCGTGATGTTTTTCTCACTCCTACTTGTGAATGTAATGTAACACACACCCATACAGTGCGCACCACCCCGCGATATTTTTCAGAAACCTATCCTACATTGCCACTGCATGTTCCCTGACCTCCCCTTGCTGACAACCCCGCAGTGCTTTTCTCCATCCTACATTGCCATTCACTGCCTATCCTAATTCAGACCCTCCGATTCACACCACCCCGTGATGTTTTTCTCACTCCTACTAGTGAATGTAATGTAACACACACCCATACAATTCGCACCACCCCGCGATGTCTTTCAGAAACCTATCCTACTTTGCCACTGCATGTTCCCTGACCTCCCCATGCTGACCACCCCGCGGTGCTTTTCTCCATCCTACATTGCCACTCACTGCCTATCCTAATTCAGACCCTCCGATTCACACCACCCCGTGATGTTTTTCTCACTCGTACTAGTGAATGTAATTTAACACACAGCCATAAAATGCGCACCACCCGGCGATGTTTATCAGAAACCTATCCTACATTGCCATTGCATGTTCCCTGACCTCCCCATGCTGACCACCCGGCGGTGCTTTTCTCCATCCTACATTGCCACTCACTGCCTATCCTAATTCAGATGCTCCGATTCACACCACCCCGTGATATTTTTCTCACTCCTACTAGTGAATGTAATGTAACACACCCATACAATGCGCACCACCCCGCGATGTTTTTCAGAATCCTATCCTACATTGCCACTGCATGTTCCCTGACCTCCACATGCTGACCACTCCGCGGTGCTTTTCTCCATCATACATTGCCACTCACTGCCTATCCTAATTCAGACCCTCTGATTCACACCACCCCGTGATGTTTTTCTCACTCGTACTAGTGAATGTAATTTAACACACAGCCATAAAATGCGCACCACCCGGCGATGTTTATCAGAAACCTATCCTACATTGCCATTGCATGTTCCCTGACCTCCCCATGCTGACCACCCGGCGGTGCTTTTCTCCATCCTACATTGCCACTCACTGCCTATCCTAATTCAGACCCTCCGATTCACACCACCCCGTGATGTTTTTCTCACTCCTACTAGTGAATGTAATGTAACACACACCCATACAATGCGAGCCACCCCGTGATGATTTTCTCATTCCTACTAGTGAATGTAATGTAACACACACCCATACAATGCGCACCACCCCGCGATGTTTTTCAGAAACTTATCCTACATTGCCACTGCATGTTCCCTGACCTCCCCTTGCTGACAACCCCGCAGTGCTTTTCTCCATCCTACATTGCCATTCACTGCCTATCCTAATTCAGACCCTCCGATTCACACCACCCCGTGATGTTTTTCTCACTCCTACTAGTGAATGTAAAGTAACACACACCCATACAATGCGCACCACCCCGCGATGTCTTTCAGAAACCTATCCTACTTTGCCACTGCATGTTCCCTGACCTCCCCATGCTGACCACCCCGCGGTGCTTTTCTCCATCCTACATTGCCACTCACTGCCTATCCTAATTCAGACCCACCGATTCACACCACCCCGTGATGTTTTTCTCACTCGTACTAGTGAATGTAATTTAACACACAGCCATAAAATGCGCACCACCCGGCGATGTTTATCAGAAACCTATCCTACATTGCCATTGCATGTTCCCTGACCTCCCCATGCTGACCACCCGGCGGTGCTTTTCTCCATCCTACATTGCCACTCACTGCCTATCCTAATTCAGACCCTCCGATTCACACCACCCCGTGATGTTTTTCTCACTCCTACTAGTGAATGTAATGTAACACACACCCATACAATGCGAGCCACCCCGTGATGATTTTCTCACTCCTACTAGTGAATGTAATGTAACACACACCCATACAATGCGCACCACCACGCGATGTTTTTCAGAAACCTATCGTACATTGCCACTGCATGTTCCCTGACCTCCCCATGCTGACCACCCTAAGGTGCTTTTCTCCATCCTACATTGCCACTCACTGCCTATCCTAATTCAGAACCTCCAATTCACACAAACCCGTGATGTTTTTCTCACTCCTACTAGTGAATGTAATGTAACACACACCCATACAGTGCGCACCACCCCGCGATATTTTTCAGAAACCTATCCTACATTGCCACTGCATGTTCCCTGACCTCCCCTTGCTGACAACCCCGCAGTGCTTTTCTCCATCCTACATTGCCATTCACTGCCTATCCTAATTCAGACCCTCCGATTCACACCACCCCGTGATGTTTTTCTCACTCCTACTAGTGAATGTAATGTAACACACACCCATACAATGCGCACCACCCCGCGATGTCTTTCAGAAACCTATCCTACTTTGCCACTGCATGTTCCCTGACCTCCCCATGCTGACCACCCCGCGGTGCTTTTCTCCATCCTACATTGCCACTCACTGCCTATCCTAATTCAGACCCTCCGATTCACACCACCCCGTGATGTTTTTCTCACTCGTACTAGTGAATGTAATTTAACACACAGCCATAAAATGCGCACCACCCGGCGATGTTTATCAGAAACCTATCCTACATTGCCATTGCATGTTCCCTGACCTCCCCATGCTGACCCCCCGGCGGTGCTTTTCTCCATCCTACATTGCCACTCACTGCCTATCCTAATTCAGATGCTCCGATTCACACCACCCCGTGATATTTTTCTCACTCCTACTAGTGAATGTAATGTAACACACCCATACAATGCGCACCACCCCGCGATGTTTTTCAGAATCCTATCCTACATTGCCACTGCATGTTCCCTGACCTCCACATGCTGACCACTCCGCGGTGCTTTTCTCCATCATACATTGCCACTCACTGCCTATCCTAATTCAGACCCTCTGATTCACACCACCCCGTGATGTTTTTCTCACTCGTACTAGTGAATGTAATTTAACACACAGCCATAAAATGCGCACCACCCGGCGATGTTTATCAGAAACCTATCCTACATTGCCATTGCATGTTCCCTGACCTCCCCATGCTGACCACCCGGCGGTGCTTTTCTCCATCCTACATTGCCACTCACTGCCTATCCTAATTCAGACCCTCCGATTCACACCACCCCGTGATGTTTTTCTCACTCCTACTAGTGAATGTAATGTAACACACACCCATACAATGCGAGCCACCCCGTGATGATTTTCTCATTCCTACTAGTGAATGTAATGTAACACACACCCATACAATGCGCACCACCCCGCGATGTTTTTCAGAAACCTATCCTACATTGCCACTGCATGTTCCCTGACCTCCCCTTGCTGACAACCCCGCAGTGCTTTTCTCCATCCTACATTGCCATTCACTGCCTATCCTAATTCAGACCCTCCGATTCACACCACCCCGTGATGTTTTTCTCACTCTTACTAGTGAATGTAATGTAACACACACCCATACAATGCGCACCACCCCGCGATGTCTTTCAGAAACCTATCCTACTTTGCCACTGCATGTTCCCTGACCTCCCCATGCTGACCACCCCGCGGTGCTTTTCTCCATCCTACATTGCCACTCACTGCCTATCCTAATTCAGACCCTCCGATTCACACCACCCCGTGATGTTTTTCTCACTCGTACTAGTGAATGTAATTTAACACACAGCCATAAAATGCCCACCACCCGGCGATGTTTATCAGAAACCTATCCTACATTGCCATTGCATGTTCCCTGACCTCCCCATGCTGACCACCCGGCGGTGCTTTTCTCCATCCTACATTGCCACTCACTGCCTATCCTAATTCAGATGCTCCGATTCACACCACCCCGTGATATTTTTCTCACTCCTACTAGTGAATGTAATGTAACACACCCATACAATGCGCACCACCCCGCGATGTTTTTCAGAATCCTATCCTACATTGCCACTGCATGTTCCCTGACCTCCACATGCTGACCACTCCGCGGTGCTTTTCTCCATCATACATTGCCACTCACTGCCTATCCTAATTCAGACCCTCTGATTCACACCACCCCGTGATGTTTTTCTCACTCGTACTAGTGAATGTAATTTAACACACAGCCATAAAATGCGCACCACCCGGCGATGTTTATCAGAAACCTATCCTACATTGCCATTGCATGTTCCCTGACCTCCCCATGCTGACCACCCGGCGGTGCTTTTCTCCATCCTACATTGCCCCTCACTGCCTATCCTAATTCAGACCCTCCGATTCACACCACCCCGTGATGTTTTTCTCACTCCTACTAGTGAATGTAATGTAACACACACCCATACAATGCGAGCCACCCCGTGATGATTTTCTCATTCCTACTAGTGAATGTAATGTAACACACACCCATACAATGTGCACCACCCCGCGATGTTTTTCAGAAACCTATCCTACATTGCCACTGCATGTTCCCTGACCTCCCCTTGCTGACAACCCCGCAGTTCTTTTCTCCATCCTACATTGCCATTCACTGCCTATCCTAATTCAGACCCTCCGATTCACACCACCCCGTGATGTTTTTCTCACTCCTACTAGTGAATGTAATGTAACACACACCCATACAATGCGCACCACCCCGCGATGTCTTTCAGAAACCTATCCTACTTTGCCACTGCATGTTCCCTGACCTCCCCATGCTGACCACCCCGCGGTGCTTTTCTCCATCCTACATTGCCACTCACTGCCTATCCTAATTCAGACCCTCCGATTCACACCACCCCGTGATGTTTTTCTCACTCGTACTAGTGAATGTAATTTAACACACAGCCATAAAATGCGCACCACCCGGCGATGTTTATCAGAAACCTATCCTACATTGCCATTGCATGTTCCCTGACCTCCCCATGCTGACCACCCGGCGGTGCTTTTCTCCATCCTACATTGCCACTCACTGCCTATCCTAATTCAGACCCTCCGATTCACACCACCCCGTGATGTTTTTCTCACTCCTACTAGTGAATGTAATGTAACACACACCCATACAATGCGAGCCACCCCGTGATGATTTTCTCACTCCTACTAGTGAATGTAATGTAACACACACCCATACAATGCGCACCACCCCGCGATGTTTTTCAGAAACCTATCCTACATTGCCACTGCATGTTCCTTGACCTCCCCATGCTGACCACAATGTGGTGCTTTTCTCCATCCTACATTGCCACTCACTGCCTATCCTAATTCAGACCCTCCATTTCACACCACCCCGTGATGTTTTTCTCACACCTACTAGTGAATGTAATGTAACACACACCCATACAATGCGCACCACCACGCGATGTTTTTCAGAAACCTATCCTACATTGCCACTGCATGTTCCCTGACCTCGCCATGCTGACCACCCTGCGGTGCTTTTCTCCATCCTACATTGCCACTCACTGCCTATCCTAATTCAGACCCTCCAATTCACACAAACCCGTGATGTTTTTCTCACTCCTACTAGTGAATGTAATGTAACACACACCCATACAATGCGCACCACCCCGCGATGTTTTTCAGAAACCTATCATACATTGCCACTGCATGTTCCCTGACCTCCCCTTGCTGAAAACCCCGCGGTGCTTTTCTCCATCCTACATTGCCATTCACTGCCTATCCTAATTCAGACCCTCCGATTCACACCACCCCGTGATGTTTTTCTCACTCCTCCTAGTGAATGTAATATAACACACACCCATACAATGCGCACCAACCCGCGATGTCTTTCAGAAACCTATCCTACATTGCCACTGCATGTTCCCTGACCTCCCCATGCTGACCACGCCGCGGTGCTTTTCTCCATCCTACATTGCCACTCACTGCCTATCCCAATTCAGACCCTCCGATTCACACCACCCCGTGATGTTTTTCTCACTCCTACTAGTGAATGTAATGTAACACACCCATACAATGCGCACCACCCCGCGATGTTTTTCAGAATCCTATCCTACATTGCCACTGCATGTTCCCTGACCTCCACATGCTGACCACTCCGCGGTGCTTTTCTCCATCATACATTGCCACTCACTGCCTATCCTAATTCAGACCCTCTGATTCACACCACCCCGTGATGTTTTTCTCACTCGTACTAGTGAATGTAATTTAACACACAGCCATAAAATGCGCACCACCCGGCGATGTTTATCAGAAACCTATCCTACATTGCCATTGCATGTTCCCTGACCTCCCCATGCTGACCACCCGGCGGTGCTTTTCTCCATCCTACATTGCCACTCACTGCCTATCCTAATTCAGACCCTCCGATTCACACCACCCCGTGATGTTTTTCTCACTCCTACTAGTGAATGTAATGTAACACACACCCATACAATGCGAGCCACCCCGTGATGATTTTCTCATTCCTACTAGTGAATGTAATGTAACACACACCCATACAATGCGCACCACCCCGCGATGTTTTTCAGAAACCTATCCTACATTGCCACTGCATGTTCCCTGACCTCCCCTTGCTGACAACCCCGCAGTGCTTTTCTCCATCCTACATTGCCATTCACTGCCTATCCTAATTCAGACCCTCCGATTCACACCACCCCGTGATGTTTTTCTCACTCCTACTAGTGAATGTAATGTAACACACACCCATACAATGCGCACCACCCCGCGATGTCTTTCAGAAACCTATCCTACTTTGCCACTGCATGTTCCCTGACCTCCCCATGCTGACCACCCCGCGGTGCTTTTCTCCATCCTACATTGCCACTCACTGCCTATCCTAATTCAGACCCTCCGATTCACACCACCCCGTGATGTTTTTCTCACTCGTACTAGTGAATGTAATTTAACACACAGCCATAAAATGCGCACCACCCGGCGATGTTTATCAGAAACCTATCCTACATTGCCATTGCATGTTCCCTGACCTCCCCATGCTGACCACCCGGCGGTGCTTTTCTCCATCCTACATTGCCACTCACTGCCTATCCTAATTCAGACCCTCCGATTCACACCACCCCGTGATGTTTTTCTCACTCCTACTAGTGAATGTAATGTAACACACACCCATACAATGCGAGCCACCCCGTGATGATTTTCTCACTCCTACTAGTGAATGTAATGTAACACACACCCATACAATGCGCACCACCACGCGATGTTTTTCAGAAACCTATCGTACATTGCCACTGCATGTTCCGTGACCTCCCCATGCTGACCACCCTAAGGTGCTTTTCTCCATCCTACATTGCCACTCACTGCCTATCCTAATTCAGAACCTCCAATTCACACAAACCCGTGATGTTTTTCTCACTCCTACTTGTGAATGTAATGTAACACACACCCATACAGTGCGCACCACCCCGCGATATTTTTCAGAAACCTATCCTACATTGCCACTGCATGTTCCCTGACCTCCCCTTGCTGACAACCCCGCAGTGCTTTTCTCCATCCTACATTGCCATTCACTGCCTATCCTAATTCAGACCCTCCGATTCACACCACCCCGTGATGTTTTTCTCACTCCTACTAGTGAATGTAATGTAACACACACCCATACAATTCGCACCACCCCGCGATGTCTTTCAGAAACCTATCCTACTTTGCCACTGCATGTTCCCTGACCTCCCCATGCTGACCACCCCGCGGTGCTTTTCTCCATCCTACATTGCCACTCACTGCCTATCCTAATTCAGACCCTCCGATTCACACCACCCCGTGATGTTTTTCTCACTCGTACTAGTGAATGTAATTTAACACACAGCCATAAAATGCGCACCACCCGGCGATGTTTATCAGAAACCTATCCTACATTGCCATTGCATGTTCCCTGACCTCCCCATGCTGACCACCCGGCGGTGCTTTTCTCCATCCTACATTGCCACTCACTGCCTATCCTAATTCAGATGCTCCGATTCACACCACCCCGTGATATTTTTCTCACTCCTACTAGTGAATGTAATGTAACACACCCATACAATGCGCACCACCCCGCGATGTTTTTCAGAATCCTATCCTACATTGCCACTGCATGTTCCCTGACCTCCACATGCTGACCACTCCGCGGTGCTTTTCTCCATCATACATTGCCACTCACTGCCTATCCTAATTCAGACCCTCTGATTCACACCACCCCGTGATGTTTTTCTCACTCGTACTAGTGAATGTAATTTAACACACAGCCATAAAATGCGCACCACCCGGCGATGTTTATCAGAAACCTATCCTACATTGCCATTGCATGTTCCCTGACCTCCCCATGCTGACCACCCGGCGGTGCTTTTCTCCATCCTACATTGCCACTCACTGCCTATCCTAATTCAGACCCTCCGATTCACACCACCCCGTGATGTTTTTCTCACTCCTACTAGTGAATGTAATGTAACACACACCCATACAATGCGAGCCACCCCGTGATGATTTTCTCATTCCTACTAGTGAATGTAATGTAACACACACCCATACAATGCGCACCACCCCGCGATGTTTTTCAGAAACTTATCCTACATTGCCACTGCATGTTCCCTGACCTCCCCTTGCTGACAACCCCGCAGTGCTTTTCTCCATCCTACATTGCCATTCACTGCCTATCCTAATTCAGACCCTCCGATTCACACCACCCCGTGATGTTTTTCTCACTCCTACTAGTGAATGTAAAGTAACACACACCCATACAATGCGCACCACCCCGCGATGTCTTTCAGAAACCTATCCTACTTTGCCACTGCATGTTCCCTGACCTCCCCATGCTGACCACCCCGCGGTGCTTTTCTCCATCCTACATTGCCACTCACTGCCTATCCTAATTCAGACCCTCCGATTCACACCACCCCGTGATGTTTTTCTCACTCGTACTAGTGAATGTAATTTAACACACAGCCATAAAATGCGCACCACCCGGCGATGTTTATCAGAAACCTATCCTACATTGCCATTGCATGTTCCCTGACCTCCCCATGCTGACCACCCGGCGGTGCTTTTCTCCATCCTACATTGCCACTCACTGCCTATCCTAATTCAGACCCTCCGATTCACACCACCCCGTGATGTTTTTCTCACTCCTACTAGTGAATGTAATGTAACACACACCCATACAATGCGAGCCACCCCGTGATGATTTTCTCACTCCTACTAGTGAATGTAATGTAACACACACCCATACAATGCGCACCACCACGCGATGTTTTTCAGAAACCTATCGTACATTGCCACTGCATGTTCCCTGACCTCCCCATGCTGACCACCCTAAGGTGCTTTTCTCCATCCTACATTGCCACTCACTGCCTATCCTAATTCAGAACCTCCAATTCACACAAACCCGTGATGTTTTTCTCACTCCTACTAGTGAATGTAATGTAACACACACCCATACAGTGCGCACCACCCCGCGATATTTTTCAGAAACCTATCCTACATTGCCACTGCATGTTCCCTGACCTCCCCTTGCTGACAACCCCGCAGTGCTTTTCTCCATCCTACATTGCCATTCACTGCCTATCCTAATTCAGACCCTCCGATTCACACCACCCCGTGATGTTTTTCTCACTCCTACTAGTGAATGTAATGTAACACACACCCATACAATGCGCACCACCCCGCGATGTCTTTCAGAAACCTATCCTACTTTGCCACTGCATGTTCCCTGACCTCCCCATGCTGACCACCCCGCGGTGCTTTTATCCATCCTACATTGCCACTCACTGCCTATCCTAATTCAGACCCTCCGATTCACACCACCCCGTGATGTTTTTCTCACTCGTACTAGTGAATGTAATTTAACACACAGCCATAAAATGCGCACCACCCGGCGATGTTTATCAGAAACCTATCCTACATTGCCATTGCATGTTCCCTGACCTCCCCATGCTGACCACCCGGCGGTGCTTTTCTCCATCCTACATTGCCACTCACTGCCTATCCTAATTCAGATGCTCCGATTCACACCACCCCGTGATATTTTTCTCACTCCTACTAGTGAATGTAATGTAACACACCCATACAATGCGCACCACCCCGCGATGTTTTTCAGAATCCTATCCTACATTGCCACTGCATGTTCCCTGACCTCCACATGCTGACCACTCCGCGGTGCTTTTCTCCATCATACATTGCCACTCACTGCCTATCCTAATTCAGACCCTCTGATTCACACCACCCCGTGATGTTTTTCTCACTCGTACTAGTGAATGTAATTTAACACACAGCCATAAAATGCGCACCACCCGGCGATGTTTATCAGAAACCTATCCTACATTGCCATTGCATGTTCCCTGACCTCCCCATGCTGACCACCCGGCGGTGCTTTTCTCCATCCTACATTGCCACTCACTGCCTATCCTAATTCAGACCCTCCGATTCACACCACCCCGTGATGTTTTTCTCACTCCTACTAGTGAATGTAATGTAACACACACCCATACAATGCGAGCCACCCCGTGATGATTTTCTCATTCCTACTAGTGAATGTAATGTAACACACACCCATACAATGCGCACCACCCCGCGATGTTTTTCAGAAACCTATCCTACATTGCCACTGCATGTTCCCTGACCTCCCCTTGCTGACAACCCCGCAGTGCTTTTCTCCATCCTACATTGCCATTCACTGCCTATCCTAATTCAGACCCTCCGATTCACACCACCCCGTGATGTTTTTCTCACTCTTACTAGTGAATGTAATGTAACACACACCCATACAATGCGCACCACCCCGCGATGTCTTTCAGAAACCTATCCTACTTTGCCACTGCATGTTCCCTGACCTCCCCATGCTGACCACCCCGCGGTGCTTTTCTCCATCCTACATTGCCACTCACTGCCTATCCTAATTCAGACCCTCCGATTCACACCACCCCGTGATGTTTTTCTCACTCGTACTAGTGAATGTAATTTAACACACAGCCATAAAATGCCCACCACCCGGCGATGTTTATCAGAAACCTATCCTACATTGCCATTGCATGTTCCCTGACCTCCCCATGCTGACCACCCGGCGGTGCTTTTCTCCATCCTACATTGCCACTCACTGCCTATCCTAATTCAGATGCTCCGATTCACACCACCCCGTGATATTTTTCTCACTCCTACTAGTGAATGTAATGTAACACACCCATACAATGCGCACCACCCCGCGATGTTTTTCAGAATCCTATCCTACATTGCCACTGCATGTTCCCTGACCTCCACATGCTGACCACTCCGCGGTGCTTTTCTCCATCATACATTGCCACTCACTGCCTATCCTAATTCAGACCCTCTGATTCACACCACCCCGTGATGTTTTTCTCACTCGTACTAGTGAATGTAATTTAACACACAGCCATAAAATGCGCACCACCCGGCGATGTTTATCAGAAACCTATCCTACATTGCCATTGCATGTTCCCTGACCTCCCCATGCTGACCACCCGGCGGTGCTTTTCTCCATCCTACATTGCCCCTCACTGCCTATCCTAATTCAGACCCTCCGATTCACACCACCCCGTGATGTTTTTCTCACTCCTACTAGTGAATGTAATGTAACACACACCCATACAATGCGAGCCACCCCGTGATGATTTTCTCATTCCTACTAGTGAATGTAATGTAACACACACCCATACAATGCGCACCACCCCGCGATGTTTTTCAGAAACCTATCCTACATTGCCACTGCATGTTCCCTGACCTCCCCTTGCTGACAACCCCGCAGTGCTTTTCTCCATCCTACATTGCCATTCACTGCCTATCCTAATTCAGACCCTCCGATTCACACCACCCCGTGATGTTTTTCTCACTCCTACTAGTGAATGTAATGTAACACACACCCATACAATGCGCACCACCCCGCGATGTCTTTCAGAAACCTATCCTACTTTGCCACTGCATGTTCCCTGACCTCCCCATGCTGACCAACCCGCGGTGCTTTTCTCCATCCTACATTGCCACTCACTGCCTATCCTAATTCAGACCCTCCGATTCACACCACCCCGTGATGTTTTTCTCACTCGTACTAGTGAATGTAATTTAACACACAGCCATAAAATGCGCACCACCCGGCGATGTTTATCAGAAACCTATCCTACATTGCCATTGCATGTTCCCTGACCTCCCCATGCTGACCACCCGGCGGTGCTTTTCTCCATCCTACATTGCCACTCACTGCCTATCCTAATTCAGACCCTCCGATTCACACCACCCCGTGATGTTTTTCTCACTCCTACTAGTGAATGTAATGTAACACACACCCATACAATGCGAGCCACCCCGTGATGATTTTCTCACTCCTACTAGTGAATGTAATGTAACACACACCCATACAATGCGCACCACCCCGCGATGTTTTTCAGAAACCTATCCTACATTGCCACTGCATGTTCCTTGACCTCCCCATGCTGACCACAATGTGGTGCTTTTCTCCATCCTACATTGCCACTCACTGCCTATCCTAATTCAGACCCTCCATTTCACACCACCCCGTGATGTTTTTCTCACACCTACTAGTGAATGTAATGTAACACACACCCATACAATGCGCACCACCACGCGATGTTTTTCAGAAACCTATCCTACATTGCCACTGCATGTTCCCTGACCTCGCCATGCTGACCACCCTGCGGTGCTTTTCTCCATCCTACATTGCCACTCACTGCCTATCCTAATTCAGACCCTCCAATTCACACAAACCCGTGATGTTTTTCTCACTCCTACTAGTGAATGTAATGTAACACACACCCATACAATGCGCACCACCCCGCGATGTTTTTCAGAAACCTATCATACATTGCCACTGCATGTTCCCTGACCTCCCCTTGCTGAAAACCCCGCGGTGCTTTTCTCCATCCTACATTGCCATTCACTGCCTATCCTAATTCAGACCCTCCGATTCACACCACCCCGTGATGTTTTTCTCACTCCTCCTAGTGAATGTAATATAACACACACCCATACAATGCGCACCAACCCGCGATGTCTTTCAGAAACCTATCCTACATTGCCACTGCATGTTCCCTGACCTCCCCATGCTGACCACGCCGCGGTGCTTTTCTCCATCCTACATTGCCACTCACTGCCTATCCCAATTCAGACCCTCCGATTCACAGCACCCCGTGATGTTTTTCTCAAACCTAGTAGTGAATGTAATGTAACACACACCCATACAATGCGCACCACCCCGAGATGTTTTTCAGTAACCTATCCTACATTGCCACTGCATGTTCCCTGACCTCCCCATCCTGACCACCCCGCGGTGCTTTTCCCCATCCTACATTGCCACTCACTGCCTATCCTAATTCAGACCCTCCGATTCACACCACCCCGTGATGTTTTTCTCACACCTACTAGTGAATGTAATGTAACACACACCCATACAATGCGCCCCACCCCGTGATGTTTTTCTCACTCCTACTAGTGAATGTAATGTAACACACACCCATACAATGCGCACCACCCCGTGATGTTTTTCTCACTCCTACTAGTGAATGTAATGTAACACACACCCATACAATGCGCACCACCCAGCGATGTTTTTCAGAAACCTATCCTCCATTGCCACTGCATGTTCCCTGACCTCCCCATGCTGACCACCCCGCGGTGCTTTTCTCCATCCTACATTGCCACTCACTGCCTATCCTAATTCAGACCCTCCGATTCACACCACCACGTGATGTTTTTCTCACTCCTACTAGTGAATGTAATGTAACACACACCCATACAATGCGCACCACCCCGAAATGTTTTTCAGAAACCTATCCTACATTGCTACTGCATGTTCATTGACCTCCCCATGCTGACCACCCCGTGGTGCTTTTCTCTATCATACATTGCCACTCACTGCCTATCCTAATTCAGACCCTCCGATTCACACCACCCCGTGATGTTTTTCTCACTCCTACTAGTGAATGTAATGTAACACACACCAATACAATGCGCACCACCCCGCGATGTTTTTCTCACTCCTACTAGTGAATGTAATGTAACACACAAACTAAAATGCGCACAACCCCGCGATGTTTTTCTCACTCCTACTAGTGAATGTCATGTAACACACACCCATACAATGCGAACCACCCCTTGATGTTTTTCTCACTCCTACTAGTGAATGTAATGTAAGACACACCCATACAATGCGCACCACCCGGCGATGTTTATCAGAAACCTATCCTACATTGCCATTGCATGTTCCCTGACCTCCCCATGCTGACCACCCGGCGGTGCTTTTCTCCATCCTACATTGCCACTCACTGCCTATCCTAATTCAGACCCTCCGATTCACACCACCCCGTGATGTTTTTCTCACTCCTACTAGTGAATGTAATGTAACACACACCCATACAATGCGAGCCACCCCGTGATGATTTTCTCACTCCTACTAGTGAATGTAATGTAACACACACCCATACAATGCGCACCACTCCGCGATGTTTTTCAGAAACCTATCCTACATTGCCACTGTATGTTCCCTGACCTCCCCATGCTGACCAGCCCGCGGTGCTTTTCTCCATCCTACATTGCCACTCACTGCCTATCCTAATTCAGACCCTCCATTTCACACCACCCCGTGATGTTTTTCTCACACCTACTAGTGAATGTAATGTAACACACACCCATACAATGCGCACCACCACGCGATGTTTTTCAGAAACCTATCCTACATTGCCACTGCATGTTCCCTGACCTCCCCATGCTGACCACCCTGCGGTGCTTTGCTCCATCCTACCTTGGCACTCACTGCCTATCCTAATTCAGACCCTCCAATTCACACAAACCCGTGATGTTTTTCTCACTCCTACTAGTGAATGTAATGTAACACACACCCATACAATGTGCACCACCCCGCGATGTTTTTCAGAAACCTATCCTACATTGCCACTGCATTTTCCCTGACCTCCCCTTGCTGACAACCCCGCGGTGCTTTTCTCCATCCTACATTGCCACTCACTGCCTATCCCAATACAGACCCTCTGATTCACAACACCCCGTGATGTTTTTCTCACACCTAGTAGTGAATGTAATGTAACACACACCCATACAATGCGCACCACCCCCCGATATTTTTCAGTAACCTATCCTACATTGCCACTGCATGTTCCCTGACCTCCCCATCCTGACCACCCCGCGGTGCTTTTCCCCATCCTACATTGCCACTCACTGCCTACCCTAATTCAGACCCTCCGATTCACACCACCCCGTGATGTTTTTCTCACACCTACTAGTGAATGTAATGTAACACAAACCCATACAATGCGCCCCACCCCGTGATGTTTTTCTCACTCCTACTAGTGAATGTAATGTAACACACACCCATACAATGCGCACCACCCCGTGATGTTTTTCTCACTCCTACTAGTGAATGTAATGTAACACACACCCATACAATGCGCACCACCCCGGATATTTTTCAGTAACCTATCCTACATTGCCATTGCATGTTCCCTGACCTCCCCATGCTGACCACCCCGCGGTGCTTTTCTCCATCCTACATTGCCACTCACTGCCTATTCTAATTCAGACCCTCCGATTCACACCACCCCGTGATGTTTTTCTCAATCCTACTAGTGAATGTTATGTAACACACACCCATACAATGCGCCCCACCCCGTGATGTTTTTCTCACTCCTACTAGTGAATGTAATGTAACACACACCCATACAATGCGCACCACCCCGAAATGCTTTTCAGAAATCTATCCTACATTGCTAATGCATGTTCATTGACCTCCCCATGCTGACCACCCCGTTGTGCTTTTCTCTATCCTACATTGCCACTCACTGCCGATCCTAATTCAGACCCTGCGATTCACACCACCCCGTGATGTTTTTCTCACTCCTACTAGTGAATGTAATGTAACACACACCCATACAATGCGCACCACCCTGCGATGTTTTTCTCACTCCTACTAGTGAATGTAATGTAACACACACACTAAAATGCGCACAACCCCGCGATGTTTTTCTCACTCCTACTAGTGAATGTAATGTAACAAACACCCATACAATGCGCACCACACCGCGATGTTTTTCAGAAACGTATCCTACCTTGCCACTGCATGTTCCCTGACATCCCCATGCTGACCACCCAGCGATGCTTTTCTCCATCCTACATTGCCACTCACTGCCGATCCTAATTCAGACCCTCCGATTCACACCACCCCGTGAGGTTTTTCTCACTCCTACTAGTGAATGTAATGTAACACACACCCATACAATGCGAACCACCCCGTGATGTTTTTCTCACTCCTACTAGTGAATTTAATGAAACACAACCCAAACAATGCACACCACCCCGTGATGTTTTTCTCACTCCTACTAGTGAATGTTATGTAACACACACCCATACAATGCGAGCCACCCCGTGATGATTTTCTCACTCCTACTAGTGAATGTAATGTAACACACACCCATACAATGCGCACCACCCCGCGATGTTTTTCAGAAACCTATCCTACATTGCCACTGCATGTTCCCTGACCTCCCCATGCTGACCACCCCGCGGTGCTTATCTCGATCCTACATTGCCACTCACTGCCTATCCTAATTCAGACCCTCCATTTCACACCACCCCGTGATGTTTTTCTCACACCTACTAGTGAATGTAATGTAACACACACCCATACAATGTGCACCACCACGCGATGTTTTTCAGAAACCTATCCTACATTGCCACTGCATGTTCCCTGACCTCCCCATGCTGACCACCCTGCGGTGCTTTTCTCCATCCTACATTGCCACTCATTGCCTATCCAAATTCAGACCCTCCAATTCACACAAACCCGTGATGTTTTTCTCACTCCTACTAGTGAATGTAATGTAACACACACCCATACAATGCGCACCACCCCGCGATGTTTTTCAGAAACCTATCCTACATTGCCACTGCATTTTCCCTGACCTCCCCTTGCTGACAGCCCCGCGGTGCTTTTCTCCATCCTACATTGCCACTCACTGCCTATCCCAATACAGACCCTCTGATTCACAACACCCCGTGATGTTTTTCTCACACCTAGTAGTGAATGTAATGTAACACACACCCATACAATGCGCACCACCCCGCGATATTTTTCAGTAACCTATCCTACATTGCCACTGCATGTTCCCTGACCTCCCCATCCTGACCACCCCGCGGTGCTTTTCCCCATCCTACATTGCCACTCACTGCCTATCCTAATTCAGACCCTCCGATTCACACCACCCCGTGATGTTTTTCTCACACCTACTAGTGAATGTAATGTAACACAAACCCATACAATGCGCCCCACCCCGTGATGTTTTTCTCACTCCTACTAGTGAATGTAATGTAACACACACCCATACAATGCGCACCACCCCGTGATGTTTTTCTCACTCCTACTAGTGAATGTAATGTAACACACACCCATACAATGCGCACCAACCCGGATATTTTTCAGTAACCTATCCTACATTGCCACTGCATGTTCCCTGACCTCCCCATGCTGACCACCCCGCGGTGCTTTTCTCCATCCTACATTGCCACTCACTGCCTATCCTAATTCAGACCCTCCGATTCACACCACCCCGTGATGTTTTTCTCAATCCTACTAGTGAATGTTATGTAACACACACCCATACAATGCGCCCCACCCCGTGATGTTTTTCTCACTCCTACTAGTGAATGTAATGTAACACACACCCACACAATGCGCACAATCCCGAAATGCTTTTCAGAAATCTATCCTACATTGCTAATGCATGTTCACTGACCTCCCCATGCTGACCACCCCGTTGTGCTTTTCTCTATCCTACATTGCCACTCACTGCCGATCCTAATTCAGACCCTGCGATTCACACCACCCCGTGATGTTTTTCTCACTCCTACTAGTGAATGTAATGTAACACACACCCATACAATGCGCACCACCCTGCGATGTTTTTCTCACTCCTACTAGTGAATGTAATGTAACACACACACTAAAATGCGCACAACCCCGCGATGTTTTTCTCACTCCTACTAGTGAATGTAATGTAACAAACACCCATACAATGCGCACCACACCGCGATGTTTTTCAGAAACGTATCCTACCTTGCCACTGCATGTTCCCTGACATCCCCATGCTGACCACCCAGCGATGCTTTTCTCCATCCTACATTGCCACTCACTGCCGATCCTAATTCAGACCCTCCGATTCACACCACCCCGTGAGGTTTTTCTCACTCCTACTAGTGAATGTAATGTAACACACACCCATACAATGCGAACCACCCCGTGATGTTTTTCTCACTCCTACTAGTGAATTTAATGAAACACAACCCAAACAATGCACACCACCCCGTGATGTTTTTCTCACTCCTACTAGTGAATGTTATGTAACACACACCCATACCATGCGAGCCACCCCGTGATGATTTTCTCACTCCTACTAGTGAATGTAATGTAACACACACCCATACAATGCGCACCACCCCGCGATGTTTTTCAGAAACCTATCCTACATTGCCACTGCATGTTCCCTGACCTCCCCATGCTGACCACCCCGCGGTGCTTTTCTCCATCCTACATTGCCACTCACTGCCTATCCTAATTCAGACCCTCCATTTCACACCACCCCGTGATGTTTTTCTCACACCTACTAGTGAATGTAATGTAACACACACCCATACAATGTGCACCACCACGCGATGTTTTTCAGAAACCTATCCTACATTGCCACTGCATGTTCCCTGACCTCCCCATGCTGACCACCCTGCGGTGCTTTTCTCCATCCTACATTGCCACTCACTGCCTATCCAAATTCAGACCCTCCAATTCACACAAACCCGTGATGTTTTTCTCACTCCTACTAGTGAATGTAATGTAACACACACCCATACATTGCGCACCACCCCGCGATGTTTTTCAGAAACCTATCCTACATTGCCACTGCATGTTCCCTGACCTCCCCTTGCTGACAACCCCGCGGTGCTTTTCTCCATCCTACATTACCATTCAGTGCCAATCCTAATTCAGACCCTCCGATTCACACCACCCCGTGATGTTTTTCTCACTCCTCCTAGTGAATGTAATGTAACACACACCCATACAATGCGCACCACCCCGCGATGTCTTTCAGAAACCTATGCTACATTGCCACTGCATGTTCCCTGACCTCCCCATGCTGACCACCCCGCGGTGCTGTTCTCCATCCTACATTGCCACTCACTGCCTATCCTAATTCAGACCCTCCGATTCACACCACCCCGTGATGTTTTTCTCACTCGTACTAGTGAATGTAATTTAACACACAGCCATAAAATGCACACCACCCGGCGATGTTTATCAGAAACCTATCCTACATTGCCATTGCATGTTCCCTGACCTCCCCATGCTGACCACCCGGCGGTGCTTTTCTCCATCCTACATTGCCACTCACTGCATATCCTAATTCAGACCCTCCGATTCACACCACCCCGTGATGTTTTTCTTACTCCTACTAGTGAATGTAATGTAACACACACCCATACAATGCGAGCCACCCCGTGATGATTTTCTCACTCCTACTAGTGAATTTAATGTAACACACAACCATACAATGCGCACCACCCCGCGATGTTTTTCAGAAACCTATCCTACATTGCCACTGCATGTTCCCTGACCTCCCCATTCTGACCAGCCCGCGGTGCTTTTCTCCATCCTACATTGCCACTCACTGCCTATCCTAATTCAGACCCACCATTTCACACCACCCCGTGATGTTTTTCTCACACCTACTAGTGAATGTAATGTAACACACACCCATACAATGCGCACCACCACGCGATGTTTTTCAGAAACCTATCCTACATTGCCACTGCATGTTCCCTGACCTCCCAATGCTGACCACCCTGCGGTGCTTTGCTCCATCCTACATTGCCACTCACTGCCTATCCTAATTCAGACCCTCCAATTCACACAAACCCGTGATGTTTTTCTCACTCCTACTAGTGAATGTAATGTAACACACACCCATACAATGCGCACCACCCCGCGATGTCTTTCAGAAACCTATCCTACATTGCCACTGCATGTTCCCTGACCTCCCCATGCTGACCACCCCGCGGTGCTTTTCTCCATCCTACATTGCCACTCACTGCCTATCCCAATTCAGACCCTCTGATTCACACCACCCCGTGATGTTTTTCTCACACCTAGTAGTCAATGTAATGTAACACACACCCATACAATGCGCACCACCCCGCGATGTTTTTCAGTAACCTATCCTACATTGCCACTGCATGTTCCCTGACCTCCCCATCCTGACCACCCCGCGGTGCTTTTCCCCATCCTACATTGCCACTCACTGCCTATCCTAATTCAGACGCTCCGATTCACACCACCCCGTGATGTTTTTCTCACACCTACTAGTGAATGTAATGTAACACAAACCCATACAATGCGCCCCACCCGTGATGTTTTTCTCACTCCTACTAGTGAATGTAATGTAACACACACCCATACAATGCGCACCACCCCGTGATGTTTTTCTCACTCCTACTAGTGAATGTAATGTAACACACACCCATACAATGCGCACCACCCAGCGATGTTTTTCAGAAACCTATCCTCCATTGCCACTGCATGTTCCCTGACCTCCCCATGCTGACCACCCCGCGGTGCTTTTCTCCATCCTACACTGCCACTCACTGCCTATCCTAATTCAGACCCTCCGATGCACACCACCCCGTGATGTTTTTCTCAATCCTACTAGTGAATGTAATGTAACACACACCCATACAATGCGCCCCACCCCGTGATGTTTTTCTCACTCCTACTAGTGAATGTAATGTAACACACACCCATACAATGCGCACCACCCCGAAATGTTTTTCAGAAACCTATCCTACATTGCTACTGCATGTTCATTGATCTCCCCATGCTGACCACCCCGTGGTGCTTTTCTCTATCCTACATTGCCACTCACTGCCGATCCTAATTCAGACCCCCGATTCACACCACCACGTGATGTTTTTTCACTCCTACTAGTAAATGTCATGTAACACACACCCATACAATGCGAACCACCCCGTGATGTTTTTCTCACTCCTACTAGTGAATGTAATTTAACACACACCCATACAATGCGCACCACCCCGTGATGTTTTTCAGAAAACTATCCTATATTGCCACTGCATGTTCCCTGACCTCCCCAGGCTGACCACCCCGCGGTGCTTTTCTCCATCCTACATTGCCACTCACTGCCTATCCTAATTCAGACCCTCCGATTCACACCACCCCGTGATGTTTTTCTCAATCCTACTAGTGAATGTAATGTAACACACACCCATACAATGCGCACCACCCCGCGATGTTTTTCTCACTCCTACTAGTGAATGTAATGTAACACACACACTAAAATGCGCACAACCCCGCGATGTTTTTCTCACTCCTACTAGTGAATGTAATGTAACACACACCCATACAATGCGCACCACCCCGCGATGTTTTTCAGAAACCTATCCTACCTTGCCACTGCATGTTCCCTGACATCCCCATGCTGACCACCCCGCGATGCTTTTCTCCATCCTACATTGCCACTCAGTGCAGATCCTAATTCAGACCCTCCGATTCACACCACCCCGTGAGGTTTTTCTCACTCCTACTAGTGAATGTAATGTAACACACACCCATACAATGCGCACCACCCCGCGATGTTTTTCAGAAACCTATCCTACATTGCCACTGCATGTTCCCTGACCTCCCCATGCTGACCACCCCGCGGTGCTTTTCTCCATCCTACATAGCCACTCACTTCCTATCCTATTTCAGACCCTCCGATTCACACCACCCCGTGATGTTTTTCTCACTCCTACTAGTGAATGTAATGTAACACACACCCATACAATGCGAACCACCCCGTGATGTTTTTCTCACTCCTACTAGTGAATGTAATGTAACACACACCCATACAATGCGCACCACCCCGCGATGTTGTTCAGAAAACTATCCTACATTGCCACTGCATGTTCCCTGACCTCCCCATGCTGACCACCCCGCGGTGCTTTTCTCCATCCTACATTGCCACTCACTGCCTATCCTAATTCAGACCGTCCGATTCACACCACCCCGTGATGTTTTTCTCACTCCTACTAGTGAATGTAATGTAACACACACCCATACAATGCGAACCACCCCGTGATGTTTTTCTCACTCCTACTAGTGAATTTAATGAAACACAACCCAAACAATGCACACCACCCCTTGATGTTTTTCTCACTCCTACTAGTGAATGTAATGTAACACACACCCATACAATGCGCACCACCCCGGGATGTTTTTCAGAAACCTATCCTACATTGCCACTGCATGTTCCCTGACCTCCGCATGCTGACCACGCTGCGGTACTTTTCTCCATCCTACATTGCCACTCACTGCTTATCCTAATTCAGATGCTCCGATTCACACCACCCCGTGATATTTTTCTCACTCCTACTAGTGAATGTAATGTAACACACACCCAAACAATGCGCACCACCCCGCGATGTTTTTCAGAATCCTATCTTACATTGCCACTGCATGTTCCCTGACCTCCCCATGCTGACCACCCCGCGGTGCTTTTCTCCATCCTACATTTCCACTCACTGCCTATCCTAATTCAGACCCTCCGATTCACACCACCGCGTGATGATTTTCTCACTCCTACTAGTGAATGTAATGTAACACACACCCATACAATGTGAGCCACCCCGTGATGATTTTCTCACTCCTACTAGTGAATGTAATGTAACACACACGCATACAATGCGCCCCACCCCGTGATGTTTTTCTCACTCCTTCTAGTGAATGTAATGTAACACACACCCATACAATGCGCACCACCCCGCGTAGTTTTTCAGGAACCTATCCTACATTGCCACTGCATGTTCCTTGACCTCCCAATTCTGACCACGCTGCGGTACTTTTCTCCATCCTACATTGCCACTCACTGCCTATCCTAATTAAGATGCTCCGATTCACACCACCCCGTGATATTTTTCTCACTCCTACTAGTGAATGTAATGTAACACACACCCATACAATGCGCACAACCCCGCGAAGTTTTTCAGGAACCTATCCTACATTGCCACTGCATGTTCCTTGACCTCCCCATTCTGAAAACGCTGCGGTACTTTTCTCTATCCTACATTGCCACTCACTGCCTATCCTAATTCAGACCCTCAGATTCACACCACCCCGTGATGTTTTTCTCACTCATACTAGTGAATGTAATGTAACAAACACCCATACAATGCGCACCACCCCGCGATGTTTTTCAGAATCCTATCCGTCATTGCCACTGCATGTTCCCTGACCTCCACATGCTGACCACCCCGCGGTGCTTTTCTCCATCATACATTGCCACTCACTGCCTATCCTAATTCAGACCCTCCGATTCACACCACCCCGTGATGTTTTTCTCACTCGTACTAGTGAATGTAATTTAACACACAGCCATAAAATGCGCACCACCCGGCGATGTTTATCAGAAACCTATCCTACATTGCCATTGCATGTTCCCTGACCTCCCCATGCTGACCACCCGGAGGTGCTTTTCTCCATCCTACATTGCCACTCACTACCTATCCTAATTCAGACCCTCCGATTCACAAAACCCCGTGATGTTTTTCTCACTCCTACTAGTGAATGTAATGTAACACACACCCATACAATGCGAGCCACCCCGTGATGATTTTCTCACTCCTACTAGTGAATGTAATGTAACACACACCCATACAATGCGCACCACCCCGCGATGTTTTTCAGAAACCTATCCTACATTGCCACTGCATGTTCCCTGACCTTCCCATGCTGACCACCCAGCGGTGCTTTTCTCCATCCTTCGTTGCCACTCACTGCCTATCCTAATTCAGACCCTCCATTTCACACCACCCCTTGATGTTTTTCTCACACCTACTAGTGAATGTAATGTAACACACACCCATACAATGCGCAGCACCCCGCGATGTTTTTCAGAAACCTATCCTACATTGCCACTGCATGTTCCCTGACCTCCCCATGCTGACCACCCCGCGGTGCTTTTCTCCATCCTACATTGCCACTCACTGCCCATCCCAATTCAGACCCTCCGATTCACACCACCCCGTGATATTTTTCTCACTCCTCCTAGTGAATGTAATGTAACACACACCCATACAATGCGCACCACCCCACGATGTTTTTCAGAAACCTATCCTACATTGCCACTGCATGTTCCTGACCTCCCCATGCTGACCACCCCGCGGTGCTTTTCTCCATCCTACATTGCCACTCACTGCCCATCCCAATTCAGACCCTCCGATTCACACCACCCCGTGATGTTTTTCTCACACCTAGTAGTGAATGTAATGTAACACACACCCATACAATGCGCACCACCGCGCGATGTTTTTCAGAAAACTATCCTACATTGCCACTGCATGTTCCCTGACCTCCCCATGCTGACCACCATGCGGTGCTTTTCTCCATCCTACATTGCCACTCACTGCCTATCCTAATTCAGACCCTCCGATTCACACCACCACGTGATGATTTTCTCACTCCTACTAGTGAATGTAATGTAACACACACCCATACAATGCGCACCACCCCGCGATGTTTTTCAGTAACCTATTCTACATTGCCACTGCATGTTCCCTGACCTCCCCATCCTGACCACCATGCGGTGCTTTTCTCTATCCTACATTGCCACTCACTGCCTATCCTAATTCAGACCCTCCGATTCACACCACCCCATGATATTTTTCTCACTCCTACTAGTGAATGTAATGTAACACACACCCATACAATGCGCATCACCCCGCGATGTTTTTCAGAATCCTATCCTACATTGCCACTGCATGTTCCCTGACCTCCCCATGCTGACCACCCCGCGGTGCTTTTCTCCATCCTACATTGCCACTCACTGCCTATCCTAATTCAGACCCTCCGATTCACACCACCCCGTGATGTTTTTCTCACTCCTACTAGTGAATGTAATGTAACACACACCCATACAATGCGAGCCACCCCGTGATGATTTTCTCACTCCTACTAGTGAATGTAATGAAACACACACCCATACAATGCGCACCACCCCGCGATGTTTTTCAGAAACCTATCCTACATTGCCACTGCATTTTCCCTGACCTCCCCTTGCTGACAACCCCGCGGTGCTTTTCTCCATCCTACATTGCCACTCACTGCCTATCCCAATACAGACCCTCTGATTCACAACACCCCGTGATGTTTTTCTCACACCTAGTAGTGAATGTAATGTAACACACACCCATACAATGCGCACCACCCCGCGATATTTTTCAGTAACCTATCCTACATTGCCACTGCATGTTCCCTGACCTCCCCATCCTGACCACCCCGCGGTGCTTTTCCCCATCCTACATTGCCACTCACTGCCTATCCTAATTCAGACCCTCCGATTCACACCACCCCGTGATGTTTTTCTCACACCTACTAGTGAATGTAATGTAACACAAACCCATACAATGCGCCCCACCCCGTGATGTTTTTCTCACTCCTACTAGTGAATGTAATGTAACACACACCCATACAATGCGCACCACCCCGTGATGTTTTTCTCACTCCTACTAGTGAATGTAATGTAACACACACCCATACAATGCGCACCACCCCGGATATTTTTCAGTAACCTATCCTACATTGCCACTGCATGTTCCCTGACCTCCCCATGCTGACCACCCCGCGGTGCTTTTCTCCATCCTACATTGCCACTCACTGCCTATCCTAATTCAGACCCTCCGATTCACACCACCCCGTGATGTTTTTCTCAATCCTACTAGTGAATGTTATGTAACACACACCCATACAATGCGCCCCACCCCGTGATGTTTTTCTCACTCCTACTAGTGAATGTAATGTAACACACACCCATACAATGCGCACCACCCCGAAATGCTTTTCAGAAATCTATCCTACATTGCTAATGCATGTTCATTGACCTCCCCATGCTGACCACCCCGTTGTGCTTTTCTCTATCCTACATTGCCACTCACTGCCGATCCTAATTCAGACCCTGCGATTCACACCACCCCGTGATGTTTTTCTCACTCCTACTAGTGAATGTAATGTAACACACACCCATACAATGCGCACCACCCTGCGATGTTTTTCTCACTCCTACTAGTGAATGTAATGTAACACACACACTAAAATGCGCACAACCCCGCGATGTTTTTCTCACTCCTACTAGTGAATGTAATGTAACAAACACCCATACAATGCGCACCACACCGCGATGTTTTTCAGAAACGTATCCTACCTTGCCACTGCATGTTCCCTGACATCCCCATGCTGACCACCCAGCGATGCTTTTCTCCATCCTACATTGCCACTCACTGCCGATCCTAATTCAGACCCTCCGATTCACACCACCCCGTGAGGTTTTTCTCACTCCTACTAGTGAATGTAATGTAACACACACCCATACAATGCGAACCACCCCGTGATGTTTTTCTCACTCCTACTAGTGAATTTAATGAAACACAACCCAAACAATGCACACCACCCCGTGATGTTTTTCTCACTCCTACTAGTGAATGTTATGTAACACACACCCATACAATGCGAGCCACCCAGTGATGATTTTCTCACTCCTACTAGTGAATGTAATGTAACACACACCCATGCAATGCGCACCACCCCGCGATGTTTTTCAGAAACCTATCCAACATTGCCACTGCATGTTCCCTGACCTCCCCATGCTGACCACCCCGCGGTGCTTTTCTCCATCCTACATTGCCACTCACTGCCTATCCTAATTCAGACCCTCCATTTCACACCACCCCGTGATGTTTTTCTCACACCTACTAGTGAATGTAATGTAACACACACCCATACAATGTGCACCACCACGCGATGTTTTTCAGAAACCTATCCTACATTGCCACTGCATGTTCCCTGACCTCCCCATGCTGACCATCCTGCGGTGCTTTTCTCCATCCTACATTGCCACTCACTGCCTATCCAAATTCAGACCCTCCAATTCACACAAACCCGTGATGTTTTTCTCACTCCTACTAGTGAATGTAATGTAACACACACCCATACATTGCGCACCACCCCGCGATGTTTTTCAGAAACCTATCCTACATTGCCACTGCATGTTCCCTGACCTCCCCTTGCTGACAACCCCGCGGTGCTTTTCTCCATCCTACATTGCCATTCAGTACCAATCCTAATTCAGACCCTCCGATTCACACCACCCCGTGATGTTTTTCTCACTCCTCCTAGTGAATGTAATGTAACACACACCCATACAATGCGCACCACCCCGCGATGTCTTTCAGAAACCTATGCTACATTGCCACTGCATGTTCCCTGACCTCCCCATGCTGACCACCCCGCGGTGCTGTTCTCCATCCTACATTGCCACTCACTGCCTATCCTAATTCAGACCCTCCGATTCACACCACCCCGTGATGTTTTTCTCACTCGTACTAGTGAATGTAATTTAACACACAGCCATAAAATGCACACCACCCGGCGATGTTTATCAGAAACCTATCCTACATTGCCATTGCATGTTCCCTGACCTCCCCATGCTGACCACCCGGCGGTGCTTTTCTCCATCCTACATTGCCACTCACTGCATATCCTAATTCAGACCCTCCGATTCACACCACCCCGTGATGTTTTTCTTACTCCTACTAGTGAATGTAATGTAACACACACCCATACAATGCGAGCCACCCCGTGATGATTTTCTCACTCCTACTAGTGAATTTAATGTAACACACACCCATACAATGCGCACCACCCCGCGATGTTTTTCAGAAACCTATCCTACATTGCCACTGCATGTTCCCTGACCTCCCCATGCTGACCAGCCCGCGGTGCTTTTCTCCATCCTACATTGCCACTCACTGCCTATCCTAATTCAGACCCACCATTTCACACCACCCCGTGATGTTTTTCTCACACCTACTAGTGAATGCAATGTAACACACACCCATACAATGCGCACCACCACGCGATGTTTTTCAGAAACCTATCCTACATTGCCACTGCATGTTCCCTGACCTCCCAATGCTGACCACCCTGCGGTGCTTTGCTCCATCCTACATTGCCACTCACTGCCTATCCTAATTCAGACCCTCCAATTCACACAAACCCGTGATGTTTTTCTCACTCCTACTAGTGAATGTAATGTAACACACACCCATACAATGCGCACCACCCCGCGATGTTTTTCAGAAACCTATCCTACATTGCCACTGCATTTTCCCTGACCTCCCCTTGCTGACAACCCCGCGGTGCTTTTCTCCATCCTACATTTCCATTCACTGCCTATCCGAATTCAGACCCTCCGATTCACACCACCCCGTGATGTTTTTCTCACTCCTCCTAGTGAATGTAATGTAACACACACCCATACAATGCGCACCACCCCGCGATGTCTTTCAGAAACCTATCCTACATTGCCACTGCATGTTCCCTGACCTCCCCATGCTGACCACCCAGCGGTGCTTTTCTCCATCCTACATTGCCACTCACTGCCTATCCCAATTCAGACCCTCTGATTCACACCACCCCGTGATGTTTTTCTCACACGTAGTAGTGAATGTAATGTAACACACACCCATACAATGCGCACCACCCCGCGATGTTTTTCAGTAACCTATCCTACATTGCCACTGCATGTTCCCTGACCTCCCCATCCTGACCACCCCGCGGTGCTTTTCCCCATCCTACATTGCCACTCACTGCCTATCCTAATTCAGACGCTCCGATTCACACCACCCCGTGATGTTTTTCTCACACCTACTAGTGAATGTAATGTAACACAAACCCATACAATGCGCCCCACCCGTGATGTTTTTCTCACTCCTACTAGTGAATGTAATGTAACACACACCCATACAATGCGCACCACCCCGTGATGTTTTTCTCACTCCTACTAGTGAATGTAATGTAACACACACCCATACAATGCGCACCACCCAGCGATGTTTTTCAGAAACCTATCCTCCATTGCCACTGCATGTTCCCTGACCTCCCCATGCTGACCACCCCGCGGTGCTTTTCTCCATCCTACATTGCCACTCACTGCCTATCCTAATTCAGACCCTCCGATGCACACCACCCCGTGATGTTTTTCTCAATCCTACTAGTGAATGTAATGTAACACACACCCATACAATGCGCACCACCCCGCGATGTTTTTCTCACTCCTACTAGTGAATGTAATGTAACACACACACTAAAATGCGCACAACCCCGCGATGTTTTTCTCACTCCTACTAGTGAATGTAATGTAACACACACCCATACAATGCGCACCACCCCGCGATGTTTTTCAGAAACCTATCCTACCTTGCCACTGCATGTTCCCTGACATCCCCATGCTGACCACCCCGCGATGCTTTTCTCCATCCTACATTGCCACTCACTGCCGATCCTAATTCAGACCCTCCGATTCACACCACCCCGTGAGGTTTTTCTCACTCCTACTAGTGAATGTAATGTAACACACACCCATACAATGCGCACCACCCCGCGATGTTTTTCAGAAACCTATCCTACCTTGCCACTGCATGTTCCCTGACATCCCCATGCTGACCACCCCGCGATGCTTTTCTCCATCCTACATTGCCACTCACTGCCGATCCTAATTCAGACCCTCCGATTCACACCACCCCGTGAGGTTTTTCTCACTCCTACTAGTGAATGTAATGTAACACACACCCATACAATGCGCACCACCCCGCGATGTTTTTCAGAAACCTATCCTACATTGCCACTGCATGTTCCCTGACCTCCCCATGCTGACCACCCCGCGGTGCTTTTCTCCATCCTACATAGCCACTCACTTCCTATCCTATTTCAGACCCTCCGATTCACACCACCCCGTGATGTTTTTCTCACTCCTACTAGTGAATGTAATGTAACACACACCCATACAATGCGAACCACCCCGTGATGTTTTTCTCACTCCTACTAGTGAATGTAATGTAACACACACCCATACAATGCGCACCACCCCGCGATGTTGTTCAGAAAACTATCCTACATTGCCACTGCATGTTCCCTGACCTCCCCATGCTGACCACCCCGCGGTGCTTTTCTCCATCCTACATTGCCACTCACTGCCTATCCTAATTCAGACCGTCCGATTCACACCACCCCGTGATGTTTTTCTCACTCCTACTAGTGAATGTAATGTAACACACACCCATACAATGCGAACCACCCCGTGATGTTTTTCTCACTCCTACTAGTGAATTTAATGAAACACAACCCAAACAATGCACACCACCCCTTGATGTTTTTCTCACTCCTACTAGTGAATGTAATGTAACACACACCCATACAATGCGCACCACCCCGGGATGTTTTTCAGAAACCTATCCTACATTGCCACTGCATGTTCCCTGACCTCCGCATGCTGACCACGCTGCGGTACTTTTCTCCATCCTACATTGCCACTCACTGCTTATCCTAATTCAGATGCTCCGATTCACACCACCCCGTGATATTTTTCTCACTCCTACTAGTGAATGTAATGTAACACACACCCAAACAATGCGCACCACCCCGCGATGTTTTTCAGAATCCTATCTTACATTGCCACTGCATGTTCCCTGACCTCCCCATGCTGTCCACCCCGCGGTGCTTTTCTCCATCCTACATTTCCACTCACTGCCTATCCTAATTCAGACCCTCCGATTCACACCACCGCGTGATGATTTTCTCACTCCTACTAGTGAATGTAATGTAACACACACCCATACAATGCGAGCCACCCCGTGATGATTTTCTCACTCCTACTAGTGAATGTAATGTAACACACACGCATACAATGCGCCCCACCCCGTGATGTTTTTCTCACTCCTTCTAGTGAATGTAATGTAACACACACCCATACAATGCGCACCACCCCGCGAAGTTTTTCAGGAACCTATCCTACATTGCCACTGCATGTTCCTTGACCTCCCCATTCTGACCACGCTGCGGTACTTTTCTCCATCCTACATTGCCACTCACTGCCTATCCTAATTAAGATGCTCCGATTCACACCACCCCGTGATATTTTTCTCACTCCTACTAGTGAATGTAATGTAACACACACCCATACAATGCGCACAACCCCGCGAAGTTTTTCAGGAACCTATCCTACATTGCCACTGCATGTTCCTTGACCTCCCCATTCTGAAAACGCTGCGGTACTTTTCTCTATCCTACATTGCCACTCACTGCCTATCCTAATTCAGACCCTCCGATTCACACCACCCCGTGATGTTTTTCTCACTCATACTAGTGAATGTAATGTAACACACACCCATACAATGCGCACCACCCCGCGATGTTTTTCAGAATCCTATCCGTCATTGCCACTGCATGTTCCCTGACCTCCACATGCTGACCACCCCGCGGTGCTTTTCTCCATCATACATTGCCACTCACTGCCTATCCTAATTCAGACCCTCCGATTCACACCACCCCGTGATGTTTTTCTCACTCGTACTAGTGAATGTAATTTAACACACAGCCATAAAATGCGCACCACCCGGCGATGTTTATCAGAAACCTATCCTACATTGCCATTGCATGTTCCCTGACCTCCCCATGCTGACCACCCGGAGGTGCTTTTCTCCATCCTACATTGCCACTCACTACCTATCCTAATTCAGACCCTCCGATTCACAAAACCCCGTGATGTTTTTCTCACTCCTACTAGTGAATGTAATGTAACACACACCCATACAATGCGAGCCACCCCGTGATGATTTTCTCACTCCTACTAGTGAATGTAATGTAACACACACCCATACAATGCGCACCACCCCGCGATGTTTTTCAGAAACCTATCCTACATTGCCACTGCATGTTCCCTGACCTTCCCATGCTGACCACCCAGCGGTGCTTTTCTCCATCCTTCGTTGCCACTCACTGCCTATCCTAATTCAGACCCTCCATTTCACACCACCCCTTGATGTTTTTCTCACACCTACTAGTGAATGTAATGTAACACACACCCATACAATGCGCACCACCCCGCGATGTTTTTCAGAAACCTATCCTACATTGCCACTGCCTGTTCCCTGACCTCCCCATGCTGACCACCCCGCGGTGCTTTTCTCCATCCTACATTGCCACTCACTGCCCATCCCAATTCAGACCCTCCGATTCACACCACCCCGTGATGTTTTTCTCACTCCTCCTAGTGAATGTAATGTAACACACACCCATACAATGCGCACCACCCCACGATGTTTTTCAGAAACCTATCCTACATTGCCACTGCATGTTCCTGACCTCCCCATGCTGACCACCCCGCGGTGCTTTTGTCCATCCTACATTGCCACTCACTGCCTATCCTAATTCAGACCCTCCGATTCACACCACCCCGTGATGTTTTTCTCACTCCTACTAGTGAATGTAATGTAACACACACCCATACAATGCGAGCCACCCCGTGATGATTTTCTCACTCCTACTAGTGAATGTAATGTAACACACACCCATACAATGCGCACCACCCCGCGATGTTTTTTTTTTTTTTTTTTTTTTTTTTTTGTTTTGTTTTTTTTTTTTGTCTTTTTCTTTTTTTTATCGGTACCAGGGATCGAACTCACGACCGCCTGCTTGCAAGGCAGGTGCTTATGCCGCTGAGCTAAATCCCCAGCCCCCACCCCGCGATGTTTTTCAGAAACCTATCATACCTTGCCACTGCATGTTCCCTGACCTCCCCATGCTGACCACCCCGCGGTGTTTTCTCCATCCTACATTGCCACTCACTGCCGATCCTAATTCAGACCCTCCGATTCACACCACCCCGTGATGTTTTTCTCACTCCTACTAGTGAATGTAATGTAACACACATCCATACAATGCGCACCACCCCGTGTTTTTTTTTCTCACTCCTACTAGTGAATGGAATGTAACACACACCCATACAATGCACACCACCCCGCGATGTTTTTCAGAAACCTATCCTACATTGCCACTGCATGTTCCCTGACCTCCCCATGCTGACCACTCCGCGGTGCTTTTCTCCATCCTACATTGCCACTCACTTCCTATCCTAATTCAGACCGTCCGATTCACATCACCCCGTGATGTTGTTCTCACTCCTACTAGTGAATGTAATGTAACACACACCCATACAATGCGCACCACCCAGTGATGTTTTTCTCACTCCTACTAGTGAATGTAATGAAACACAAACCAAACAATGCACACCACCCCGCGATGTTTTTCTCACTCCTACTAGTGAATGTAATGTAACACACACCCATACAATGCGCACCACCCCGCGATGTTTTTCAGAACCCTGTCCTACATTGCCACTGCATGTTCCCTGACCTCCCCATGCTGACCACGCTGCGGTACTTTTCTCCATTCTACATTGCCACTCTCTGCCTATCCTAATTCAAATGCTCCGATTCACACCACCCCGTGATATTTTTCTCACTCCTACTAGTGAATGTAATGAAACACAAACCAAACAATGCACACCACCCCGCGATGTTTTTCTCACTCCTACTAGTGAATGTAATGTAACACACACCCATACAATGCGCACCACCCCGCGATGTTTTTCAGAACCCTGTCCTACATTGCCACTGCATGTTCCCTGACCTCCCCATGCTGACCACGCTGCGGTACTTTTCTCCATTCTACATTGCCACTCTCTGCCTATCCTAATTCAAATGCTCCGATTCACACCACCTCGTGATATTTTTCTCACTCCTACTAGTGAATGTAATGTAACACACACCCATACAATGCACACCACCCCGCGATGTTTTTCAGAATCCTATCCTACATTGCCACTGCATGTTTCCTGACCTCCCCATGCTGACCACCCCGCGGTGCTTTTCTCCATCATACATTGCCACTCACTGCCTATCCTAAATCAGACCCTCCGATTCACACCACCCCGTGATGTTTTTCTCACTCCTACTAGTGAATGTAATTTAACACACAGCCATAAAATGCACACCACCCCGCGATGTTTTTCAGAAACCTATCCTACATTGTCATTGCATGTTCCCTGACCTCACCATGCTGACAACCCGGCGGTGCTTTTCTCCATCCTACATTGCCACTCACTGCCTATCCTAATTCAGACCCTCCGATTCACACCACCCCGTGATGTTTTTCTCACTCCTACTAGTGAATGTAATGTAACACACACCCAAACAATGCGAGCCACCCCGTGATGAATTTCTCACTCCTACTAGTGAATGTAATGTAACACACACCCATACAATGCGCACCACCCCGTGATGTTTTTCTCACTCCTACAAGTGAATGTAACGTAACACACACCCATACAATGCGCACCACCCAGCGATGTTTTTCAGAAACCTATCCTACATTGCCACTGCATGTTCCCTGACCTCCCCATGCTGACCACTCCGCCGTGCTTTTCTCCATCCTACATTGCTTCTCACTGCCTATCCTAATTCAGACACTCCGATTCACACCACCCCGTGATGTTTTTCTCACTCCTACTAGCGAATGTAATGTAACACACACCCATACAGTGTGCACCACCCCGCGATGTTTTTCAAAAACCTATCCTACATTGCCACTGCATATTCCCTGACCTCCCCATGCTGACCACCCCGTGGTGCTTTTCTCTATCCTACATTGCCACTCACTGCCGATCCTAATTCAGACCCTCCGATTCACACCACCCCGTGATGTTTTTCTCACTCCTACTAGTGAATGTCATGTAACACACACCCATACAATGCGAACCACCCCGTGATGTTTTTCTCACTCCTACTAGTGAATGTAATGTAACGCACACCTATACAATGTGCACCACCCCGCGATGTTTTTCAGAAAACTATCCTACATTGCCATTGCATGTTCCCTGACCTCCCCATGCTGACCTCCCCGTGGTGCTTTTCTCCATCCTACATTGCCACTCACTGCCTATCCTAATTCAGACCATCCGATTCACACCTCTCCGTGATGTTTTTCTCACTCCTACTAGTGAATGTAATGTAACACACACCCATACAAAGAGCACCACCCCGCGATGTTTTTCTCATTCCTACTAGTGAATGTAATGTAACACACACCCATACAATGCGCACAACCCCGCGATGTTTTTCTCACTCCTACTAGTGAATGTAATGTAACACACACCCATACAATGCGCACCTCCCCGCGATGTTTTTCAGAAACCTATCCTACATTGCCACTGCATGTTCCCTGACCTCCCCATGCTGACCACCACGCGGTGCTTTTCTCCATCCTACATTGCCACTCACTGCCTATCCTAATTCAGACCCTCCGATTCACACCACCCCGTGATGTTTTTCTCACTCCTACTAGTGAATGTAATGTAACACACACCCATACAATGCGAACCACCCCGTGATGTTTTTCTCACTCCTACTAGTGAATGTAATGTAACACACACCCATACAATGCGCACCACCCCGCGATGTTTTTCCGAAAACTATCCTACATTACCACTGCATGTTCCCTGACCTCCCCATGCTGACCACCCCGCGGTGCTTTTCTCCATTCAACATTGCCATTCACTGCCTATCCTAATTCAGACCATCCGATTCACACCACCCCGTGATATTTTTCTCACTCCTACTAGTGAATGTAATGTAACACACACCCATACAATGCGCACCACACCGTGATGTTTTTCTCACTCCTACTAGTGAATGTAATGAAACACAACCCAAAAAATGCACACCACCCCGCGATGTTTTTCTCACTCCTACTAGTGAATGTAATTTAACACACACCCATAAAATGCGCACCACCCGGCAATGTTTTTCAGAATCCTATTCTACATTGCCATTGCATGTTCCCTGACCTCCCCATGCTGACGACCCTTCGTTGCTTTTCTCCATCCTACATTGCCACTCACTGCCTATCCTAATTCAGACCCTCCGATTCTCACCACCCCGTGATGTTTTTCTCACTCCTAATAGTGAATGTAATGTAACACACACCCATACAATGCGCACCACCCCGCGATGTTTTTCAGAAACCTATCCTACATTGCCACTGCATGTTCCCTGACCTCCCCATGCTGACCACACGGCGGTGCTTTTCTCCATCCTACATTGCCACTCACTGCCTATCCTAATTCAGACCCTCCGATTCACACCACCCCATGATGTTTTTCTCACTCCTACTAGTGAATGTAATGTAACACACACCCATACAATGCGCACCACCCCGTGATGTTTTTCTCACTCCTACTAGTGAATGTAATGTAACACACACCCATACAATCCACACCACCCCGTGATGTTTTTCTCACTCCTAGTAGTGAATGTAATGTAACACACACCCATACAATGCGCACCACTCCGTGATGTTTTTCTCACTCCTACTAGTTAATGTAATGTAACACACACCCATACAATGTGCACCACCACGTGATGTTTTTCTCACTCCTACTAGTGAATGTAATGTAACACACACCCATACAATGTACACCTCGCCACGATGTTTTTCAGAAACCTATCCTACATTGCCACTGCATGTTCCCTGACCTCCCCATGCTGACCACCCCGCGGTGCTTTTCTCCATCCTACATTGCCACTCACTGCCTATCCTAATTCAGACCCTCTGATTCACACCACCCCGTGATGTTTTTCTCACTCCTAGTAGTGAATGTAATGTAACACACACCCATACAATGCGCACCACCCCGTGATGTATTTCTCACTCCTTCTAGTGAATGTAATGTAACACACACCCATACAATGCGCGCCACCCCGCGATGTTTTTCTCACTCCTACTTGTGAATGTAATGTAACACACAATCATACAATGCGCACCACCCCGCGATGTTTTTCAGAACCCTATCCTACATTGCCACTGCATGTTCCCTGACCTCCCCATGCTGACCACGCTGCGGTACTTTTCTCCATTTTACATTGCCACTCTCTGCCTATCCTAATTCAAATGCTCCGATTCACACCACCCCGTGATATTTTTCTCACTCCTACTGGTGAATGTAATGTAACACACACCCATACAATGCGCACCACCCCGCAATGTTTTTCAGAATCCTATCCTACATTGCCACTGCATGTTTCCTGACCTCCCCATGCTGACCACCCCGCGGTGCTTTTCTCCATCATACATTGCCTCTCACTGCCTATCCTAATTCAGACCGTCCGATTCACACCACCCCGTGATGTTTTTCTCACTCCTACTAGTGAATGTAATTTAACACACAGCCATAAAATGCACACCACCCCGCGATGTTTTTCAGGAACCTATTCTACATTGTCATTGCATGTTCCCTGACCTCACCATGCTGACCACCCGGCGGTGCTTTTCTCCATCCTACATTGCCACTCACTGCCTATCCTAATTCAGACCCTCCGATTCACACGACCCCGTGATGTTTTTCTCACTCCTACTAGTGAATGTAATGTAACACACACATACAATGCGCACCACCACGCGATGTTTTTCAGAAACCTATCCTACATTGCCACTGCATGTTCCCTGACCTCCCCATGCTGACCACCCTGCGGTGCTTTTCTCCATCCTACATTGCCTCTCAATGCCTATCCTAATTCAGACCCTCAGATTCACACCACCCCGTGATGTTTTTCTCACTCCTACTAGTGAATGTAATGTAACACACACCCATACAATGCGCCCCACCCCGTGGTGATTTTCTCACTCCTACTAGTGAATGTAATGTAACACACCCATACAATGCGCACCACCCAGCGATGTTTTTCAGAAACCTATCCTACATTGCCACTGCATGTTCCCTGACCTCCCCATGCTGACCACCCCGCGGTGCTTTTCTCCATCCTACATTGCCTCTCAATGCCTATCCTAATTCAGACCCTCAGATTCACACCACCCCGTGATGTTTTTCTCACTCCTACTAGTGAATGTAATGTAACACACACCCATACAATGCGCACCACCCCGTGATATTTTTCTCACTCCTACAAGTGAATGTAATGTAACACACACCCATACAATGCGCACCACCCAGCGATGTTTTTCAGAAACCTATCCTACATTGCCACTGCATGTTCCCTGACCTCCCCATGCTGACCACCCCGCGGTGCTTTTCTCCATCCTACATTGCTACTCACTGCCTATCCTAATTCAGACACTCCGATTCACACCACCCCGTGAAGTTTTTCTCACTCCTACTAGCGAATGTAATGTAACACACACCCATACAATGTGCACCACCCCGCGATGTTTTTCAGAAACCTATCCTACATTGCCACTGATTGTTCCATGACCTCCCCACGCTGAACACCCCACGGTGCTTTTCTCCAACCTAGATTGCCACTCACTGCCTATCCTAATTCAGACCCTCCGATTCACACCACCCATTGATATTTTTCTCACTCCTACTAGTGAATGTAATGTAACACACACCCATACAATGCACCCCACCCCGTGATGTTTTTCTCACTCCTACTAGTGAATGTAATGTAACACACAACCAAACAATGCGCACCACCCCGCGATGTTTTTCAGAAACCTATCCTACATTGCCACTGCATGTTCCCTGACCTCCCCATGCTGACCACCCTGTGGTGCTTTTCTCTATCCTACAGTGCCACTCACTGCCGATCCTAATTCAGACCCTCCGATTCACACCACCCCGTGATGTTTTTCTCACTCCTACTAGTGAATGTCATGTAACACACACCCATACAATGCGAACCACCCCGTGATGTTTTTCTCACTCCTACTAGTGAATGTAATGTAACACACACCCATACAATGCGCACAACCCCGCGATGTTTTTCTCACTCCTACTAGTGAATGTAATGTAACACACACCCATACAATGCGCACCACCCCGCGATGTTTTTTCAGAAACCTATCCTACATTGCCACTGCATGTTCCCTGACCTCCACATGCTGACCACCACGCGGTGCTTTTCTCCATCCTACATTGCCACTCACTGCCTATCCTAATTCAGACCCTCCGATTCACACCACCCCGTGATGTTTTTCTCACTCCTACTAGTGAATGTAATGTAACACACACCCATACAATGCGAAAAACCCCGTGATGTTTTTCTTACTCCTACTAGTGAATGTAATGTAACACACACCCATACAATGCACACCACCCCGCGATGTTTTTCCGAAAACTATCTTACATTACCACTGCATGTTCCCTGACCTCCCCATGCTGACCACCCCGCGGTGCTTTTCTCCATCCAACATTGCCACTCACTGCCTATCCTAATTCAGACCGTCCGATTCACACCACCCAGTGATATTTTTCTCACTCCTACTAGTGAATGTAATGTAACACACACCCATACAATGCGCACCACAACGTGATGTTTTTCTCACTCCTACTAGTGAATGTAATGAAACACAACCCAAAAAATGCACATCACCCCGCGATGTTTTTCTCACTCCTACTAGTGAATATAATGTAACACACACCCATACAATGCGCATCACCCCGCGATGTTTTTCAGAAACCTATCCTACATTGCCACTGCATGTTCCCTGACTTCCCGATGCTGACCACGCTGCGGTACTTTTCTTCATCCTACATTGCCACTCACTGCCTATCCTAATTCAGACCCTCCGATTCTCACCACCCCGTGATGTTTTTCTCACTCCTAATAGTGAATGTAATGTAACACACACCCATACAATGCGCACCACCCCGCGATGTTTTTCAGAAACCTATCCTACATTGCCACTGCATGTTCCCTGACCTCCCCATGCTGACCACACCGCGGTGGTTTTCTCCATCCTACATTGCCACTCACTGCCTATCCTAATTCAGACCCTCCGATTCACACCACCCCATGATGTTTTTCTCACTCCTACTAGTGAATGTAATGTAACACACACCCATACAATGCCACCACCCCGTGATGTTTTTCTCACTACTACAAGTGAATGTAATGTAACACACACCCATACAATCCACACCATCCCGTGATGTTTTTCTCACTCCTACTAGTGAATGTAATGTAACACACACCCATACAATGCGCACCACCCCGTGATGTTTTTCTCTCTCCTACTAGTGAATGTAATGTAACACACAGCCATACAATGCACACCACCCAGCGATGTTTTTCAGAAACCTATCCTACATTGCCACTGCATGTTCCCTGACCTCCCCATGCTGAACACCCCGCGGTGCTTTTCTCCATCCTACATTGCCACTCACTGCCTATCCTAATTCAGACCCTCCGATTCACACCACCCCGTGATGTTTTTCTCACTCCTACTAGCGAATGTAATGTAACACACACCCATACAATGTTCAACACCCCGCGATGTTTTTCAGAAACCTATCGTATATTGCCACTGCATGTTCCCTGACCTCCCCATGCTGACCACCCCGTGGTGCTTTTCTCCATCATACATTGCCACTCACTGCCTATCCTAATTCAGACCCTCTGATACACACCACCCCGTGATGTTTTTCTCACTCCTAATAGTGAATGTAATTTAACACACACCCATACAATGTGCACCACCTGGCGATGTTTTTCAGAAACCTATCCTACATTGCCACTGCATGTTCCCTCACCTCCCCATGCTGACCAACCTGCGATGCTTTTCTCTATCCTACATTACTACTCAGTGCCTATCCTAATTCAGACCCTCCGATTCACACCACCCCGTGATGTTTTTCTCACTCCTAGTAATGAATGTAATGTATCACACACCCATACAATGCGAACCACCCCGTGATGTTTTTCTCACTCCTACTAGTGAATATAATGTAACACACACATACAATGCCCACCACCACGCGATGTTTTTCAGAAACCTATCCTACATTGCCACTGCATGTTCCCTGACCTCACCATGCTGACCACCCCGCGGTGCTTTTCTCCATCCTACATTGCCTCTCAATGCCTATCCTAATTCAGACACTCCGATTCACACCACCCCGTGATGTTTTTCTCACTCCTACTAGTGAATGTAATGTAACACACACCCATACAATGCGTCCCACCCCGTAATGTTTTTCTCACTCCTACTAGTGAATGTAATGTAACACACACCCATACAATGCGCACCACCACGTGATGTTTTTCTCACTCCTACTAGTGAATGTAATGTAACACACACCCACACAATGCGCACCACCCCGCGATGTTTTTCAGAAAACTATGCTACATTGCCACTGCATGTTCCCTGACCTCCCCATGCTGACCATCCCGCGGTGCTTTTCTCCATCCTACATTGCCACTCACTGCCTATCCTAATTCAGACCCTCTGATTCACACCACCCCGTGATGTTTTTCTCACTCCTACTAGTGAATGTAATGTAACACACACCCATACAATGCGCACCACCCCGTGATGTTTTTCTCACTCCTACAAGTGAATGTAATGTAACACACACCCATACAATGTGCACCACCCCGCGATGTTTTTCAGAAACCTATCCTACATTGCCACTGATTGTTCCATGACCTCCCCACGCTGAACACCCCACGGTGCTTTTCTCCAACCTAGATTGCCACTCACTGCCTATCCTAATTCAGACCCTCCGATTCACACCACCCATTGATATTTTTCTCACTCCTACTAGTGAATGTAATGTAACACACACCCATACAATGCACCCCACCCCGTGATGTTTTTCTCACTCCTACTAGTGAATGTAATGTAACACACAACCAAACAATGCGCACCACCCCGCGATGTTTTTCAGAAACCTATCCTACATTGCCACTGCATGTTCCCTGACCTCCCCATGCTGACCACCCTGTGGTGCTTTTCTCTATCCTACATTGCCACTCACTGCCGATCCTAATTCAGACCCTCCGATTCACACCACCCCGTGATGTTTTTCTCACTCCTACTAGTGAATGTCATGTAACACACACCCATACAATGCGAACCACCCAGTGATGTTTTTCTCACTCCTACTAGTGAATGTAATGTAACGCACACCTATACAATGCGCACCACCCCGCGATGTTTTTCAGAAAACTATCCTACATTGCCATTGCATGTTCCCTGACCTCCCCATGCTGACCACCCCGTGGTGCTTTTCTCCATCCTACTTTGCCACTCACTGCCTATCCTAATTCAGACCATCCGATTCACACCTCCCCGTGATGTTTTTCTCACTCCTACTAGTGAATGTAATGTAACACACACCCATACAATGCGCACCACCCCGCGATGTTTTTTCAGAAACCTATCCTACATTGCCACTGCATGTTCTCTGACCTCCCCATGCTGACCACCACGCGGTGCTTTTCTCCATCCTACATTGCCACTCACTGCCTATCCTAATTCAGACCCTCCGATTCACACCACCACGTGATGTTTTTCTCACTCCTACTAGTGAATGTAATGTAACACACACCCATACAATGCGAACCACCCCGTGATGTTTTTATTACTCCTACTAGTGAATGTAATGTAACACACACCCATACAATGCACACCACCCCGCGATGTTTTTCCGAAAACTATCCTACATTACCACTGCATGTTCCCTGACCTCCCCATGCTGACCACCCCGCGGTGCTTTTCTCCATCCAACATTGCCACTCACTGCCTATCCTAATTCAGACCGTCCGATTCACACCACCCAGTGATATTTTTCTCATTCCTACTAGTGAATGTAATGTAACACACACCCATACAATGCGCACCACAACGTGATGTTTTTCTCACTCCTACTAGTGAATGTAATGAAACACAACCCAAAAAATGCACACCACCCCGCGGTGTTTTTCTCACTCCTACTAGTGAATATAATGTAACACACACCCATACAATGCGCATCACCCCGCGATGTTTTCCAGAAACCTATCCTACATTGCCACTGCATGTTTACTGACCTCCCGATGCTGACCACGCTGCGGTACTTTTCTTCATCCTACATTGCCACTCACTGCCTATCCTAATTCAGATGCTCCGATTCACACCACCCCGTGATATTTTTCTCACTCCTACTAGTGAATGTAATGTAACACACACCCATACAATGCGCACCACCCCGCGATGTTTTTCAGAGTCCTATCCTACATTGCCACTGCATGTTCCCTGACCTCCCCATGCTGACAACCCCGCGGTGCTTTTCTCCATCATACATTGCCACTCACTGCCTATCCTAATTCAGACGCTCCGATTCACACCACCCCGTGAGGTTTTTCTCACTCCTACTAGTGAATGTAATTTAACACACACCCATAAAATGCGCATCACCCGGCAATGTTTTTCAGAATCCTATTTTACATTGCCATTGCATGTTCCCTGACCTCCCCATGCTGAGCACCCTTCGTTGCTTTTCTCCATCCTACATTGCCACTCACTGCCTATCCTAATTCAGACCCTCCGATTCTCACCACCCCGTGATGTTTTTCTCACTCCTAATAGTGAATGTAATGTAACACACACCCATACAATGCGCACCACCCCGCGATGTTTTTCAGAAACCTATCCTACATTGCCACTGCATGTTCCCTGACCTCCCCATGCTGACCACACCCCAGTGCTTTTCTCCATCCTACATTGCCACTCACTGCCTATCCTAATTCAGACCCTCCGATTCACACCACCCCATGATGTTTTTCTCACTCCTACTAGTGAATGTAATGTAACACACACCCATACAATGCGCACCACCCCTTGATGTTTTTCTCACTACTACAAGTGAATGTAATGTAACACACACCCATACAATCCACACCACCCCGTGATGTTTTTCTCACTCCTACTAGTGAATGTAATGTAACACACACCCATACAATGCGCACCACTCCGTGATGTTTTTCTCACTCCTACTAGTTAATGTAATGTAACACACACCCATACAATGTGCACCACCACGTGATGTTTTTCTAGCTCCTACTAGTGAATGTAATGTAACACACAGCCATACAATGCACAACACCCAGCGATGTTTTTCAGAAACCTATCCTACATTGCCACTGCATGTTCCCTGACCTCCCCATGCTGACCACCCCGCGGTGCTTTTCTCCATCCTACATTGCCACTCACTGCCTATCCTAATTCAGACCCTCCGATTCACACCACCCCGTGATGTTTTTCTCACTCCTACTAGCGAATGTAATGTAACACACACCCATACAATGTGCAACACCCCGCGATGTTTTTCAGAAACCTATCGTATATTGCCACTGCATGTTCCCTGACCTCCCCATGCTGACCACCCCGTGGTGCTTTTCTCCATCACACATTGCCACTCACTGCCTATCCTAATTCAGACACTCTGATACACACCACCCCGTGATGTTTTTCTCACTCCTAATAGTGAATGTAATTTAACACACACCCATACAATGCGCACCACCTGGCGATGTTTTTCAGAAACCTATCCTACATTGCCACTGCATGTTCCCTCACCTCCCCATGCTGACCAACCTGCGATGCTTTTCTCTATCCTACATTACTACTCAGTGCCTATCCTAATTCAGACCCTCCGATTCACACCACCCCGTGATGTTTTTCTCACTCCTAGTAATGAATGTAATGTATCACACACCAATACAATGCGAACCACCCCGTGATGTTTTTCTCACTCCTACTAGTGAATATAATGTAACACACACATACAATGCGCACCACCACGCGATGTTTTTCAGAAACCTATCCTACATTGCCACTGCATGTTCCCTGACCTCACCATGCTGACCACCCCGCGGTGCTTTTCTCCATCCTACATTGCCTCTCAATGCCTATCCTAATTCAGACCCTCCGATTCACACCACCCCGTGATGTTTTTCTCACTCCTACTAGTGAATGTGATGTAACACACACCCATACAATGCGCCCCAACCCGTAATGTTTTTCTCACTCCTACTAGTGAATGTAATGTAACACACACCCATACAATGCGCACGACCACGTGATGTTTTTCTCACTCCTACTAGTGAATGTAATGTAACACACACCCACACAATGCGCACCACCCCGCGATGTATTTCAGAAAACTATCCTACATTGCCACTGCATGTTCCCTGACCTCCCCATGCTGACCATCCCGCGGTGCTTTTCTCCATCCTACATTGCCACTCACTGCCTATCCTAATTCAGACCCTCTGATTCACACCTCCCCGTGATGTTTTTCTCAGTCCTACTAGTGAATGTAATGTAACACACACCCATACAATGCGCACCACCCCGTGATGTTTTTCTCACTCCTACAAGTGAATGTAATGTAACACACACCCATACAATGCGCACCACCCAGCGATGTTTTTCAGAAACCTATCCTACATTGCCACTGCATGTTCCCTGACCTCCCCATGCTGACCACCCCGCGGTGCTTTTCTCCATCCTACATTGCTACGCACTGCCTATCCTAATTCAGACACTCCGATTCACACCACCCCGTGATGTTTTTCTCACTCCTACTAGCGAATGTAATGTAACACACACCCATACAATGTGCACCACCCCGCGATTTTTTTCAGAAACCTATCCTACATTGCCACTGCATGTTCCATGACCTCCCCATGCTGAACACCCCACGGTGCTTTTCTCCATCGTACATTGCCACTCACTGCCTATCCTAATTCAGAACCTCAGATTCACACCACCCCGTGATATTTTTCTCACTCCTAGTAGTGTATGTAATGTAACACACACCCATACAATGCACCCCACCCCGTGATGTTTTTCTCACTCCTACTAGTGAATGTAATGTAACACACACCCAAAAATGCGCACCACCCCGCGATGTTTTTCAGAAACCTATCCTACATTGCCACTGCATGTTCCCTGACCTCCCCATGCTGACCACCCCGTGGTGCTTTTCTCTATCCTACATTGCCAGTCACTGCCGATCCTAATTCAGACCTTCCGATTCACACCACCCCGTGATGTTTTTCTCACTCCTACTATTGAATGTCATGTAACACACACCCATACAATGCGAACCACCCCGTGATGTTTTTCTCACTCCTACTAGTGAATGTAATGTAACGCACACCTATACAATGCGCACCACCCCGCGATGTTTTTCAGAAAACTATCCTACATTGCCATTGCATGTTCCCTGACCTCCCCATGCTGACCACCCCGTGGTGCTTTTCTCCATCCTACATTGCCCCTCACTGCCTATCCTAATTCAGACCATCCGATTCACACCTCCCCGTGATGTTTTTCTCACTCCTACTAGTGAATGTAATGTAACACACACCCATACAAAGCGCACCACCCCACGATGTTTTTCTCACTCCTACTAGTGAATGTAATGTAACACACACCCATACAATGCGCACAACCCCGCGATGTTTTTCTCAGTCCTACTAGTGAATGTAATGTAACGCACACCCATACAATGCGCACCTCCCCGCGATGTTTTTCAGAAACCTATCCTACATTGACACTGCATGTTCCCTGACTTCCCCATGCTGACCACCACGCGGTGCTTTTCTCCATCCTACATTGCCACTCACTGCCTATCCTAATTCAGACCCTCCGATTCACACCACCCCGTGATGTTTTTCTCACTCCTACTAGTGAATGTAATGTAACACACACCCATACAATGCGAACCACCCCGTGATGTTTTTCTCACTCCTACTAGTGAATGTAATGTAACACACACCCAAACAATGCGCACCACCCCGCGATGTTTTTCCGAAAACTATCCTACATTACCACTGCATGTTCCCTGACCTCCCCATGCTGACCACCCCACGGTGCTTTTCTCCATCCAACATTGCCACTCACTGCCTATCCTAATTCAGACCGTCCGATTCACACCACCCCGTGATTTTTTTCTCACTCCTACTAGTGAATGTAATGTAACACACACCTATACAATGCGAACCACACCGTGATGTTTTTCTCACTCCTACTAGTGAATGTAATGAAACACAACCCAAAAAATGCACACCACCCCGCGATGTTTTTCTCACTCCTACTAGTGAATATAATGTAACACACACCCATACAATGCGCACCACCCCGCGATGTTTTTCAGAGTCCTATCCTACATTGCCACTGCATGTTCCCTGACCTCCCCATGCTGACAACCCCGCGGTGCTTTTCTCCATCATACATTGCCACTCACTGCCTATCCTAATTCAGACCCTCCGATTCACACCACCCCGTGAGGTTTTTCTCACTCCTACTAGTGAATGTAATTTAACACACACCCATAAAATGCGCACCATCCGGCAATGTTTTTCAGAATCCTATTCTACATTGCCATTGCATGTTCGCTGACCTCCCAATGCTGACCACCCTTCGTTGCTTTTCTCCATCCTACATTGCCACTCACTGCCTATCCTAATTCAGATCCTCCAATTCTCACCACCCTGTGATGTTTTCTCACTCCTACTAGTGAATGTAATGTAAAACACACCCATACAATGCGCACCACCCCGCGATGTTTTTCAGAGTCCTATCCTACATTGCCACTGCATGTTCCCTGACCTCCCCATGCTGACAACCCCGCGGTGCTTTTCTCCATCATACATTGCCACTCACTGCCTATCCTAATTCAGACCATCCGATTCACACCACCCCGTGATGTTTTTCTCACTCCTAATAGTGAATGTAATTTAACACACACCCATAAAATGCGCACCACCCGGCGATGTTTTTCAGAAACCTATCCTACATTGCCACTGCATGTTCCCTCACCTCCCCATGCTGACCAACCTGCGATGCTTTTCTCTATCCTACATTACTACTCAGTGCCTATCCTAATTCAGACCCTCCGATTCACACCACCCCCTGATGTTTTTCTCACTCCTAGTAATGAATGTAATGTATCACACACCCATACAATGCGAACCACCCCGTGATGTTTTTCTCACTCCTACTAGTGAATATAATGTAACACACACCCATACAATGCGCACCACCCCGCGATGTTTTTCAGAAACCTATCCTACATTGCCACTGCATGTTCCCTGACCTCACCATGCTGACCACCCCGCGGTGCTTTTCTCCATCCTACATTGCCACTCACTGCCTATCCTAATTCAGACCCCCCGATTCACACCACCCCGTGATGTTTTTCTAACTCCTACTAGTGAATGTAATGTAACACACAACCATACAATGCACACCCCCCCTTGATGTTTTTCTCACTCCTACTAGTGAATGTAATGTAACACACACCCATACAATGCGCACCACCCAGCGATGTTTTTCAGAAACCTATCCTACATTGCCACTGCATGTTCCCTGACCTCTCAATGCTGACCACCACGCGGTGCTTTTCTCCATCCTACATTGCCACTCACTGCCTATCCTAATTCAGACCCTCCGATTCACACCACCCCGTGATGTTTTTCTCACTCTTACTTGTGAATGTAATGTAACACACACCAATACAATGCGCACCACCCCGCGAAGGGTTTCAGAATCCTATCTTACATTGCCACTGCATGTTCCCTGACCTCCCCATGCTGACCACCCCGCAGTGCTTTTCTCCCTCCTACATTGCCACTCACTGCCTATCCTAATTCAGACGCTCCGATTCACACCACCCCGTGATGTTTTTCTCACTCCTACTAGTGAATGTAATGTAACACACACCCATACAATGCGCACCACCCCGCGATGTTTTTCAGAAACCTATCCTAGATTGCCACTGCATGTTCACTGACCTCCCCATGCTGACCACCCCGCGGTGCTTTTGTCCATCCTACATTGCCTCTCACTGCCTATCCTAATTCAGACCTTCCGATTCACACCACCCCGTGATGTTTTTCTCACTCCTACTAGTGAATGTAATGTAACACACACCCATACAATGCGCACCACCCCGTGATGTTTTTCTCATTCCTACTAGTGAATGTAATGTAACACACACCCATACAATATGCACCACCCCGCGATGTTTTTCAGAAACCTATCCTACATTGCCACTGCTTGTTCCCTGACCTCCCCATGCTGACCACCCCGCGCTGCTTTTCTAAATCCTACATTGCCACTCCCTGCCTACCCTAATACAGACCCTCCGATTCACACCACCCCGTGATGTTTTTCTCACTCCTACTAGTGAATGTAATGTAACACACACCCAAACAATGCGAGCCACCCCGTGATGATTTTCTCACTCCTACTTGTGAATGTAATGTAACACACACCCATACAATGCGCACCACCCCGCGATGTTTTTCAGAAACCTATCCTACTTTGCCACTGCATGTTCCCTGACCTCACCATGCTGACCACCCCGCGGTGCTTTTCTCCATCCTACATTGCCACTCACTGCCTATCCTAATTCAGACCCCCCGATTCACACCACCCCGTGATGTTTTTCTAACTCCTACTAGTGAATGTAATGTAACACACAACCATACAATGCACACCCCCCCTTGATGTTTTTCTCACTCCTACTAGTGAATGTAATGTAACACACACCCATACAATGCGCACCACCCAGCGATGTTTTTCAGAAACCTATCCTACATTGCCACTGCATGTTCCCTGACCTCTCAATGCTGACCACCACGCGGTGCTTTTCTCCATCCTACATTGCCACTCACTGCCTATCCTAATTCAGACCCTCCGATTCACACCACCCCGTGATGTTTTTCTCACTCTTACTTGTGAATGTAATGTAACACACACCAATACAATGCGCACCACCCCGCGAAGGGTTTCAGAATCCTATCTTACATTGCCACTGCATGTTCCCTGACCTCCCCATGCTTACCACCCCGCGGTGCTTTTCTCCATCCTACATTGCCACTCACTGCCTATCCTAATTCAGACCCTCCGATTTACACCAACCCGTGATGTTTTTCTCTCTCCTACTAGTGAATGTAATGTAACACACACCCATACAATGCGCACCACCCCGCGATGTTTTTCAGAATCCTATCCTACATTGCCACTGCATGTTCCCTGACCTCCCTTGGTGACCAACCCACGGTGCTTTTCTCCATCCTACATTGCCACTCACTGCCTATCCTAATTCAGACCCTCCGATTCACACCACCCCGTGATGTTTTTCTCATTCCTACTAGTGAATGTAATGTAAAACACACCCATACAATGCGCACCACCCCGCGATGTTTTTCAGAAAACTATCCTACATTGCCACTGCATGTTCCCTGACCTCCCCATGCTGACCACCCCGTGGTGCTTTTCTCCATCCTACATTGCCACTCACTGCCTATCCTAATTCAGACCATCCGATTCACACCTCCCCGTGATGTTTTTCTCACTCCTACTAGTGAATGTAATGTAACACACACCCATACAATGCGCACCACCACGTGATGTTTTTCTCACTCCTACTAGTGAATGTAATGTAACACACACCCACACAATGCGCACCACCCCGCGATGTTTTTCAGAAAACTATCCTACATTGCCACTGCATGTTCCCTGACCTCCCAATGCTGACCACCACGCGGTGCTTTTCTCCATCCTACATTGCCACTCACTGCCTATCCTAATTCAGACCCTCCGATTCACACCACCCCGTGATGTTTTTCTCACTCCTACTTGTGAATGTAATGTAACACACACCAATACAATGCGCACCACCCTGCGATGGTTTTCAGAATCCTATCCTACATTGCCACTGCATGTTCCCTGACCTCCCCATGCTGACCACCCCGCAGTGCTTTTCTCCCTCCTACATTGCCACTCACTGCCTATCCTAATTCAGACCCTCCGATTCACACCACCCCGTCATGTTTTTCTCACTCCTACTAGTGAATGTAATGTAACACACACCCATACAATGCACACCACCCCGTGATATTTTTATCACTCTTACTAGTGAATGTAATGTAACACACACCCATACAATGCGCACCACCCCGCGATGTTTTTCAGGAACCTATCCTAGATTGCCACTGCATGTTCACTGACCTCCCCATGCTGACCACCCCGCGGTGCTTTTGTCCATCCTACATTGCCTCTCACTGCCTATCCTAATTCAGACCTTCCGATTCACACCACCCCGTGATGTTTTTCTCACTCCTACTAGTGAATGTAATGTAACACACACCCATACAATGCGCACCACCCCGTGATGTTTTTCTCATTCCTACTAGTGAATGTAATGTAACACACACCCATACAATATGCACCACCCCGCGATGTTTTTCAGAAACCTATCCTACATTGCCACTGCATGTTCCCTGACCTCCCCATGCTGACCACCACGGTGCTTTTCTAAATCCTACATTGCCACTCACTGCCTATCCTAATACAGACCCTCCGATTCACACCAACCCGTGATGTTTTTCTCTCTCCTACTAGTGAATGTAATGTAACACACACCCATACAATGCGCACCACCCCGCGATGTTTTTCAGAATCCTATCCTACATTGCCACTGCATGTTCCCTGACCTCCCCTTGGTGACCAACCCACGGTGCTTTTCTCCATCCTACATTGCCTCTCAATGCCTATCCTAATTCAGACCCTCCGATTCACACCACCCCGTGATGTTTTTCTCACTCCTACTAGTGAATGTAATGTAACACACACCCATACAATGCGCCCCACCACGTGATGTTTTTCTCACTCCTACTGGTGAATGTAATGTAACACACACCCATACACTGCGCACCACCACGTGATGTTTTTCTCACTCCTACTAGTGAACATAATGTAACACTCACCCACACAATGCGCACCACCCCGCGATGTTTTTCAGAAAACTATCCTACATTGCCACTGCATGTTCCCTGACCTCCCCATGCTGACCATCCCGCGGTGCTTTTCTCCATCCTACATTGCCACTCACTGCCTATCCTAATTCAGACCCTCTGATTCACACCACCCCGTGATGTTTTTATCAATCCTACTAGTGAATGTAATGTAACACACACCCATACAATGCGCACCACCCCGTGATGTTTTTCTCACTCCTACAAGTGAATGTAATATAACACACACCCATACAATGCGCACCACCCAGCGATGTTTTTGGGAAACCTATCCTACATTGCCACTGCATGTTCCCTGACCTCCCTATGCTGACCACCCCGCGGTGCTTTTCTCCATCCTACATTGCTACTCACTGCCTATCCTAATTCAGACACTCCGATTCACACCACCCCGTGATGTTTTTCTCACTCCTACTAGCGAATGTAATGTAACACACACGCATACAATGTGCAGCACCCCGCGATGTTTTTCAGAAACCTATCCTACATTGCCACTGCATGTTCCATGACCTCCCCAGGCTGAACACCCCACGGTGCTTTTCTCCATCCTACATTGCCACTCACTGCCTATCCTAAGTCAGACCCTCTGATTCACACCACCCCGTGATGTTTTTCTCACTCCTACTAGTGAATGTAATGTAACACACACCCATACAATGCGCACCACACCGTGATGTTTTTCTCACTCCTACTAGTGAATGTAATGTAACACACACCCATACAATGCGCACCACCCCGTGATGTTTTTCTCACTCCTACTAGTGAATGTAATGTAACACACACCCATACAATGCACCCCACCCCGTGATGTTTTTCTCACTCCTACTAGTGAATATAATGTAACACACACCCATACTATGCGCAGCTCCCCGCGATGTTTTTCAGAAACCTATCCTACATTGCCACTGCATGTTCCCTGACCTCCCCATGCTGACCACCACGCGGTGCTTTTCTCCATCCTACATTGCCACTCACTGCCTATCCTAATTCAGACCCTCCGATTCACACCACCCCGTGATGTTTTTCTCACTCCTACTAGCGAATGTAATGTAACACACACCCATACAATGTGCACCACCCCGCGATGTTTTTCAGAAACCTATCGTATATTGCCACTGCATGTTCCCTGACCTCCCCATGCTGACCACCCCGTGGTGCTTTTCTCCATCTTACATTGCCACTCACTGCCTATCCTAATTCAGACCCTCCGATTCACACCACCCCGTGATGTTTTTCTCACTCCTAATAGTGAATGTAATTTAACACACACCCATAAAATGCGCACCACCCGGCGATGTTTTTCAGAAACCTATCCTACATTGCCACTGCATGTTCCCTCACCTCCCCATGCTGACCAACCTGCGATGCTTTTCTCTATCCTACATTACTACTCAGTGCCTATCCTAATTCAGACCCTCCGATTCACACCACCCCGTGATGTTTTTCTCACTCCTAGTAATGAATGTAATGTATCACACACCCATACAATGCGAACCACCCCGTGATGTTTTTCTCACTCCTACTAGTGAATATAATGTCACACACACCCATACAATGCGCACCACCCCGCGATGTTTTTCAGAAACCTATCCTACATTGCCACTGCATGTTCCCTGACCTCACCATGCTGACCACCCCGCGGTGCTTTTCTCCATCCTACATTGCCACTCACTGCCTATCCTAATTCAGACCCCCCGATTCACACCACCCCGTGATGTTTTTCTAACTCCTACTAGTGAATGTAATGTAACACACAACCATACAATGCACACCCCCACTTGATGTTTTTCTCACTCCTACTAGTGAATGTAATGTAACACACACCCATACAATGCGCACCACCCAGCGATGTTTTTCAGAAACCTATCCTACATTGCCACTGCATGTTCCCTGACCTCTCAATGCTGACCACCACGCGGTGCTTTTCTCCATCCTACATTGCCACTCACTGCCTATACTAATTCAGACCCTCCGATTCACACCACCCCGTGATGTTTTTCTCACTCTTACTTGTGAATGTAATGTAACACACACCAATACAATGCGCACCACCCCGCGATGGGTTTCAGAATCCTATCTTACATTGCCACTGCATGTTCCCTGACCTCCCCATGCTGACCACCCCGCAGTGCTTTTCTCCCTCCTACATTGCCACTCACTGCCTATCCTAATTCAGACGCTCCGATTCACACCACCCCGTGATGTTTTTCTCACTCCTACTAGTGAATGTAATGTAACACACACCCATACAATGTGCACCACCCCGTGATATTTTTATCACTCTTACTAGTGCATGTAATGTAACACACACCCATACAATGCGCACCACCCCGCGATGTTTTTCAGAAACCTATCCTAGATTGCCACTGCATGTTCACTGACCTCCCCATGCTGACCACCCCGCGGTGCTTTTGTCCAACCTACATTGCCTCTCACTGCCTATCCTAATTCAGACCTTCCGATTCACACCACCCCGTGATGTTTTTCTCACTCCTACTAGTGAATGTAATGTAACACACACCCATACAATGCGCACCACCCCGTGATGTTTTTCTCATTCCTACTAGTGAATGTAATGTAACACACACCCATACAATATGCACCACCCCGCGATGTTTTTCAGAAACCTATCCTACATTGCCACTGCATGTTCCCTGACCTCCCCATGCTGACCACCCCGCGGTGCTTTTCTAAATCCTACATTGCCACTCACTGCCTACCCTAATACATACCCTCCGATTCACACCACCCCGTGATGTTTTTCTCACTCCTACTAGTGAATGTAATGTAACACACACCCAAACAATGCGAGCCACCCCGTGATGATTTTCTCACTCCTACTTGTGAATGTAATGTAACACACACCCATACAATGCGCCCCACCCCGTGATGATTTTCTCACTCCTACTAGTGAATGTAATGTAACACACCCATACAATGCGCACCACCACGTGATGTTTTTCTCACTCCTACTAGTGAATGTAATGTAACACACACCCACACAATGCGCACCACCCCGCGATGTTTTTCAGAAACCTATCCTCCTTTGCCACTGCATGTTCCCTGACCTCCCCATGTTGATCACCCCGCGGTGCTTTTCTCCATCCTACATTGCCACTCACTGCCTATCCTAATTCAGACCCTCCGATTCACACCACCCCGTGATGTTTTTCTCACTCCTACTAGTGAATGTAATGTAACACACACATACAATGCGCACCACCACGCGATGTTTTTCAGAAACCTATCCTACATTGCCACTGCATGTTCCCTGACCTCCCCATGCTGACCATCCCGCGGTGCTTTTCTCCATCTTACATTGCCTCTCAATGCCTATCCTAATTCAGACCCTCAGATTCACACCACCCCGTGATGTTTTTCTCACTCCTACTAGTGAATGTAATGTAACACACACCCACACAATGCGCACCACCCCGCGATGTTTTTCAGAAAATTATCCTACATTGCCACTGCATGTTCCCTGACCTCCCCATGCTGACCATCCCGCGGTGCTTTTCTCCATCCTACATTGCCACTCACTGCCTATCCTAATTCAGACCTTCTGATTCACACCACCCCGTGATGTTTTTCTCACTCCTACTAGTGAATGTAATGTAACACACACCCATACAATGCGCACCACCCCGTGATGTTTTTCTCACTCCTACAAGTGAATGTAATGTAACACACACCCATACAATGCGCACCACCCAGCGATGTTTTTCAGAAACCTATCCTACATTGCCACTGCATGTTCCCTGACCTCCCCATGCTGACCACCCCGCGGTGCTTTTCTCCATCCTACATTGCTACTCACTGCCTATCCTAATTCAGACACTCCGATTCACACCACCCCGTGAAGTTTTTCTCACTCCTACTAGCGAATGTAATGTAACACACACCCATACAATGTGCACCACCCCGTGATGTTTTTCAGAAACCTATCCTACATTGCCACTGATTGTTCCATGACCTCCCCACGCTGAACACCCCACGGTGCTTTTCTCCAACCTAGATTGCCACTCACTGCCTATCCTAATTCAGACCCTCCGATTCACACCACCCATTGATATTTTTCTCACTCCTACTAGTGAATGTAATGTAACACACACCCATACAATGCACCCCACCCCGTGATGTTTTTCTCACTCCTACTAGTGAATGTAATGTAACACACAACCAAACAATGCGCACCACCCCGCGATGTTTTTCAGAAACCTATCCTACATTGCCACTGCATGTTCCCTGACCTCCCCATGCTGACCACCCTGTGGTGCTTTTCTCTATCCTACAGTGCCACTCACTGCCGATCCTAATTCAGACCCTCCGATTCACACCACCCCGTGATGTTTTTCTCACTCCTACTAGTGAATGTCATGTAACACACACCCATACAATGCACACCACCCCGCGATGTTTTTCCGAAAACTAGCCTACATTACCACTGCATGTTCCCTGACCTCCCCATGCTGACCACCCCGCGGTGCTTTTCTCCATCCAACATTGCGACTCACTGCCTATCCTAATTCAGACCGTCCGATTCACACCACCCAGTGATATTTTTCTCACTCCTACTAGTGAATGTAATGTAACACACACCCATACAATGCGCACCACAACGTGATGTTTTTCTCACTCCTACTAGTGAATGTAATGAAACACAACCCAAAAAATGCACATCACCCCGCGATGTTTTTCTCACTCCTACTAGTGAATATAATGTAACACACACCCATACAATGCGCATCACCCCGCGATGTTTTTCAGAAACCTATCCTACATTGCCACTGCATGTTCCCTGACCTCCCGATGCTGACCACGCTGCGGTACTTTTCTTCATCCTACATTGCCACTCACTGCCTATCCTAATTCAGACCCTCCGATTCTCACCACCCCGTGATGTTTTTCTCACTCCTAATAGTGAATGTAATGTAACACACACCCATACAATGCGCACCACCCCGCGATGTTTTTCAGAAACCTATCCTACATTGCCACTGCATGTTCCCTGACCTCCCCATGCTGACCACACCGCGGTGGTTTTCTCCATCCTACATTGCCACTCACTGCCTATCCTAATTCAGACCCTCCGATTCACACCACCCCATGATGTTTTTCTCACTCCTACTAGTGAATGTAATGTAACACACACCCATACAATGCCACCACCCCGTGATGTTTTTCTCACTACTACAAGTGAATGTAATGTAACACACACCCATACAATCCACACCATCCCGTGATGTTTTTCTCACTCCTACTAGTGAATGTAATGTAACACACACCCATACAATGCTCACCACTCCGTGATGTTTTTCTCACTCCTACTAGTTAATGTAATGTAACACACACCCATACAATGTGCACCACCACGTGATGTTTTTCTAACTCCTACTAGTGAATGTAATGTAACGCACAGCCATACAATGTACACCTCGCCGCGATGTTTTTCAGAAACCTATCCTACATGGCCACTGCATGTTCCCTGACCTCCCCATGCTGACCACCCCGCGGTGCTTTTCTCCATCCTACATTGCCACCCACTGCCTATCCTAATTCAGACCCTCTGATTCACACCACCCCGTGATGTTTTTCTCACTCCTAGTAGTGAATGTAATGTAACACACACCCATACAATGCGCACCACCCCGTGATGTTTTTCTCTCTCCTACTAGTGAATGTAATGTAACACACAGCCATACAATGCACACCACCCAGCGATGTTTTTCAGAAACCTATCCTACATTGCCACTGCATGTTCCCTGACCTCCCCATGCTGACCACCCCGCGGTGCTTTTCTCCATCCTACATTGCCACTCACTGCCTATCCTAATTCAGACCCTCCGATTCACACCACCCCGTGATGTTTTTCTCACTCCTACTAGCGAATGTAATGTAACACACACCCATACAATGTTCAACACCCCGCGATGTTTTTCAGAAACCTATCGTATATTGCCACTGCATGTTCCCTGACCTCCCCATGCTGACCACCCCGTGGTGCTTTTCTCCATCATACATTGCCACTCACTGCCTATCCTAATTCAGACCCTCTGATACACACCACCCCGTGATGTTTTTCTCACTCCTAATAGTGAATGTAATTTAACACACACCCATACAATGCGCACCACCTGGCGATGTTTTTCAGAAACCTATCCTACATTGCCACTGCATGTTCCCTCACCTCCCCATGCTGACCAACCTGCGATGCTTTTCTCTATCCTACATTACTACTCAGTGCCTATCCTAATTCAGACCCTCCGATTCACACCACCCCGTGATGTTTTTCTCACTCCTAGTAATGAATGTAATGTATCACACACCCATACAATGCGAACCACCCCGTGATGTTTTTCTCACTCCTACTAGTGAATATAATGTAACACACACATACAATGCGCACCACCACGCGATGTTTTTCAGAAACCTATCCTACATTGCCACTGCATGTTCCCTGACCTCCCCATGCTGACCACCCCGCGGTGCTTTTCTCCATCCTACATTGCCTCTCAATGCCTATCCTAATTCAGACCCTCCGATTCACACCACCCCGTGATGTTTTTCTCACTCCTACTAGTGAATGTAATGTAACACACACCCATACAATGCGCCCCACCCCGTAATGTTTTTCTCACTCCTACTAGTGAATGTAATGTAACACACACCCATACAATGCGCACCACCACGTGATGTTTTTCTCACTCCTACTAGTGAATGTAATGTAACACACACCCACACAATGCGCACCACCCCGCGATGTTTTTCAGAAAACTATGCTACATTGCCACTGCATGTTCCCTGACCTCCCCATGCTGACTATCCCGCGGTGCTTTTCTCCATCCTACATTGCCACTCACTGCCTATCCTAATTCAGACCCTCTGATTCACACCACCCCGTGATGTTTTTCTCACTCCTACTAGTGAATGTAATGTAACACACACCCATACAATGCGCACCACCCCGTGATGTTTTTCTCACACCTACAAGTGAATGTAATGTAACACACACCCATACAATGTGCACCACCCCGCGATGTTTTTCAGAAACCTATCCTACATTGCCACTGATTGTTCCATGACCTCCCCACGCTGAACACCCCACGGTGCTTTTCTCCAACCTAGATTGCCACTCACTGCCTATCCTAATTCAGACCCTCCGATTCACACCACCCATTGATATTTTTCTCACTCCTACTAGTGAATGTAATGTAACACACACCCATACAATGCACCCCACCCCATGATGTTTTTCTCACTCCTACTAGTGAATGTAATGTAACACACAACCAAATAATGCGCACCACCCCGCGATGTTTTTCAGAAACCTATCCTACATTGCCACTGCATGTTCCCTGACCTCCCCATGCTGACCACCCTGTGGTGCTTTTCTCTATCCTACATTGCCACTCACTGCCGATCCTAATTCAGACCCTCCGATTCACACCACCCCGTGATGTTTTTCTCACTCCTACTAGTGAATGTCATGTAACACACACCCATACAATGCGAACCACCCAGTGATGTTTTTCTCACTCCTACTAGTGAATGTAATGTAACGCACACCTATACAATGCGCACCACCCCGCGATATTTTTCAGAAAACTATCCTACATTGCCATTGCATGTTCCCTGACCTCCCCATGCTGACCACCCCGTGGTGCTTTTCTCCATCCTACTTTGCCACTCACTGCCTATCCTAATTCAGACCATCCGATTCACACCTCCCCGTGATGTTTTTCTCACTCCTACTAGTGAATGTAATGTAACACACACCCATACAAAGCGCACCACCCCGCGATGTTTTTCTCACTCCTACTAGTGAATGTAATGTAACACACACCCGTACAATGCGCACAACCCCGCGATGTTTTTCTCACTCCTACTAGTGAATGTAATGTAACACACACCCATACAATGCGCACCACCAAGCGATGTTTTTTCAGAAACCTATCCTACATTGCCACTGCATGTTCCCTGACCTCCCCATGCTGACCACCACGCGGTGCTTTTCTCCATCCTACATTGCCACTCACTGCCTATCCTAATTCAGACCCTCCGATTCACACCACCCCGTGATGTTTTTCTCACTCCTACTAGTGAATGTAATGTAACACACACCCATACAATGCGAACCACCCCGTGATGTTTTTATTACTCCTACTAGTGAATGTAATGTAACACACACCCATACAATGCACACCACCCCGCGATGTTTTTCCGAAAACTATCCTACATTACCAATGCATGTTCCCTGACCTCCCCATGCTGACCACCCCGCGGTGCTTTTCTCCATCCAACATTGCCACTCACTGCCTATCCTAATTCAGACCGTCCGATTCACACCACCCAGTGATATTTTTCTCATTCCTACTAGTGAATGTAATGTAACACACACCCATACAATGCGCACCACAACGTGATGTTTTTCTCACTCCTACTAGTGAATGTAATGAAACACAACCCAAAAAATGCACACCACCCCGCGGTGTTTTTCTCACTCCTACTAGTGAATATAATGTAACACACACCCATACAATGCGCATCACCCCGCGATGTTTTCCAGAAACCTATCCTACATTGCCACTGCATGTTTCCTGACCTCCCGATGCTGACCACGCTGCGGTACTTTTCTTCATCCTACATTGCCACTCACTGCCTATCCTAATTCAGATGCTCCGATTCACACCACCCCGTGATATTTTTCTCACTCCTACTAGTGAATGTAATGTAACACACACCCATACAATGCGCACCACCCCGCGATGTTTTTCAGAGTCCTATCCTACATTGCCACTGCATGTTCCCTGACCTCCCCATGCTGACAACCCCGCGGTGCTTTTCTCCATCATACATTGCCACTCACTGCCTATCCTAATTCAGACGCTCCGATTCACACCACCCCGTGAGGTTTTTCTCACTCCTACTAGTGAATGTAATTTAACACACACCCATAAAATGCGCACCACCCGGCAATGTTTTTCAGAATCCTATTTTACATTGCCATTGCATGTTCCCTGACCTCCCCATGCTGAGCACCCCGCGGTGCTTTTCTCCATCCTACATTGCCACCCACTGCCTATCCTAATTCAGACCCTCTGATTCACACCACCCCGTGATGTTTTTCTCACTCCTAGTAGTGAATGTAATGTAACACACACCCATACAATGCGCACCACCCCGTGATGTTTTTCTCTCTCCTACTAGTGAATGTAATGTAACACACAGCCATACAATGCACACCACCCAGCGATGTTTTTCAGAAACCTATCCTACATTGCCACTGCATGTTCCCTGACCTCCCCATGCTGACCACCCCGCGGTGCTTTTCTCCATCCTACATTGCCACTCACTGCCTATCCTAATTCAGACCCTCCGATTCACACCACCCCGTGATGTTTTTCTCACTCCTACTAGCGAATGTAATGTAACACACACCCATACAATGTTCAACACCCCGCGATGTTTTTCAGAAACCTATCGTATATTGCCACTGCATGTTCCCTGACCTCCCCATGCTGACCACCCCGTGGTGCTTTTCTCCATCATACATTGCCACTCACTGCCTATCCTAATTCAGACCCTCTGATACACACCACCCCGTGATGTTTTTCTCACTCCTAATAGTGAATGTAATTTAACACACACCCATACAATGCGCACCACCTGGCGATGTTTTTCAGAAACCTATCCTACATTGCCACTGCATGTTCCCTCACCTCCCCATGCTGACCAACCTGCGATGCTTTTCTCTATCCTACATTACTACTCAGTGCCTATCCTAATTCAGACCCTCCGATTCACACCACCCCGTGATGTTTTTCTCACTCCTAGTAATGAATGTAATGTATCACACACCCATACAATGCGAACCACCCCGTGATGTTTTTCTCACTCCTACTAGTGAATATAATGTAACACACACATACAATGCGCACCACCACGCGATGTTTTTCAGAAACCTATCCTACATTGCCACTGCATGTTCCCTGACCTCCCCATGCTGACCACCCCGCGGTGCTTTTCTCCATCCTACATTGCCTCTCAATGCCTATCCTAATTCAGACCCTCCGATTCACACCACCCCGTGATGTTTTTCTCACTCCTAATAGTGAATGTAATGTAACACACACCCATACAATGCGCCCCACCCCGTAATGTTTTTCTCACTCCTACTAGTGAATGTAATGTAACACACACCCATACAATGCGCACCACCACGTGATGTTTTTCTCACTCCTACTAGTGAATGTAATGTAACACACACCCACACAATGCGCACCACCCCGCGATGTTTTTCAGAAAACTATGCTACATTGCCACTGCATGTTCCCTGACCTCCCCATGCTGACCATCCCGCGGTGCTTTTCTCCATCCTACATTGCCACTCACTGCCTATCCTAATTCAGACCCTCTGATTCACACCACCCCGTGATGTTTTTCTCACTCCTACTAGTGAATGTAATGTAACACACACCCATACAATGCGCACCACCCCGTGATGTTTTTCTCACTCCTACAAGTGAATGTAATGTAACACACACCCATACAATGTGCACCACCCCGCGATGTTTTTCAGAAACCTATCCTACATTGCCACTGATTGTTCCATGACCTCCCCACGCTGAACACCCCACGGTGCTTTTCTCCAACCTAGATTGCCACTCACTGCCTATCCTAATTCAGACCCTCCGATTCACACCACCCATTGATATTTTTCTCACTCCTACTAGTGAATGTAATGTAACACACACCCATACAATGCACCCCACCCCATGATGTTTTTCTCACTCCTACTAGTGAATGTAATGTAACACACAACCAAATAATGCGCACCACCCCGCGATGTTTTTCAGAAACCTATCCTACATTGCCACTGCATGTTCCCTGACCTCCCCATGCTGACCACCCTGTGGTGCTTTTCTCTATCCTACATTGCCACTCACTGCCGATCCTAATTCAGACCCTCCGATTCACACCACCCCGTGATGTTTTTCTCACTCCTACTAGTGAATGTCATGTAACACACACCCATACAATGCGAACCACCCAGTGATGTTTTTCTCACTCCTACTAGTGAATGTAATGTAACGCACACCTATACAATGCGCACCACCCCGCGATGTTTTTCAGAAAACTATCCTACATTGCCATTGCATGTTCCCTGACCTCCCCATGCTGACCACCCCGTGGTGCTTTTCTCCATCCTACTTTGCCACTCAATGCCTATCCTAATTCAGACCATCCGATTCACACCTCCCCGTGATGTTTTTCTCACTCCTACTAGTGAATGTAATGTAACACACACCCATACAAAGCGCACCACCCCGCGATGTTTTTCTCACTCCTACTAGTGAATGTAATGTAACACACACCCGTACAATGCGCACAACCCCGCGATGTTTTTCTCACTCCTACTAGTGAATGTAATGTAACACACACCCATACAATGCGCACCACCAAGCGATGTTTTTTCAGAAACCTATCCTACATTGCCACTGCATGTTCCCTGACCTCCCCATGCTGACCACCACGCGGTGCTTTTCTCCATCCTACATTGCCACTCACTGCCTATCCTAATTCAGACCCTCCGATTCACACCACCCCGTGATGTTTTTCTCACTCCTACTAGTGAATGTAATGTAACACACACCCATACAATGCGAACCACCCCGTGATGTTTTTATTACTCCTACTAGTGAATGTAATGTAACACACACCCATACAATGCACACCACCCCGCGATGTTTTTCCGAAAACTATCCTACATTACCAATGCATGTTCCCTGACCTCCCCATGCTGACCACCCCGCGGTGCTTTTCTCCATCCAACATTGCCACTCACTGCCTATCCTAATTCAGACCGTCCGATTCACACCACCCAGTGATATTTTTCTCATTCCTACTAGTGAATGTAATGTAACACACACCCATACAATGCGCACCACAACGTGATGTTTTTCTCACTCCTACTAGTGAATGTAATGAAACACAACCCAAAAAATGCACACCACCCCGCGGTGTTTTTCTCACTCCTACTAGTGAATATAATGTAACACACACCCATACAATGCGCATCACCCCGCGATGTTTTCCAGAAACCTATCCTACATTGCCACTGCATGTTTCCTGACCTCCCGATGCTGACCACGCTGCGGTACTTTTCTTCATCCTACATTGCCACTCACTGCCTATCCTAATTCAGATGCTCCGATTCACACCACCCCGTGATATTTTTCTCACTCCTACTAGTGAATGTAATGTAACACACACCCATACAATGCGCACCACCCCGCGATGTTTTTCAGAGTCCTATCCTACATTGCCACTGCATGTTCCCTGACCTCCCCATGCTGACAACCCCGCGGTGCTTTTCTCCATCATACATTGCCACTCACTGCCTATCCTAATTCAGACGCTCCGATTCACACCACCCCGTGAGGTTTTTCTCACTCCTACTAGTGAATGTAATTTAACACACACCCATAAAATGCGCACCACCCGGCAATGTTTTTCAGAGTCCTATCCTACATTGCCACTGCATGTTCCCTGACCTCCCCATGCTGACAACCCCGCGGTGCTTTTCTCCATCATACATTGCCACTCACTGCCTATCCTAATTCAGACGCTCCGATTCACACCACCCCGTGAGGTTTTTCTCACTCCTACTAGTGAATGTAATTTAACACACACCCATAAAATGCGCACCACCCGGCAATGTTTTTCAGAATCCTATTTTACATTGCCATTGCATGTTCCCTGACCTCCCCATGCTGAGCACCCTTCGTTGCTTTTCTCCATCCTACATTGCCACTCACTGCCTATCCTAATTCAGACCCTCCGATTCTCACCACCCCGTGATGTTTTTCTCACTCCTAATAGTGAATGTAAAGTAACACACACCCATACAATGCGCACCACCCCGCGATGTTTTTCAGAAACCTATCCTACATTGCCACTGCATGTTCCCTGACCTCCCCATGCTGACCACACCGCAGTGCTTTTCTCCATCCTACATTGCCACTCACTGCCTATCCTAATTCAGACCCTCCGATTCACACCACCCCATGATGTTTTTCTCACTCCTACTAGTGAATGTAATGTAACACACACCCATACAATGCGCACCACCCCTTGATGTTTTTCTCACTACTACAAGTGAATGTAATGTAACACACACCCATACAATCCACACCACCCCGTGATGTTTTTCTCACTCCTACTAGTGAATGTAATGTAACACACACCCATACAATGCGCACCACTCCGTGATGTTTTTCTCACTCCTACTAGTTAATGTAATGTAACACACACCCATACAATGTGCACCACCACGTGATGTTTTTCTAACTCCTACTAGTGAATGTAATGTAACACACAGCCATACAATGCACACCACCCAGCGATGTTTTTCAGAAACCTATCCTACATTGCCACTGCATGTTCCCTGACCTCCCCATGCTGACCACCCCGCGGTGCTTTTCTCCATCCTACATTGCCACTCACTGCCTATCCTAATTCAGACCCTCCGATTCACACCACCCCGTGATGTTTTTCTCACTCCTACTAGCAAATGTAATGTAACACACACCCATACAATGTGCAACACCCCGCGATGTTTTTCAGAAACCTGTCGTATATTGCCACTGCATGTTCCCTGACCTCCCCATGCTGACCACCCCGTGGTGCTTTTCTCCATCATACATTGCCACTCACTGCCTATCCTAATTCAGACCCTCTGATACACACCACCCCGTGATGTTTTTCTCACTCCTAATAGTGAATGTAATTTAACACACACCCATACAATGCGCACCACCTGGCGATGTTTTTCAGAAACCTATCCTACATTGCCACTGCATGTTCCCTCACCTCCCCATGCTGACCAACTTGCGATGCTTTTCTCTATCCTACATTACTACTCAGTGCCTATCCTAATTCAGACCCTCCGATTCACACCACCCCGTGATGTTTTTCTCACTCCTAGTAATGAATGTAATGTATCACACACCCATACAATGCGAACCACCCCGTGATGTTTTTCTCACTCCTACTAGTGAATATAATGTAACACACACATACAATGCGCACCACCACGCGATGTTTTTCAGAAACCTATCCTACATTGCCACTGCATGTTCCCTGACCTCACCATGCTGACCACCCCGCGGTGCTTTTCTCCATCCTACATTGCCTCTCAATGCCTATCCTAATTCAGACCCTCCGATTCACACCACCCCGTGATGTTTTTCTCACTCCTACTAGTGAATGTAATGTAACACACACCCATACAATGCGCCCCACCCCGTAATGTTTTTCTCACTCCTACTAGTGAATGTAATGTAACACACACCCATACAATGCGCACCACCACGTGATGTTTTTCTCACTCCTACTAGTGAATGTAATGTAACACACACCCACACAATGCGCACCACCCCGCGATGTTTTTCAGAAAACTATGCTACATTGCCACTGCATGTTCCCTGACCTCCCCATGCTGACCATCCCGCGGTGCTTTTCTCCATCCTACATTGCCACTCACTGCCTATCCTAATTCAGACCCTCTGATTCACACCACCCCGTGATGTTTTTCTCACTCCTACTAGTGAATGTAATGTAACACACACCCATACAATGCGCACCACCCCGTGATGTTTTTCTCACTCCTACAAGTGAATGTAATGTAACACACACCCATACAATGTGCACCACCCCGCGATGTTTTTCAGAAACCTATCCTACATTGCTACTGATTGTTCCATGACCTCCCCACGCTGAACACCCCACGGTGCTTTTCTCCAACCTAGATTGCCACTCACTGCCTATCCTAATTCAGACCCTCCGATTCACACCACCCATTGATATTTTTCTCACTCCTACTAGTGAATGTAATGTAACACACACCCATACAATGCACCCCACCCCGTGATGTTTTTCTCACTCCTACTAGTGAATGTAATGTAACACACAACCAAATAATGCGCACCACCCCGCGATGTTTTTCAGAAACCTATCCTACATTGCCACTGCATGTTCCCTGACCTCCCCATGCTGACCACCCTGTGGTGCTTTTCTCTATCCTACATTGCCACTCACTGCCGATCCTAATTCAGACCCTCCGATTCACACCACCCCGTGATGTTTTTCTCACTCCTACTAGTGAATGTCATGTAACACACACCCATACAATGCGAACCACCCAGTGATGTTTTTCTCACTCCTACTAGTGAATGTAATGTAACGCACACCTATACAATGCGCACCACCCCGCGATGTTTTTCAGAAAACTATCCTACATTGCCATTGCATGTTCCCTGACCTCCCCATGCTGACCACCCCGTGGTGCTTTTCTCCATCCTACTTTGCCACTCACTGCCTATCCTAATTCAGACCATCCGATTCACACCTCCCCGTGATGTTTTTCTCACTCCTACTAGTGAATGTAATGTAACACACACCCATACAAAGCGCACCACCCCGCGATGTTTTTCTCACTCCTACTAGTGAATGTAATGTAACACACACCCATACAATGCGCACAACCCCGCGATGTTTTTCTCACTCCTACTAGTGAATGTAATGTAACACACACCCATACAATGCGCACCACCCCGCGATGTTTTTTCAGAAACCTATCCTACATTGCCACTGCATGTTCCCTGACCTCCCCATGCTGACCACCACGCGGTGCTTTTCTCCATCCTACATTGCCACTCACTGCCTATCCTAATTCAGACCCTCCGATTCACACCACCCCGTGATGTTTTTCTCACTCCTACTAGTGAATGTAATGTAACACACACCCATACAATGCGAACCACCCCGTGATGTTTTTATTACTCCTACTAGTGAATGTAATGTAACACACACCCATACAATGCACACCACCCCGCGATGTTTTTCCGAAAACTATCCTACTTTACCACTGCATGTTCCCTGACCTCCCCATGCTGACCACCCCGCGGTGCTTTTCTCCATCCAACATTGCCACTCACTGCCTATCCTAATTCAGACCGTCCGATTCACACCACCCAGTGATATTTTTCTCATTCCTACTAGTGAATGTAATGTAACACACACCCATACAATGCGCACCACAACGTGATGTTTTTCTCACTCCTACTAGTGAATGTAATGAAACACAACCCAAAAAATGCACACCACCCCGCGGTGTTTTTCTCACTCCTACTAGTGAATATAATGTAACACACACCCATACAATGCGCATCACCCCGCGATGTTTTCCAGAAACCTATCCTACATTGCCACTGCATGTTTCCTGACCTCCCGATGCTGACCACACTGCGGTACTTTTCTTCATCCTACATTGCCACTCACTGCCTATCCTAATTCAGATGCTCCGATTCACACCACCCCGTGATATTTTTCTCACTCCTACTAGTGAATGTAATGTAACACACACCCATACAATGCGCACCACCCCGCGATGTTTTTCAGAGTCCTATCCTACATTGCCACTGCATGTTCCCTGACCTCCCCATGCTGACAACCCCGCGGTGCTTTTCTCCATCATACATTGCCACTCACTGCCTATCCTAATTCAGACGCTCCGATTCACACCACCCCGTGAGGTTTTTCTCACTCCTACTAGTGAATGTAATTTAACACACACCCATAAAATGCGCACCACCCGGCAATGTTTTTCAGAATCCTATTTTACATTGCCATTGCATGTTCCCTGACCTCCCCATGCTGAGCACCCTTCGTTGCTTTTCTCCATCCTACATTGCCACTCACTGCCTATCCTAATTCAGACCCTCCGATTCTCACCACCCCGTGATGTTTTTCTCACTCCTAATAGTGAATGTAAAGTAACACACACCCATACAATGCGCACCACCCAGCGATGTTTTTCAGAAACCTATCCTACATTGCCACTGCATGTTCCCTGACCTCCCCATGCTGACCACACCGCAGTGCTTTTCTCCATCCTACATTGCCACTCACTGCCTATCCTAATTCAGACCCTCCGATTCACACCACCCCATGATGTTTTTCTCACTCCTACTAGTGAATGTAATGTAACACACACCCATAAAATGCGCACCACCCCTTGATGTTTTTCTCACTACTACAAGTGAATGTAATGTAACACACACCCATACAATCCACACCACCCCGTGATGTTTTTCTCACTCCTACTAGTGAATGTAATGTAACACACACCCATACAATGCGCACCACTCCGTGATGTTTTTCTCACTCCTACTAGTTAATGTAATGTAACACACACCCATACAATGTGCACCACCACGTGATGTTTTTCTAACTCCTACTAGTGAATGTAATGTAACACACAGCCATACAATGCACACCACCCAGCGATGTTTTTCAGAAACCTATCCTACATTGCCACTGCATGTTCCCTGACCTCCCCATGCTGACCACCCCGCGGTGCTTTTCTCCATCCTACATTGCCACTCACTGCCTATCCTAATTCAGACCCTCCGATTCACACCACCCCGTGATGTTTTTCTCACTCCTACTAGCGAATGTAATGTAACACACACCCATACAATGTGCAACACCCCGCGATGTTTTTCAGAAACCTATCGTATATTGCCACTGCATGTTCCCTGACCTCCCCATGCTGACCACCCCGTGGTGCTTTTCTCCATCATACATTGCCACTCACTGCCTATCCTAATTCAGATCCTCTGATACACACCACCCCGTGATGTTTTTCTCACTCCTAATAGTGAATGTAATTTAACACACACCCATACAATGCGCACCACCTGGCGATGTTTTTCAGAAACGTATCCTACATTGCCACTGCATGTTCCCTCACCTCCCCATGCTGACCAACCTGCGATGCTTTTCTCTATCCTACATTACTACTCAGTGCCTATCCTAATTCAGACCCTCCGATTCACACCACCCCGTGATGTTTTTCTCACTCCTAGTAATGAATGTAATGTATCACACACCCATACAATGCGAACCACCCCGTGATGTTTTTCTCACTCCTACTAGTGAATATAATGTAACACACACATACAATGCGCACCACCACGCGATGTTTTTCAGAAACCTATCCTACATTGCCACTGCATGTTCCCTGACCTCTCCATGCTGACCACCCCGCGGTGCTTTTCTCCATCCTACATTGCCTCTCAATGCCTATCCTAATTCAGACCCTCCGATTCACACCACCCCGTGATGATTTTCTCACTCCTACTAGTGAATGTGATGTAACACACACCCATACAATGCGCCCCAACCCGTAATGTTTTTCTCACTCCTACTAGTGAATGTAATGTAACACACACCCATACAATGCGCACCACCACGTGATGTTTTTCTCACTCCTACTAGTGAATGTAATGTAACACACACCCACACAATGCGCACCACCCCGCGATGTTTTTCAGAAAACTATCCTACATTGCCACTGCATGTTCCCTGACCTCCCCATGCTGACCATCCCGCGGTGCTTTTCTCCATCCTACATTGCCACTCACTGCCTATCCTAATTCAGACCCTCTGATTCACACCTCCCCGTGATGTTTTTCTCAATCCTACTAGTGAATGTAATGTAACACACACCCATACAATGCGCACCACCCCGTGATGTTTTTCTCACTCCTACAAGTGAATGTAATGTAACTCACACCCATACAATGCGCACCACCCAGCGATGTTTTTCAGAAACCTATCCTACATTGCCACTGCATGTTCCCTGACCTCCCCATGCTGACCACCCCGCGGTGCTTTTCTCCATCCTACATTGCTACGCACTGCCTATCCTAATTCAGACACTCCGATTCACACCACCCCGTGATGTTTTTCTCACTCCTACTAGCGAATGTAATGTAACACACACCCATACAATGTGCACCACCCCGCGATTTTTTTCAGAAACCTATCCTACATTGCCACTGCATGTTCCATGACCTCCCCATGCTGAACACCCCACGGTGCTTTTCTCCATCCTACATTGCCACTCATTGCCTATCCTAATTCAGAACCTCAGATTCACACCACCCTGTGATATTTTTCTCACTCCTACTAGTGTATGTAATGTAACACACACCCATACAATGCACCCCACCCCGTGATGTTTTTCTCACTCCTACTAGTGAATGTAATGTAACACACACCCAAAAATGCGCACCACCCTGCGATGTTTTTCAGAAACCTATCCTACATTGCCACTGCATGTTCCCTGACCTCCCCATGCTGACCACCCCGTGGTGCTTTTCTCTATCCTACATTGCCAGTCACTGCCGATCCTAATTCAGACCTTCCCATTCACACCACCCCGTGATGTTTTTCTCACTCCTACTATTGAATGTCATGTAACACACACCCATACAATGCGAACCACCCCGTGATGTTTTTCTCACTCCTACTAGTGAATGTAATGTAACGCACACCTATACAATGCGCACCACCCCGCGATGTTTTTCAGAAAACTATCCTACATTGCCATTGCATGTTCCCTGACCTCCCCATGCTGACCACCCCGCGGTGCTTTTCTCCATGCTACATTGCCACTCACTGCCTATCCTAATTCAGACCATCCGATTCACACCTCCCCGTGATGTTTTTCTCACTCCTACTAGTGAATGTAATGTAACACACACCCATACAAAGCGCACCACCCCACGATGTTTTTCTCACTCCTACTAGTGAATGTAATGTAACACACACCCATACAATGCGCACAACCCCGCGATGTTTTTCTCAGTCCTACTAGTGAATGTAATGTAACGCACACCCATACAATGCGCACCTCCCCGCGATGTTTTTCAGAAACCTATCCTACATTGCCACTGCATGTTCCCTGACTTCCCCATGCTGACCACCACGCGGTGCTTTTCTCCATCCTACATTGCCACTCACTGCCTATCCTAATTCAGACCCTCCGATTCACACCACCCCGTGATGTTTTTCTCACTCCTACTAGTGAATGTAATGTAACACACACCCATACAATGCGAACCACCCCGTGATGTTTTTCTCACTCCTACTAGTGAATGTAATGTAACACACACCCAAACAATGCGCACCACCCCGCGATGTTTTTCCGAAAACTATCCTACATTACCACTGCATGTTCCCTGACCTCCCCATGCTGACCACCCCACGGTGCTTTTCTCCATCCAACATTGCCACTCACTGCCTATCCTAATTCAGACCGTCCGATTCACACCACCCCGTGATATTTTTCTCACTCCTACTAGTGAATGTAATGTAACACACACCTATACAATGCGAACCACACCGTGATGTTTTTCTCACTCCTACTAGTGAATATAATGTAACACACACCCATACAATGCGCATCACCCCGCGATGTTTTTCAGAAACCTATCCTACATTGCCACTGCATGTTCCCTGACCTCCCGATGCTGACCACGCTGCGGTACTTTTCTCCACCCTACATTGCCACTCACTGCCTATCCTAATTCAGATGCTCCGATTCACACCACCCCGTGATATTTTTCTCACTCCTACTAGTGAATGTAATGTAACACACACCCATACAATGCGCACCACCCCGCGATGTTTTTCAGAGTCCTATCCTACATTGCCACTGCATGTTCCCTGACCTCCCCATGCTGACAACCCCGCGGTGCTTTTCTCCATCATACATTGCCACTCACTGCCTATCCTAATTCAGACCCTCCGATTCACACCACCCCGTGAGGTTTTTCTCACTCCTACTAGTGAATGTAATTTAACACACACCCATAAAATGCGCACCACCCGGCAATGTTTTTCAGAATCCTATTCTACATTGCCATTGCATGTTCCCTGACCTCCCCATGCTGACCACCCTTCGTTGCTTTTCTCCATCCTACATTGCCACTCACTGCCTATCCTAATTCAGACCCTCCAATTCTCACCACCCTGTGATGTTTTCTCACTCCTACTAGTGAATGTAATGTAACACACACCCATACAATGCGCACCACCCCGCGATGTTTTTCAGAAACCTATCCTACATTTCCACTGCATGTTCCCTGAACTCCCCATGCTGACCACACCGCGGTGCTTTTCTCCATCCTACATTGCCACTCACTGCCTATCCTAATTCAGACCCTCCGATTCACACCACCCCATGATGTTTTTTTCACTCCTACTAGTGAATGTAATGTAACACACACCCATACAATGTGCACCACCCCGCGATGTTTTTCAGAAACCTATCGTATATTGCCACTGCATGTTCCCTGACCTCCCCATGCTGACCACCCCGTGGTGCTTTTCTCCATCATACATTGCCACTCACTGCCTATCCTAATTCAGACCCTCCGATTCACACCACCCCGTGATGTTTTTCTCACTCCTACTAGTGAATGTAATGTAACACACACCCATACAATGCGCACCACCCCGTGATATTTTTATCACTCTTACTAGTGAATGTAATGTAACACACACCCATACAATGCGCACCACCCCGTGATGTTTTTCAGAAACCTATCCTACATTGCCACTGCATGTTCCCTGACCTCCCCATGCTGACCACCCCGCGCTGCTTTTCTAAATCCTACATTGCCACTCCCTGCCTACCCTAATACAGACCCTCCGATTCACACCACCCCGTGATGTTTTTCTCACTCCTACTAGTGAATGTAATGTAACACACACCCAAACAATGCGAGCCACCCCGTGATGATTTTCTCACTCCTACTTGTGAATGTAATGTAACACACACCCATACAATGCGCACCACCCCGCGATGTTTTTCAGAATCCTATCCTACATTGCCACTGCATGTTCCCTGACCTCCCTTGGTGACCAACCCACGGTGCTTTTCTCCATCCTACATTGCCACTCACTGCCTATCCTAATTCAGACCCTCCGATTCACACCGCCCCGTGACGTTTTTCTCATTCCTACTAGTGAATGTAATGTAAAACACACCCATACAATGCGCACCACCCCGCGATGTTTTTCAGAAAACTATCCTACATTGCCACTGCATGTTCCCTGACCTCCCCATGCTGACCACCCCGTGGTGCTTTTCTCCATCCTACATTGCCACTCACTGCCTATCCTAATTCAGACCATCCGATTCACACCTCCCCGTGATGTTTTTCTCACTCCTACTAGTGAATGTAATGTAACACACACCCATAAAATGCGCACCACCACGTGATGTTTTTCTCACTCCTACTAGTGAATGTAATGTAACACACACCCACACAATGCGCACCACCCCGCGATGTTTTTCAGAAAACTATCCTACATTGCCACTGCATGTTCCCTGACCTCCCCATGCTGACCACCACGCGGTGCTTTTCTCCATCCTACATTGCCACTCACTGCCTATCCTAATTCAGACCCTCCGATTCACACCACCCCGTGATGTTTTTCTCACTCCTACTTGTGAATGTAATGTAACACACACCAATACAATGCTCACCACCCCGCGATGGTTTTCAGAATCCTATCCTACATTGCCACTGCATGTTCCCTGACCTCCCCATGCTGACCACCCCGCTGTGCTTTTCTCCCTCCTACATTGCCACTCACTGCCTATCCTAATTCAGACCCTCCGATTCAAACCACCCCGTCATGTTTTTCTCACTCCTACTAGTGAATGTAATGTAACACACACCCATACAATGCGCACCACCCCGTGATATTTTTATCACTCTTACTAGTGAATGTAATGTAACACACACCCATACAATGCGCACCACCCCGCGATGTTTTTCAGAAACCTATCCTACATTGCCACTGCATGTTCACTGACCTCCCCATGCTGACCACCCCGCGGTGCTTTTGTCCATCCTACATTGCCTCTCACTGCCTATCCTAATTCAGACTTTCCGATTCACACCACCCCGTGATGTTTTTCTCACTCCTACTAGTGAATGTAATGTAACACACACCCATACAATGCGCACCACACCGTGATGTTTTTCTCATTCCTACTAGTGAATGTAATGTAACACACACCCATACAATATGCACCACCCCGCGATGTTTTTCAGAAACCTATCCTACATTGCCACTGCATGTTCCCTGACCTCCCCATGCTGACCACCCCGCGGTGCTTTTCTAAATCCTACATTGCCACTCACTGCCTAGCCTAATACAGACCCTCCGATTCACCCCACCCCGTGATGTATTTCTCACTCCTACTAGTGAATGTAATGTAACACACACCCAAACAATGCGAGCCACCCCGTGATGATTTTCTCACTCCTACTTGTGAATGTAATGTAACACACACCCATACAATGCGCACCACCCCGCGATGTTTTTCAGAAACCTATCATACTTTGCCACTGCATGTTCCCTGACCTCCCCATGTTGACCACCCCGCGGTGCTTTTCTCCATCCTACATTGCCACTCACTGCCTATCCTAATTCAGACCCTCCGATTCACACCAAACCGTGATGTTTTTCTCTCTCCTACTAGTGAATGTAATGTAACACACACCCATACAATGCGCACCACCCCGTGATGTTTTTCAGAATCCTATCCTACATTGCCACTGCATGTTCCCTGACCTCCCCTTGGTGACCAACCCACGGTGCTTTTCTCCATCCTACATTGCCTCTCAATGCCTATCCTAATTCAGACCCTCCGATTCACACCACCCCGTGATGTTTTTCTCACTCCTACTAGTGAATGTAATGTAACACACACCCATACAATGCGCACCACCCCGTGATGTTTTTCTCACTCCTACAAGTGAATGTAATGTAACACACACCCATACAATGCGCACCACCCAGCGATGTTTTTGGGAAACCTATCCTACATTGCCACTGCATGTTCCCTGACCTCCCTATGCTGACCACCCCGCGGTGCTTTTCTCCATCCTACATTGCTACTCACTGCCTATCCTAATTCAGACACTCCGATTCACACCATCCCGTGATGTTTTTCTCACTCCTACTAGCGAATGTAATGTAACACACACGCATACAATGTGCACCACCCCGCGATGTTTTTCAGAAACCTATCCTACATTGCCACTGCATGTTCCATGACCTCCCCAGGCTGAACACCCCACGGTGCTTTTCTCCATCCTACATTGCCACTCACTGCCTATCCTAATTCAGACCCTCTGATTCACACCACCCCGTGATGTTTTTCTCACTCCTACTAGTGAATGTAATGTAACACACACCCATACAATGCGCACCACCCCGTGATGTTTTTCTCACTCCTACTAGTGAATGTAATGTAACACACACCCATACAATGCGCACCACCCCGTGATGTTTTTCTCACTCCTACTAGTGAATGTAATGTAACACACACCCATACAATGCACCCCACCCCGTGATGTTTTTCTCAATCCTACTAGTGAATATAATGTAACACACACCCATACTATGCGCACCTCCCCGCGATGTTTTTCAGAAACCTATCCTACATTGCCACTGCATGTTCCCTGACCTCCCCATGCTGACCACCACGCGGTGCTTTTCTCCATCCTACATTGCCACTCACTGCCTATCCTAATTCAGACCCTCCGATTCACACCACCCCGTGATGTTTTTCTCACTCCTACTAGTGAATGTAATGTAACACACACCCATACAATGCGAACCACCCCGTGATGTTTTTCTCACTCCTACTAGTGAAGGTAATGTAACACACACCCATACAATGCGCACCACCCCGCGATGTTTTTCCGAAAACTATCCTACATTACCACTGCATGTTCCCTGACCTCCCCATGCTGACCACCCCGCTGTGCTTTTCTCCATCCAACATTGCCACTCACTGCCTATCCTAATTCAGACCGTCCGATTCACACCACCCCGTGATATTTTTCTCACTCCTACTAGTGAATGTAATGTAACACACACCCATACAATGCGCACCACCCCGCGATGTTTTTCAGAGTCCTATCCTACATTGCCACTGCATTTCCCTGACCTCCCCATGCTGACAACCCCACGGTGCTTTTCTCCATCATACATTGCCACTCACTGCCTATCCTAATTCAGACCCTCCGATTCACACCACCCCGTGAGGTTTTTCTCACTCCTACTAGTGAATGTAATTTAACACACACCCATAAAATGCGCACCACCCGGCAATGTTTTTCAGAATCCTATTCTATATTGCCATTGCATGTTCCCTGACCTCCCCATGCTGACCACCCTTCGTTGCTTTTCTCCATCCTACATTGCCACTCACTGCCTAACCTAATTCAGACCCTCCGATTCTCACCACCCCGTGATGTTTTTCTCACTCCTAATAGTGAATGTAATGTAACACACACCCATACAATGCGCACCACCCCGCGATGTTTTTCAGAAACCTATCCTACATTGCCACTGCATGTTCCCTGACCTCCCCATGCTGACTACACCGCGGTGCTTTTCTCCATCCTACATTGCCACTCACTGCCTATCCTAATTCAGACCCTCCGATTCACACCACCCCATGATGTTTTCTCACTCCTACTAGTGAATGTAATGTAACACACACCCATACAATGCGCACCACCCCGTGATGTTTTTCTCACTCCTACTAGTGAATGTAATGTAACACACACCCATACAATCCACACCACCCCGTGATGTGTTTCTCACTCCTACTAGTGAATGTAATGTAACACACACCCATACAATGCGCACCACTCCGTGATGTTTTTCTCACTCCTACTAGTTAATGTAATGTAACACACACCCATACAATGTGCACCACCACGTGATGTTTTTCTCACTCCTACTAGTGAATGTAATGTAACACACACCCATACAATGCGCACCACCCAGCGATGTTTTTCAGAAACCTATCCTACATTGCCACTGCATGTTCCCTGACCTCTCAATGCTGACCACCACGCGGTGCTTTTCTCCATCCTACATTGCCACTCACTGCCTATCCTAATTCAGACCCTCCGATTCACACCACCCCGTGATGTTTTTCTCACTCTTACTTGTGAATGTAATGTAACACACACCAATACAATGCGCACCACCCCGCGATTGGTTTCAGAATCCTATCTTACATTGCCACTGCATGTTCCCTGACCTCCCCATGCTGACCACCCCGCAGTGCTTTTCTCCCTCCTACATTGCCACTCACTGCCTATCCTAATTCAGACGCTCCGATTCACACCACCCCGTGATGTTTTTCTCACTCCTACTAGTGAATGTAATGTAACACACACCCATACAATGCGCACCACCCCGTGATGTTTTTCAGAATCCTATCCTACATTGCCACTGCATGTTCCCTGACCTCCCCTTGGTGACCAACCCACGGTGCTTTTCTCCATCCTACATTGCCTCTCAATGCCTATCCTAATTCAGACCCTCCGATTCACACCACCCCGTGATGTTTTTCTCACTCCTACTAGTGAATGTATTGTAACACACACCCATACAATGCGCACCACCCCGTGATGTTTTTCTCACTCCTACAAGTGAATGTAATGTAACACACACCCATACAATGCGCACCACCCAGCGATGTTTTTGGGAAACCTATCCTACATTGCCACTGCATGTTCCCTGACCTCCCTATGCTGACCACCCCGCGGTGCTTTTCTCCATCCTACATTGCTACTCACTGCCTATCCTAATTCAGACACTCCGATTCACACCACCCCGTGATGTTTTTCTCACTCCTACTAGCGAATGTAATGTAACACACACGCATACAATGTGCACCACCCCGCGATGTTTTTCAGAAACCTATCCTACATTGCCACTGCATGTTCCATGACCTCCCCAGGCTGAACACCCCACGGTGCTTTTCTCCATCCTACATTGCCACTCACTGCCTATCCTAATTCAGACCCTCTGATTCACACCACCCCGTGATGTTTTTCTCACTCCTAGTAGTGAATGTAATGTAACACACACCCATACAATGCGCACCACCCCGTGATGTTTTTCTCACTCCTACTAGTGAATGTAATGTAACACACACCCATACAATGCGCACCACCCCGTGATGTTTTTCTCACTCCTACTAGTGAATGTAATGTAACACACACCCATACAATGCACCCCACCCCGTGATGTTTTTCTCACTCCTACTAGTGAATATAATGTAACACACACCCATACTATGCGCACCTCCCCGCGATGTTTTTCAGAAACCTATCCTACATTGCCACTGCATGTTCCCTGACCTCCCCATGCTGACCACCACGCGGTGCTTTTCTCCATCCTACATTGCCACTCACTGCCTATCCTAATTCAGACCCTCCGATTCACACCACCCCGTGATGTTTTTCTCACTCCTACTAGTGAATGTAATGTAACACACACCCATACAATGCGAACCACCCCGTGATGTTTTTCTCACTCCTACTAGTGAAGGTAATGTAACACACACCCATACAATGCGCACCACCCCGCGATGTTTTTCCGAAAACTATCCTACATTACCACTGCATGTTCCCTGACCTCCCCATGCTGACCACCCCGCTGTGCTTTTCTCCATCCAACATTGCCACTCACTGCCTATCCTAATTCAGACCGTCCGATTCACACCACCCCGTGATATTTTTCTCACTCCTACTAGTGAATGTAATGTAACACACACCCATACAATGCGCACCACCCCGCGATGTTTTTCAGAGTCCTATCCTACATTGCCACTGCATTTCCCTGACCTCCCCATGCTGACAACCCCACGGTGCTTTTCTCCATCATACATTGCCACTCACTGCCTATCCTAATTCAGACCTTCCGATTCACACCACCCCGTGAGGTTTTTCTCACTCCTACTAGTGAATGTAATTTAACACACACCCATAAAATGCGCACCACCCGGCAATGTTTTTCAGAATCCTATTCTATATTGCCATTGCATGTTCCCTGACCTCCCCATGCTGACCACCCTTCGTTGCTTTTCTCCATCCTACATTGCCACTCACTGCCTAACCTAATTCAGACCCTCCGATTCTCACCACCCCGTGATGTTTTTCTCACTCCTAATAGTGAATGTTATGTAACACACACCCATACAATGCGCACCACCCCGCGATGTTTTTCAGAAACCTATCCTACATTGCCACTGCATGTTCCCTGACCTCCCCATGCTGACTACACCGCGGTGCTTTTCTCCATCCTACATTGCCACTCACTGCCTATCCTAATTCAGACCCTCCGATTCACACCACCCCATGATGTTTTCTCACTCCTACTAGTGAATGTAATGTAACACACACCCATACAATGCGCACCACCCCGTGATGTTTTTCTCACTCCTACTAGTGAATGTAATGTAACACACACCCATACAATCCACACCACCCCGTGATGTTTTTCTCACTCCTACTAGTGAATGTAATGTAACACACACCCATACAATGCGCACCACTCCGTGATGTTTTTCTCACTCCTACTAGTTAATGTAATGTAACACACACCCATACAATGTGCACCACCACGTGATGTTTTTCTCACTCCTACTAGTGAATGTAATGTAACACACACCCATACAATGCGCACCACCCAGCGATGTTTTTCAGAAACCTATCCTACATTGCCACTGCATGTTCCCTGACCTCTCAATGCTGACCACCACGCGGTGCTTTTCTCCATCCTACATTGCCACTCACTGCCTATCCTAATTCAGACCCTCCGATTCACACCACCCCGTGATGTTTTTCTCACTCTTACTTGTGAATGTAATGTAACACACACCAATACAATGCGCACCACCCCGCGATGGGTTTCAGAATCCTATCTTACATTGCCACTGCATGTTCCCTGACCTCCCCATGCTGACCACCCCGCAGTGCTTTTCTCCCTCCTACATTGCCACTCACTGCCTATCCTAATTCAGACGCTCCGATTCACACCACCCCGTGATGTTTTTCTCACTCCTACTAGTGAATGTAATGTAACACACACCCATACAATGCGCACCACCCCGTGATATTTTTATCACTCTTACTAGTGCATGTAATGTAACACACACCCATACAATGCGCACCACCCCGCGATGTTTTTCAGAAACCTATCCTAGATTGCCACTGCATGTTCACTGACCTCCCCATGCTGACCACCCCGCGGTGCTTTTGTCCATCCTACATTGCCTCTCACTGCCTATCCTAATTCAGACCTTCCGATTCACACCACCCCGTGATGTTTTTCTCACTCCTACTAGTGAATGTAATGTAACACACACCCATACAATGCGCACCACCCTGTGATGTTTTTCTCATTCCTACTAGTGAATGTAATGTAACACACACCCATACAATATGCACCACCCCGCGATGTTTTTCAGAAACCTATCCTACATTGCCACTGCATGTTCCCTGACCTCCCCATGCTGACCACCCCGCGGTGCTTTTCTAAATCCTACATTGCCACTCACTGCCTACCCTAATACAGACCCTCCGATTCACACCACCCCGTGATGTTTTTCTCACTCCTACTAGTGAATGTAATGTAACACACACCCAAACAATGCGAGCCACCCCGTGATGATTTTCTCACTCCTACTTGTGAATGTAATGTAACACACACCCATACAATGCGCACCACCCCGCGATGTTTTTCAGAAACCTATCCTCCTTTGCCACTGCATGTTCCCTGACCTCCCCATGTTGATCACCCCGCGGTGCTTTTCTCCATCCTACATTGCCACTCACTGCCTATCCTAAATCAGACCCTCCGATTCACACCACCCCGTGATGTTTTTCTCACTCCTACTAGTGAATGTAATGTAACACACACATACAATGCGCACCACCACGCGATGTTTTTCAGAAACCTATCCTACATTGCCACTGCATGTTCCCTGACCTCCCCATGCTTACCACCCCGCGGTGCTTTTCTCCATCCTACATTGCCACTCACTGCCTATGCTAATTCAGACCCTCCGATTTACACCAACCTGTGATGTTTTTCTCTCTCCTACTAGTGAATGTAATGTAACACACACCCATACAATGCGCACCACCCCGCGATGTTTTTCAGAATCCTATCCTACATTGCCACTGCATGTTCCCTGACCTCCCTTGGTGACCAACCCACGGTGCTTTTCTCCATCCTACATTGCCACTCACTGCCTATCCTAATTCAGAACCTCCGATTCACACCACCCCGTGATGTTTTTCTCATTCCTACTAGTGAATGTAATGTAAAACACACCCATACAATGCACACCACCCTGCGATGTTTTTCAGAAAACTATCCTACATTGCCACTGCATGTTCCCTGACCTCCACATGCTGACCACCCCGTGGTGCTTTTCTCCATTCTACATTGCCACTCACTGCCTATCCTAATTCAGACCATCCGATTCACACCTCCCTGTGATGATTTTCTCACTCCTACTAGTGAATGTAATGTAACACACACCCATACAATGCGCACCACCTCGTGATGTTTTTCTCACTCCTACTAGTGAATGTAATGTAACACACACCCACACAATGCGCACCACCCCGCGATGTTTTTCAAAAACTATCCTACATTGCCACTGCATGATCCCTGACCTCCCCATGCTGACCACCACGCGGTGCTTTTCTCCATCCTACATTGCCACTCACTGCCTATCCTAATTCAGACCCTCCGATTCACACCACCCCGTGATGTTTTTCTCACTCCTACTTGTGAATGTAATGTAACACACACCAATACAATGCTCACCACCCCGCGATGGTTTTCAGAATCCTATCCTACATTGCCACTGCATGTTCCCTGACCTCCCCATGCTGACCACCCCGCTGTGCTTTTCTCCCTCCTACATTGCCACTCACTGCCTATCCTAATTCAGACCCTCCGATTCAAACCACCCCGTCATGTTTTTCTCACTCCTACTAGTGAATGTAATGTAACACACACCCATACAATGCGCACCACCCCGTGATATTTTTATCACTCTTACTAGTGAATGTAATGTAACACACACCCATACAATGCGCACCACCCCGCGATGTTTTTCAGAAACCTATCCTACATTGCCACTGCATGTTCACTGACCTCCCCATGCTGACCACCCCGCGGTGCTTTTGTCCATCCTACATTGCCTCTCACTGCCTATCCTAATTCAGACTTTCCGATTCACACCACCCCGTGATGTTTTTCTCACTCCTACTAGTGAATGTAATGTAACACACACCCATACAATGCGCACCACCCCGTGATGTTTTTCTCATTCCTACTAGTGAATGTAATGTAACACACACCCATACAATATGCACCACCCCGCGATGTTTTTCAGAAACCTATCCTACATTGCCACTGCATGTTCCCTGACCTCCCCATGCTGACCACCCCGCGGTGCTTTTCTAAATCCTACATTGCCACTCACTGCCTAGCCTAATACAGACCCTCCGATTCACACCACCCCGTGATGTATTTCTCACTCCTACTAGTGAATGTAATGTAACACACACCCAAACAATGCGAGCCACCCCGTGATGATTTTCTCACTCCTACTTGTGAATGTAATGTAACACACACCCATACAATGCGCACCACCCCGCGATGTTTTTCAGAAACCTATCCTACTTTGCCACTGCATGTTCCCTGACCTCCCCATGTTGACCACCCCGCGGTGCTTTTCTCCATCCTACATTGCCACTCACTGCCTATCCTAATTCAGACCCTCCGATTCACACCAAACCGTGATGTTTTTCTCTCTCCTACTAGTGAATGTAATGTAACACACACCCATACAATGCGCACCACCCCGCGATGTTTTTCAGAATCCTATCCTACATTGCCACTGCATGTTCCCTGACCTCCCCTTGGTGACCAACCCACGGTGCTTTTCTCCATCCTACATTGCCTCTCAATGCCTATCCTAATTCAGACCCTCCGATTCACACCACCCCGTGATGTTTTTCTCACTCCTACTAGTGAATGTAATGTAACACACCCCCATACAATGCGCCCCACCCCGGGATGTTTTTCTCACTCCTACTAGTGAATGTAATGTAACACACACCCATACACTGCGCACCACCACATGATGTTTTTCTCACTCCTACTAGTGAACGTAATGTAACACTCACCCACACAATGCGCACCACCCCGCGATGTTTTTCAGAAAACTATCCTACATTGCCACTGCATGTTCTCTGACCTCCCCATGCTGACCATCCCGCGGTGCTTTTCTCCATCCTACATTGCCACTCACTGCCTATCCTAATTCAGACCCTCTGATTCACACCACCCCGTGATGTTTTTCTCACTCCTACTAGTGAATGTAATGTAACACACACCCATACAATGCGCACCACCCCGTGATGTTTTTCTCACTCCTACAAGTGAATGTAATGTAACACACACCCATACAATGCGCACCACCCAGCGATGTTTTTGGGAAACCTATCCTACATTGCCACTGCATGTTCCCTGACCTCCCTATGCTGACCACCCCGCGGTGCTTTTCTCCATCCTACATTGCTACTCACTGCCTATCCTAATTCAGACACTCCGATTCACACCACCCCGTGATGTTTTTCTCACTCCTACTAGCGAATGTAATGTAACACACACGCATACAATGTGCACCACCCCGCGATGTTTTTCAGAAACCTATCCTACATTGCCACTGCATGTTCCATGACCTCCCCAGGCTGAACACCCCACGGTGCTTTTCTCCATCCTACATTGCCACTCACTGCCTATCCTAATTCAGACCCTCTGATTCACACCACCCCGTGATGTTTTTCTCACTCCTACTAGTGAATGTAATGTAACACACACCCATACAATGCGCACCACCCCGTGATGTTTTTCTCACTCCTACTAGTGAATGTAATGTAACACACACCCATACAATGCGCACCACCCCGTGATGTTTTTCTCACTCCTACTAGTGAATGTAATGTAACACACACCCATACAATGCACCCCACCCCGTGATGTTTTTCTCACTCCTACTAGTGAATATAATGTAACACACACCCATACTATGCGCACCTCCCCGCGATGTTTTTCAGAAACCTATCCTACATTGCCACTGCATGTTCCCTGACCTCCCCATGCTGACCACCACGCGGTGCTTTTCTCCATCCTACATTGCCACTCACTGCCTATCCTAATTCAGACCCTCCGATTCACACCACCCCGTGATGTTTTTCTCACTCCTACTAGTGAATGTAATGTAACACACACCCATACAATGCGAACCACCCCGTGATGTTTTTCTCACTCCTACTAGTGAAGGTAATGTAACACACACCCATACAATGCGCACCACCCCGCGATGTTTTTCCGAAAACTATCCTACATTACCACTGCATGTTCCCTGACCTCCCCATGCTGACCACCCCGCTGTGCTTTTCTCCATCCAACATTGCCACTCACTGCCTATCCTAATTCAGACCGTCCGATTCACACCACCCCGTGATATTTTTCTCACTCCTACTAGTGAATGTAATGTAACACACACCCATACAATGCGCACCACCCCGCGATGTTTTTCAGAGTCCTATCCTACATTGCCACTGCATTTCCCTGACCTCCCCATGCTGACAACCCCACGGTGCTTTTCTCCATCATACATTGCCACTCACTGCCTATCCTAATTCAGACCCTCCGATTCACACCACCCCGTGAGGTTTTTCTCACTCCTACTAGTGAATGTAATTTAACACACACCCATAAAATGCGCACCACCCGGCAATGTTTTTCAGAATCCTATTCTATATTGCCATTGCATGTTCCCTGACCTCCCCATGCTGACCACCCTTCGTTGCTTTTCTCCATCCTACATTGCCACTCACTGCCTAACCTAATTCAGACCCTCCGATTCTCACCACCCCGTGATGTTTTTCTCACTCCTAATAGTGAATGTAATGTAACACACACCCATACAATGCGCACCACCCCGCGATGTTTTTCAGAAACCTATCCTACATTGCCACTGCATGTTCCCTGACCTCCCCATGCTGACTACACCGCGGTGCTTTTCTCCATCCTACATTGCCACTCACTGCCTATCCTAATTCAGACCCTCCGATTCACACCACCCCATGATGTTTTCTCACTCCTACTAGTGAATGTAATGTAACACACACCCATACAATGCGCACCACCCCGTGATGTTTTTCTCACTCCTACTAGTGAATGTAATGTAACACACACCCATACAATCCACACCACCCCGTGATGTTTTTCTCACTCCTACTAGTGAATGTAATGTAACACACACCCATACAATGCGCACTACTCCGTGATGTTTTTCTCACTCCTACTAGTTAATGTAATGTAACACACACCCATACAATGTGCACCACCACGTGATGTTTTTCTCACTCCTACTAGTGAATGTAATGTAACACGCACCCATACAATGTACACCTCGCCGCGATGTTTTTCAGAAACCTATCCTACATTGCCACTGCATGTTCCCTGACCTCCCCATGCTGACAACGCCGCGGTGCTTTTCTCCATCCTACATTGCCACTCACTGCTTATCCTAATTCAGACCCTCTGATTCACACCACCCCGTGATGCTTTTCTCACTCCTAGTAGTGAATGTAATGTAACACACACCCATACAATGCGCACCACCCCGTGATGTTTTTCTCACTCCTACTAGTGAATGTAATGTAACACACAGCCATACAATGCACACCACCCAGCGATGTTTTTCAGAAACCTATCCTACATTGCCACTGCATGTTCCCTGACCTCCCCATGCTGACCACCCCGCGGTGCTTTTCTCCATGCTACATTGCCACTCACTGCCTATCCTAATTCAGACCCGCCGATTCACACCACCCCGTGATGTTTTTCTCACTCCAACTAGCGAATGTAATGTAACACACACCCATACAATGTGCACCACCCCGCGATGTTTTTCAGAAACCTATCGTATATTGCCACTGCATGTTACCTGACCTCCCCATGCTGACCACCCCGTGGTGCTTTTCTCCATCCTACATTGCCACTCTCTGCGTATCCTAATTCAGATGCTCCGATTCACACCACCCCGTGATATTTTTCTCACTCCTACTATTGAATGTAATGTAACACACACCCATACAATGCGCACCACCCCGCGATGTTTTTCACAATCCTATCCTACATTGCCACTGCATGTTCCCTGACCTCCCAATGCTGACCACCCCGCGATGCTTTTCTCCATCATACATTGCCACTCACTGCCTATCCTAATTCAGACCCTCCGATATACACCACCCCGTGATGTTTTTCTCACACCTAATTGTGAATGTAATTTAACACACACCCATACAATGCGCACCACCCGGCGATGTTTTTCAGAAACCTATCCTACTTTGCCACTGCATGTTCCCTCACCTCCCCATGCTGACCAACCTGCGATGCTTTTCTCTATCCTACATTACTACTCAGTGCCTATCCTAATTCAGACCCTCCGAATCACACCACCCCGTGATGTTTTTCTCACTCCTAGTAATGAATGTAATGTATCACACACCCATACAATGCGAACCACCCCTTGATGGTTTTCTCACTCCTACTAGTGAATATAATGTAACACACACCCATACAATGCGCACCACCCCGCGATGTTTTTCAGAAACCTATCCTACATTGCCACTGCATGTTCCCTGACATCACCATGCTGACCACCCCGCGGTGCTTTTCTCCATCCTACATTGCCACTCACTGCCTATCCTAATTCAGACCTTCCGATTCACACCACCCCGTGATGTTTTTCTAACTCCTACTAGTGAATGTAATGTAACACACACCCATACAATGCACACCCACCCTTGATGTTTTCTCACTCCTACTAGTGAATGTAATGTAACACACACCCATACAATGCGCACCACCCCGCGATGTTTTTCAGAAACCTATCCTACATTGCCACTGCATGTTCCCTGACCTCCCCATGCTGACCACCCCGCGGTGGTTTTCTCCATCCTAAATTGCCACTCACTGCCTATCCTAATTCAGACCCTCCGATTCACACCACCCCGTGATGTTTTTCTCACTCCTACTTGTGAATGTAATGTAACACACACCAATACAATGCGCACCACCCCGCGATGGTTTTCAGAATCCTATCCTACATTGCCACTGCATGTTCCCTGACCTCCCCATGCTGACCACCCCGCAGTGCTTTTCTCCCTCCTACATTGCCACTCACTGCCTATCCTAATTCAGACCCTCCGATTCACACCACCCCGTGATGTTTTTCTCACTCCTAATAGTGAATGTAATGTAACACACACCCATACAATGCGCACCACTCTGTGATATTTTTATCACTCTTACTAGTGAATGTAATGTAACACACACCCATACAATGTGCACCACCCCGCGATGTTTTTCAGAAACCTATCCTACATTGCCACTGCATGTTCCCTGACCTCCCCATGCTGACCACCCCGCGGTGCTTTTGTCCAACCTACATTGCCTCTCACTGCCTATCCTAATTCAGACCTTCCGATTCACACAACCCCGTGATGTTTTTCTCACTCCTACTAGTGAATGTAATGTAACACACACCCATACAATGTGCACCACACCGTGATGTTTTTCTCACTCCTACTAGTGAATGTAATGTAACACACACCCATACAATATGCACCACCCCGCGATGTTTTTCAGAAACCTATCCTACATTGCCACTGCATGTTCCCTGACCTCCCCATGCTGACCACCCCGCGGTGCTTTTCTAAATCCTACATTGCCACTCACTGCCTACCCTAATACAGACCCTCCTATTCACACCACCCCGTGATGTTTTTCTCACTCCTACTAGTGAATGTAATGTAACACACACCCAAACAATGCGAGCCACCCCGTGATGATTTTCTCACTCCTACTACTGAATGTAATGTAACACACACCCATACAATGCGCACCACCCCGCGATGTTTTTCAGAAACCTATCCTACTTTGCCACTGCATGTTCCCTGACCTCCCCATGCTGACCACCCCGCGGTGCTTTTCTCCATCCTATATTGCCACTCACTGCCTATCCTAATTCAGACCCTCCGATTCACACCACCCCGTGATGTTTTTCTCACTCCTACTAGTGAATGTAATGTAACACACACCCATACAATGCGCACCACCCCGTGATGTTTTTCTCACTCCTACTAGTGAATGTAATGTAACACACACCCATACAATGCACACCCACCCTTGATGTTTTTCTCACTCCTACTAGTGAATGTAATGTAACACACACCCATACAATGCGCACCACCCCGCGATGTTTTTCAGAAACCTATCCTACATTGCCACTGCATGTTCCCTGACCTCCCCATGCTGACCACCCCGCGGTGGTTTTCTCCATCCTACATTGCCACTCACTGCCTATCCTAATTCAGACCCTCCGATTCACACCACCCCGTGATGTTTTTCTCACTCCTAGTAATGAATGTAATGTATCACACACCCATACAATGCGAACCACCCCTTGATGTTTTTCTCACTCCTACTAGTGAATATAATGTAACACACAACCATACAATGCGCACCACCCCGCGATGTTTTTCAGAAACCTATCCTACATTGCCACTGCATGTTCCCTGACCTCACCATGCTGACCACCCCGCGGTGCTTTTCTCCATCCTACATTGCCACTCACTGCCTATCCTAATTCAGACCTTCCGATTCACACCACCCCATGATGTTTTTCTAACTCCTACTAGTGAATGTAATGTAACACACACCCATACAATGCACACCCACCCTTGATGTTTTTCTCACTCCTACTAGTGAATGTAATGTAACACACACCCATACAATGCGCACCACCCCGCGATGTTTTTCAGAAACCTATCCTACATTGCCACTGCATGTTCCCTGACCTCCCCATGCTGACCACCCCGCGGTGGTTTTCTCCATCCTACATTGCCACTCACTGCCTATCCTAATTCAGACCCTCCGATTCACACCACCCCGTGATGTTTTTCTCACTCCTACTTGTGAATGTAATGTAACACACACCAATACAATGCGCACCACCCCGCGATGGTTTTCAGAATCCTATCCTACATTGCCACTGCATGTTCCCTGACCTCCCCATGCTGACCACCCCGCAGTGCTTTTCTCCCTCCTACATTGCCACTCACTGCCTATCCTAATTCAGACCCTCCGATTCACACCACCCCGTGATGTTTTTCTCACTCCTACTAGTGAATGTAATGTAACACACACCCATACAATGCGCACCACTCTGTGATATTTTTATCACTCTTACTAGTGAATGTAATGTAACACACACCGATACAATGCGCACCACCCCGCGATGTTTGTCAGAAACCTATCCTACATTGCCACTGCATGTTCACTGACCTCCCCATGCTGACCACCCCGCGGTGCTTTTGTCCATTCTACATTGCCTCTCACTGCCTATCCTAATTCAGGCCTTCCGATTCACACAACCCCGTGATGTTTTTCTCACTCCTACTAGTGAATGTAATGTAACACACACCCATACAATGTGCACCACCCCGTGATGTTTTTCTCACTCCTACTAGTGAATGTAATGTAACACACACCCATACAATATGCACCACCCCGCGATGATTTTCAGAAACCTATCCTACATTGCCACTGCATGTTCCCTGACCTCCCCATGCTGACCACCCCGCGGTGCTTTTCTAAATCCTACATTGCCACTCACTGCCTACCCTAATACAGACCCTCCGATTCACACCACCCCGTGATGTTTTTCTCACTCCTACTAGTGAATGTAATGTAACACACACCCAAACAATGCGAGCCACCCCGTGATGATTTTCTCACTCCTACTACTGAATGTAATGTAACACACACCCATACAATGCGCACCACCCCGCGATGTTTTTCAGAAGCCTATCCTACTTTGCCACTGCATGTTCCCTGACCTCCCCATGCTGACCACCCCGCGGTGCTTTTCTCCATCCTACATTGCCACTCACTGCCTATTCTAATTCAGACCCTCCGATTCACACCACCCCGTGATGTTTTTATCACTCCTACTAGTGAATGTAATGTAACACACACATACAATGCGCACCACCACGCAATGTTTTTCAGAAACCTATCCTACATTGCCACTGCATGTTCCCTGACCTCCCCATGCTGACCACCCCGCTGTGCTTTTCTCCCTCCTACATTGCCACTCACTGCCTATCCTAATTCAGACCCTCCGATTCAAACCACCCCGTGATGTTTTTATCACTCCTACTAGTGAATGTAATGTAACACACACATACAATGCGCACCACCACGCAATGTTTTTCAGAAACCTATCCTACATTGCCACTGCATGTTCCCTGACCTCCCCATGCTGACCACCCCGCTGTGCTTTTCTCCCTCCTACATTGCCACTCACTGCCTATCCTAATTCAGACCCTCCGATTCAAACCACCCCGTCATGTTTTTCTCACTCCTACTAGTGAATGTAATGTAACACACACCCATACAATGCGCACCACCCCGTGATATTTTTATCACTCTTACTAGTGAATGTAATGTAACACACACCCATACAATGCGCACCACCCCGCGATGTTTTTCAGAAACCTATCCTACATTGCCACTGCATGTTCACTGACCTCCCCATGCTGACCACCCCGCGGTGCTTTTGTCCATCCTACATTGCCTCTCACTGCCTATCCTAATTCAGACTTTCCGATTCACACCACCCCGTGATGTTTTTCTCACTCCTACTAGTGAATGTAATGTAACACACACCCATACAATGCGCACCACCCCGTGATGTTTTTCTCATTCCTACTAGTGAATGTAATGTAACACACACCCATACAATGTGCACCACCCCGCGATGTTTTTCAGAAACCTATCCTACATTGCCACTGCATGTTCCCTGACCTCCCCATGCTGACCACCCCGCGGTGCTTTTCTAAATCCTACATTGCCACTCACTGCCTAGCCTAATACAGACCCTCCGATTCACACCACCCCGTGATGTATTTCTCACTCCTACTAGTGAATATAATGTAACACACACCCAAACAATGCGAGCCACCCCGTGATGATTTTCTCACTCCTACTTGTGAATGTAATGTAACACACACACATACAATGCGCACCACCCCGCGATGTTTTTCAGAAACCTATCCTACTTTGCCACTGCATGTTCCCTGACCTCCCCTTATTGACCACCCCGCGGTGCTTTTCTCCATCCTACATTGCCACTCACTGCCTATCCTAATTCAGACCCTCCGATTCACACCAAACCGTGATGTTTTTCTCTCTCCTACTAGTGAATGTAATGTAACACACACCCATACAATGCGCACCACCCCGCGATGTTTTTCAGAATCCTATCCTACATTGCCACTGCATGTTCCCTGACCTCCCCTTGGTGACCAACCCACGGTGCTTTTCTCCATCCTACATTGCCTCTCAATGCCTATCCTAATTCAGACCCTCCGATTCACACCACCCCGTGATGTTTTTCTCACTCCTACTAGTGAATGTAATGTAACACACACCCATACAATGCGCCCCACCCCGGGATGTTTTTCTCACTCCTACTAGTGAATGTAATGTAACACACACCCATACACTGCGCACCACCACGTGATGTTTTTCTCACTCCTACTAGTGAACGTAATGTAACACTCACCCACACAATGCGCACCACCCCGCGATGTTTTTCAGAAAACTATCCTACATTGCCACTGCATGTTCTCTGACCTCCCCATGCTGACCATCCCGCGGTGCTTTTCTCCATCCTACATTGCCACTCACTGCCTATCCTAATTCAGACCCTCTGATTCACACCACCCCGTGATGTTTTTCTCACTCCTACTAGTGAATGTAATGTAACACACACCCATACAATGCGCACCACCCCGTGATGTTTTTCTCACTCCTACAAGTGAATGTAATGTAACACACACCCATACAATGCGCACCACCCAGCGATGTTTTTGGGAAACCTATCCTACATTGCCACTGCATGTTCCCTGACCTCCCTATGCTGACCACCCCGCGGTGCTTTTCTCCATCCTACATTGCTACTCACTGCCTATCCTAATTCAGACACTCCGATTCACACCACCCCGTGATGTTTTTCTCACTCCTACTAGCGAATGTAATGTAACACACACGCATACAATGTGCACCACCCCGCGATGTTTTTCAGAAACCTATCCTACATTGCCACTGCATGTTCCATGACCTCCCCAGGCTGAACACCCCACGGTGCTTTTCTCCATCCTACATTGCCACTCACTGCCTATCCTAATTCAGACCCTCTGATTCACACCACCCCGTGATGTTTTTCTCACTCCTACTAGTGAATGTAATGTAACACACACCCATACAATGCGCACCACCCCGTGATGTTTTTCTCACTCCTACTAGTGAATGTAATGTAACACACACCCATACAATGCGCACCACCCCGTGATGTTTTTCTCACTCCTACTAGTGAATGTAATGTAACACACACCCATACAATGCACCCCACCCCGTGATGTTTTTCTCACTCCTACTAGTGAATATAATGTAACACACACCCATACTATGCGCACCTCCCCGCGATGTTTTTCAGAAACCTATCCTACATTGCCACTGCATGTTCCCTGACCTCCCCATGCTGACCACCACGCGGTGCTTTTCTCCATCCTACATTGCCACTCACTGCCTATCCTAATTCAGACCCTCCGATTCACACCACCCCGTGATGTTTTTCTCACTCCTACTAGTGAATGTAATGTAACACACACCCATACAATGCGAACCACCCCGTGATGTTTTTCTCACTCCTACTAGTGAAGGTAATGTAACACACACCCATACAATGCGCACCACCCCGCGATGTTTTTCCGAAAACTATCCTACATTACCACTGCATGTTCCCTGACCTCCCCATGCTGACCACCCCGCTGTGCTTTTCGCCATCCAACATTGCCACTCACTGCCTATCCTAATTCAGACCGTCCGATTCACACCACCCCGTGATATTTTTCTCACTCCTACTAGTGAATGTAATGTAACACACACCCATACAATGCGCACCACCCCGCGATGTTTTTCAGAGTCCTATCCTACATTGCCACTGCTTTTCCCTGACCTCCCCATGCTGACAACCCCACGGTGCTTTTCTCCATCATACATTGCCACTCACTGCCTATCCTAATTCAGACCCTCCGATTCACACCACCCCGTGAGGTTTTTCTCACTCCTACTAGTGAATGTAATTTAACACACACCCATAAAATGCGCACCACCCGGCAATGTTTTTCAGAATCCTATTCTATATTGCCATTGCATGTTCCCTGACCTCCCCATGCTGACCACCCTTCGTTGCTTTTCTCCATCCTACATTGCCACTCACTGCCTAACCTAATTCAGACCCTCCGATTCTCACCACCCCGTGATGTTTTTCTCACTCCTAATAGTGAATGTAATGTAACACACACCCATACAATGCGCACCACCCCGCGATGTTTTTCAGAAACCTATCCTACATTGCCACTGCATGTTCCCTGACCTCCCCATGCTGACTACACCGCGGTGCTTTTCTCCATCCTACATTGCCACTCACTGCCTATCCTAATTCAGACCCTCCGATTCACACCACCCCATGATGTTTTCTCACTCCTACTAGTGAATGTAATGTAACACACACCCATACAATGCGCACCACCCCGTGATGTTTTTCTCACTCCTACTAGTGAATGTAATGTAACACACACCCATACAATCCACACCACCCCGTGATGTTTTTCTCACTCCTACTAGTGAATGTAATGTAACACACACCCATACAATGCGCACCACTCCGTGATGTTTTTCTCACTCCTACTAGTTAATGTAATGTAACAAACACCCATACAATGTGCACCACCACGTGATGTTTTTCTCACTCCTACTAGTGAATGTAATGTAACACGCACCCATACAATGTACACCTCGCCGCGATGTTTTTCAGAAACCTATCCTACATTGCCACTGCATGTTCCCTGACCTCCCCATGCTGACCACGCCGCGGTGCTTTTCTCCATCCTACATTGCCACTCACTGCTTATCCTAATTCAGACCCTCTGATTCACACCACCCCGTGATGCTTTTCTCACTCCTAGTAGTGAATGTAATGTAACACACACCCATACAATGCGCACCACCCCGTGATGTTTTTCTCACTCCTACTAGTGAATGTAATGTAACACACAGCCATACAATGCACACCACCCAGCGATGTTTTTCAGAAACCTATCCTACATTGCCACTGCATGTTCCCTGACCTCCCCATGCTGACCACCCCGCGGTGCTTTTCTCCATGCTACATTGCCACTCACTGCCTATCCTAATTCAGACCCGCCGATTCACACCACCCCGTGATGTTTTTCTCACTCCAACTAGCGAATGTAATGTAACACACACCCATACAATGTGCACCACCCCGCGATGTTTTTCAGAAACGTATCGTATATTGCCACTGCATGTTACCTGACCTCCCCATGCTGACCACCCCGTGGTGCTTTTCTCCATCCTACATTGCCACTCTCTGCGTATCCTAATTCAGATGCTCCGATTCACACCACCCCGTGATATTTTTCTCACTCCTACTATTGAATGTAATGTAACACACACCCATACAATGCGCACCACCCCGCGATGTTTTTCACAATCCTATCCTACATTGCCACTGCATGTTCCCTGACCTCCCAATGCTGACCACCCCGCGATGCTTTTCTCCATCATACATTGCCACTCACTGCCTATCCTAATTCAGACCCTCCGATATACACCACCCCGTGATGTTTTTCTCACACCTAATTGTGAATGTAATTTAACACACACCCATACAATGCGCACCACCCGGCGATGTTTTTCAGAAACCTATCCTACTTTGCCACTGCATGTTCCCTCACCTCCCCATGCTGACCAACCTGCGATGCTTTTCTCTATCCTACATTACTACTCAGTGCCTATCCTAATTCAGACCCTCCGAATCACACCACCCCGTGATGTTTTTCTCACTCCTAGTAATGAATGTAATGTATCACACACCCATACAATGCGAACCACCCCTTGATGGTTTTCTCACTCCTACTAGTGAATATAATGTAACACACACCCATACAATGCGCACCACCCCGCGATGTTTTTCAGAAACCTATCCTACATTGCCACTGCATGTTCCCTGACCTCACCATGCTGACCACCCCGCGGTGCTTTTCTCCATCCTACATTGCCACTCACTGCCTATCCTAATTCAGACCTTCTGATTCACACCACCCCGTGATGTTTTTCTAACTCCTACTAGTGAATGTAATGTAACACACACCCATACAATGCACACCCACCCTTGATGTTTTCTCACTCCTACTAGTGAATGTAATGTAACACACACCCATACAATGCGCACCACCCCGCGATGTTTTTCAGAAACCTATCCTACATTGCCACTGCATGTTCCCTGACCTCCCCATGCTGACCACCCCGCGGTGGTTTTCTCCATCCTAAATTGCCACTCACTGCCTATCCTAATTCAGACCCTCCGATTCACACCACCCCGTGATGTTTTTCTCACTCCTACTTGTGAATGTAATGTAACACACACCAATACAATGCGCACCACCCCGCGATGGTTTTCAGAATCCTATCCTACATTGCCACTGCATGTTCCCTGACCTCCCCATGCTGACCACCCCACAGTGCTTTTCTCCCTCCTACGTTGCCACTCACTGCCTATCCTAATTCAGACCCTCCGATTCACACCACCCCGTGATGTTTTTCTCACTCCTAATAGTGAATGTAATGTAACACACACCCATACAATGCGCACCACTCTGTGATATTTTTATCACTCTTACTAGTGAATGTAATGTAACACACACCCATACAATGCGCACCACGCCGCGATGTTTTTCAGAAACCTATCCTACATTGCCACTGCATGTTCCCTGACCTCCCCATGCTGACCACCCCGCGGTGCTTTTGTCCAACCTACATTGCCTCTCACTGCCTATCCTAATTCAGACCTTCCGATTCACACAACCCCGTGATGTTTTTCTCACTCCTACTAGTGAATGTAATGTAACACACACCCATACAATGTGCACCACACCGTGATGTTTTTCTCACTCCTACTAGTGAATGTAATGTAACACACACCCATACAATATGCACCACCCCGCGATGTTTTTCAGAAACCTATCCTACATTGCCACTGCATGTTCCCTGACCTCCCCATGCTGACCACCCCGTGGTGCTTTTCTCCATCCTACATTGCCACTCTCTGCGTATCCTAATTCAGATGCTCCGATTCACACCACCCCGTGATATTTTTCTCACTCCTACTATTGAATGTAATGTAACACACACCCATACAATGCGCACCACCCCGCGATGTTTTTCACAATCCTATCCTACATTGCCACTGCATGTTCCCTGACCTCCCCATGCTGACCACCCCGCGGTGCTTTTCTCCATGCTACATTGCCACTCACTGCCTATCCTAATTCAGACCCGCCGATTCACACCACCCCGTGATGTTTTTCTCACTCCAACTAGCGAATGTAATGTAACACACACCCATACAATGTGCACCACCCCGCGATGTTTTTCAGAAACGTATCGTATATTGCCACTGCATGTTACCTGACCTCCCCATGCTGACCACCCCGTGGTGCTTTTCTCCATCCTACATTGCCACTCTCTGCGTATCCTAATTCAGATGCTCCGATTCACACCACCCCGTGATATTTTTCTCACTCCTACTATTGAATGTAATGTAACACACACCCATACAATGCGCACCACCCCGCGATGTTTTTCACAATCCTATCCTACATTGCCACTGCATGTTCCCTGACCTCCCAATGCTGACCACCCCGCGATGCTTTTCTCCATCATACATTGCCACTCACTGCCTATCCTAATTCAGACCCTCCGATATACACCACCCCGTGATGTTTTTCTCACACCTAATTGTGAATGTAATTTAACACACACCCATACAATGCGCACCACCCGGCGATGTTTTTCAGAAACCTATCCTACTTTGCCACTGCATGTTCCCTCACCTCCCCATGCTGACCAACCTGCGATGCTTTTCTCTATCCTACATTACTACTCAGTGCCTATCCTAATTCAGACCCTCCGAATCACACCACCCCGTGATGTTTTTCTCACTCCTAGTAATGAATGTAATGTATCACACACCCATACAATGCGAACCACCCCTTGATGGTTTTCTCACTCCTACTAGTGAATATAATGTAACACACACCCATACAATGCGCACCACCCCGCGATGTTTTTCAGAAACCTATCCTACATTGCCACTGCATGTTCCCTGACCTCACCATGCTGACCACCCCGCGGTGCTTTTCTCCATCCTACATTGCCACTCACTGCCTATCCTAATTCAGACCTTCTGATTCACACCACCCCGTGATGTTTTTCTAACTCCTACTAGTGAATGTAATGTAACACACACCCATACAATGCACACCCACCCTTGATGTTTTCTCACTCCTACTAGTGAATGTAATGTAACACACACCCATACAATGCGCACCACCCCGCGATGTTTTTCAGAAACCTATCCTACATTGCCACTGCATGTTCCCTGACCTCCCCATGCTGACCACCCCGCGGTGGTTTTCTCCATCCTAAATTGCCACTCACTGCCTATCCTAATTCAGACCCTCCGATTCACACCACCCCGTGATGTTTTTCTCACTCCTACTTGTGAATGTAATGTAACACACACCAATACAATGCGCACCACCCCGCGATGGTTTTCAGAATCCTATCCTACATTGCCACTGCATGTTCCCTGACCTCCCCATGCTGACCACCCCACAGTGCTTTTCTCCCTCCTACGTTGCCACTCACTGCCTATCCTAATTCAGACCCTCCGATTCACACCACCCCGTGATGTTTTTCTCACTCCTAATAGTGAATGTAATGTAACACACACCCATACAATGCGCACCACTCTGTGATATTTTTATCACTCTTACTAGTGAATGTAATGTAACACACACCCATACAATGCGCACCACGCCGCGATGTTTTTCAGAAACCTATCCTACATTGCCACTGCATGTTCCCTGACCTCCCCATGCTGACCACCCCGCGGTGCTTTTGTCCAACCTACATTGCCTCTCACTGCCTATCCTAATTCAGACCTTCCGATTCACACAACCCCGTGATGTTTTTCTCACTCCTACTAGTGAATGTAATGTAACACACACCCATACAATGTGCACCACACCGTGATGTTTTTCTCACTCCTACTAGTGAATGTAATGTAACACACACCCATACAATATGCACCACCCCGCGATGTTTTTCAGAAACCTATCCTACATTGCCACTGCATGTTCCCTGACCTCCCCATGCTGACCACCCCGCGGTGCTTTTCTAAATCCTACATTGCCACTCACTGCCTACCCTAATACAGACCCTCCGATTCACACCACCCCGTGATGTTTTTCTCACTCCTACTAGTGAATGTAATGTAACACACACCCAAACAATGCGAGCCACCCCGTGATGATTTTCTCACTCCTACTACTGAATGTAATGTAACACACACCCATACAATGCGCACCACCCCGCGATGTTTTTCAGAAACCTATCCTACTTTGCCACTGCATGTTCCCTGACCTCCCCATGCTGACCACCCCGCGGTGCTTTTCTCCATCCTACATTGCCACTCACTGCCTATCCTAATTCAGACCCTCCGATTCACACCACCCCGTGATGTTTTTCTCACTCCTACTAGTGAATGTAATGTAACACACACATACAATGCGCACCACCACGCAATGTTTTTCAGAAAACTATCCTACATTGCCACTGCATGTTCCCTGACCTCCCCATGCTGACCACCCCGCGCTGCTTTTCTCCATCCTACATTGCCACTCACTGCCTATCCTAATTCAGACCCTCCGATTCACACCACCCCATGATGTTTTCTCACTCCTACTAGTGAATGTAATGTAACACACACCCATACAATGCGCACCACCCCGTGATGTTTTTCTCACTCCTACTAGTGAATGTAATGTAACACACACCCATACAATGCACACCCACCCTTGATGTTTTTCTCACTCCTACTAGTGAATGTAATGTAACACACACCCATACAATGCGCACCACCCCGCGATGTTTTTCAGAAACCTATCCTACATTGCCACTGCATGTTCCCTGACCTCCCCATGCTGACCACCCCGCGGTGGTTTTCTCCATCCTACATTGCCACTCACTGCCTATCCTAATTCAGACCCTCCGATTCACACCACCCCGTGATGTTTTTCTCACTCCTAGTAATGAATGTAATGTATCACACACCCATACAATGCGAACCACCCCTTGATGTTTTTCTCACTCCTACTAGTGAATATAATGTAACACACACCCATACAATGCGCACCACCCCGCGATGTTTTTCAGAAACCTATCCTACATTGCCACTGCATGTTCCCTGACCTCACCATGCTGACCACCCCGCGGTGCTTTTCTCCATCCTACATTGCCACTCACTGCCTACCCTAATACAGACCCTCCGATTCACACCACCCCGTGATGTTTTTCTCACTCCTACTAGTGAATGTAATGTAACACACACCCAAACAATGCGAGCCACCCCGTGATGATTTTCTCACTCCTACTACTGAATGTAATGTAACACACACCCATACAATGCGCACCACCCCGCGATGTTTTTCAGAAACCTATCCTACTTTGCCACTGCATGTTCCCTGACCTCCCCATGCTGACCACCCCGCGGTGCTTTTCTCCATCCTACATTGCCACTCACTGCCTATCCTAATTCAGACCCTCCGATTCACACCACCCCGTGATGTTTTTCTCACTCCTACTAGTGAATGTAATGTAACACACACATACAATGCGCACCACCACGCAATGTTTTTCAGAAACCTATCCTACAATGCCACTGCATGTTCCCTGACCTCCCCATGCTGACCACCCCGCGCTGCTTTTCTCCATCCTACATTGCCACTCACTGCCTATCCTAATTCAGACCCTCCGATTCACACCACCCATGATGTTTTCTCACTCCTACTAGTGAATGTAATGTAACACACACCCATACAATGCGCACCACCCCGTGATGTTTTTCTCACTCCTACTAGTGAATGTAATGTAACACACACCCATACAATGCACACCCACCCTTGATGTTTTTCTCACTCCTACTTTTGAATGTAATGTAACACACACCCATACAATGCGCACCACCCCGCGATGTTTTTCAGAAACCTATCCTACATTGCCACTGCATGTTCCCTGACCTCCCCATGCTGACCACCCCGCGGTGGTTTTCTCCATCCTACATTGCCACTCACTGCCTATCCTAATTCAGACCCTCCGATTCACACCACCCCGTGATGTTTTTCTCACTCCTAGTAATGAATGTAATGTATCACACACCCATACAATGCGAACCACCCCTTGATGTTTTTCTCACTCCTACTAGTGAATATAATGTAACACACACCCATACAATGCGCACCACCCCGCGATGTTTTTCAGAAACCTATCCTACATTGCCACTGCATGTTCCCTGACCTCACCATGCTGACCACCCCGCGGTGCTTTTCTCCATCCTACATTGCCACTCACTGCCTATCCTAATTCAGACCTTCCGATTCACACCACCCCGTGATGTTTTTCTAACTCCTACTAGTGAATGTAATGTAACACACACCCATACAATGCACACCCACCCTTGATGTTTTTCTCACTCCTACTAGTGAATGTAATGTAACACACACCCATACAATGCGCACCACCCCGCGATGTTTTTCAGAAACCTATCCTACATTGCCACTGCATGTTCCCTGACCTCCCCATGCTGACCACCCCGCGGTGGTTTTCTCCATCCTACATTGCCACTCACTGCCTATCCTAATTCAGACCCTCCGATTCACACCACCCCGTGATGTTTTTCTCACTCCTACTTGTGAATGTAATGTAACACACACCAATACAATGCGCACCACCCCGCGATGGTTTTCAGAATCCTATCCTACATTGCCACTGCATGTTCCCTGACCTCCCCATGCTGACCACCCCGCAGTGCTTTTCTCCCTCCTACATTGCCACTCACTGCCTATCCTAATTCAGACCCTCCGATTCACACCACCCCGTGATGTTTTTCTCACTCCTACTAGTGAATGTAATGTAACACACACCCATACAATGCGCACCACTCTGTGATATTTTTATCACTCTTACTAGTGAATGTAATGTAACACACACCGATACAATGCGCACCACCCCGCGATGTTTGTCAGAAACCTATCCTACATTGCCACTGCATGTTCACTGACCTCCCCATGCTGACCACCCCGCGGTGCTTTTGTCCATTCTACATTGCCTCTCACTGCCTATCCTAATTCAGGCCTTCCGATTCACACAACCCCGTGATGTTTTTCTCACTCCTACTAGTGAATGTAATGTAACACACACCCATACAATGTGCACCACCCCGTGATGTTTTTCTCACTCCTACTAGTGAATGTAATGTAACACACACCCATACAATATGCACCACCCCGCGATGATTTTCAGAAACCTATCCTACATTGCCACTGCATGTTCCCTGACCTCCCCATGCTGACCACCCCGCGGTGCTTTTCTAAATCCTACATTGCCACTCACTGCCTACCCTAATACAGACCCTCCGATTCACACCACCCCGTGATGTTTTTCTCACTCCTACTAGTGAATGTAATGTAACACACACCCAAACAATGCGAGCCACCCCGTGATGATTTTCTCACTCCTACTACTGAATGTAATGTAACACACACCCATACAATGCGCACCACCCCGCGATGTTTTTCAGAAGCCTATCCTACTTTGCCACTGCATGTTCCCTGACCTCCCCATGCTGACCACCCCGCGGTGCTTTTCTCCATCCTACATTGCCACTCACTGCCTATTCTAATTCAGACCCTCCGATTCACACCACCCCGTGATGTTTTTATCACTCCTACTAGTGAATGTAATGTAACACACACATACAATGCGCACCACCACGCAATGTTTTTCAGAAACCTATCCTACATTGCCACTGCATGTTCCCTGACCTCCCCATGCTGACCACCCCGCGGTGCTTTTCTCCATCCTACATTGCCACTCACTGCCTATCCTAATTCAGACCCTCCGATTCACACCAACCCGTGATGTTATTCTCACTCCTACTAGTGAATGTAATGTAACACACACCCATACAATGATCACCACCCCGCGATGTTTTTCAGAATCCTATCCTACATTGCCACTGCATGTTCCCTGACCTCCCCTTGGTGACCAACCCGCGGTGCTTTTCTCCATCCTACATTGCCACTCACTGCCTATCCTAATTCAGACCCTCCGATTCACACCACCCCGTGATGTTTTTCTCATTCCTACTAGTGAATGTAATGTAAAACACACCCATACAATGCGCACCACCCCGCGATATTTTTCAGAAATCTATCCTACATTGCCACTGCATGTTCCCTGACCTCACCATGCTGACCACCCCGCGGTGCTTTTCTCCATCCTACATTGCCTCTCAATGCCTATCCTAATTCAGACCCTCCGATTCACACCACCCCGTGATGTTTTTCTCACTCCTACTAGTGAATGTAACGTAACAGACACCCATACAATGCGCCCCACCCCGTGATGTTTTTCTCACTCCTACTAGTGAATGTAATGTAACACACACCCATACAATGCGCACCACCACGTGATGATTTTCTCACTCCTACTAGTGAATGTAATGTAACACACACCCACACAATGCTCACCACCCCGCGATGTTTTTCAGAAAACTATCCTACATTGCCACTGCATGTTCCCTGACCTCCCCATGCTGACCATCCCGCGGTGCTTTTCTCCATCCTACATTGCCACTCACTGCCTATCCTAATTCAGACCCTCTGATTCACACCACCCCGTGATGTTTTTCTCACTCCTACTAGTGAATGTAATGTAACACACACCCATACAATGCGAACCACCCCGTGATGTTTTTCTCACTCCTACAAGTGAATGTAATGTAACACACACCCATACAATGCGCACCACCCAGCGATGTTTTTCAGAAACCTATCCTACATTGCCACGGCATGTTCCCTGACCTCCCCATGCTGACCACCCCGCGGTGCTTTTCTCCATCCAACATTGCTACTCACTGCCTATCCTAATTCAGACACTCCGATTCACACCACCCCGTGATGTTTTTCTCACTCCTACTAGCGAATGTAATGTAACACACACCCCTACCATGTGCACCACCCCGCGATGTTTTTCAGAAACCTATCCTACATTGCCACTGCATGTTCCATGACCTCCCCATGCTGAACACCCCACGGTGCTTTTCTCCATCCTACATTGCCACTCACTGCCTATCCTAATTCAGACCCTCCGATTCACACCACCCCGTGATATTTTTCTGACTCCTACTAGTGAATGTAATGTAACACACACCCATACAATGCACCCCACCCCGTGATGTTTTTCTCACTCCTACTAGTGAATGTAATGTAACACACACCCAAACAATGCGCACCACCCCGCGATGTTTTTCAGAAACCTATCCTACATTGCCACTGCCTTTTCCCTAACCTCCCCATGCTGACCACCCCGTGGTGCTTTTCTCTATCCTACATTGCCACTCACTGGCGATCCTAATTCAGACCCTCCGATTCACACCACCCCGTGATGTTTTTTTCACTCCGACTAGTGAATGTAATGTAACACACACCCATACAATGCGAACCACCCCGTGATGTTTTTCTCACTCCTACTAGTGAATGTAATGTAACACACACCCATACAATGCGCACCACCCCGCGATGTTTTTCCGAAAACTATCCTACATTACCACTGCATGTTCCCTGACCTCCCCATGCTGACCACCCCGCGGTGCTTTTCTCCATCCTACATTGCCACTCACTGCCTATCCTAATTCAGACCGTCCGATTCACACCACCCCGTGATATTTTTCTCACTCCTACTAGTGAATGTAATGTAACACACACCCATACAATGCGCACCACACCGTGATGTTTTTCTCACTCCTACTAGTGAATGTAATGAAACACAACCCAAAAAATGCACACCACCCCGCGATGTTTTTCTCACTCTTACTAGTGAATATAATGTAACACACACCCATACAATTCGCATCACCCCGCGATGTTTTTCAGAAACCTATCCTACATTGCCACTGCATGTTCACTGACCTCCCCATGCTGTCCACGCTGCGGTACTTTTCTCCATCCTTCATTGCCACTCACTGCCTATCCTAATTCAGATGCTCCGATTCACACCACCCCGTGATATTTTTCTCACTCCTACTAGTGAATGTAATGTAACACACACCCATACAATGCGCACCACCCCGCGATGTTTTTCAGAGTCCTATCCTACATTGCCACTGCATGTTCCCTGACCTCCCCATGCTGACAACCCCGCGGTGCTTTTCTCAATCACACATTGCCACTCACTGCCTATCCTAATTCAGACCCTCCGATTCACACCACCCCGTGAGGTTTTTCTCACTCCTACTAGTGAATGTAATTTAACACACACCCATAAAATGCGCACCACCCGGCGATTCTTTTCAGAATCCTATCCTACATTGCCATTGCATGTTCCCTGACCTCCCCATGCTGACCACCCTTCGTTGCTTTTCTCCATCCTACATTGCCACTCACTGCTTATCCTAATTCAGACCCTCCGATTCTCACCACACCGTGATGTTTTTCTCACTCCTAATAGTGAATGTAATGTAACACACACCCATACAAGGCGCACCACCCCGCGGTGTTTTTCAGAATCCTATCCTAAATTGCCACTGCATGTTCCCTGACCTCCCTATGCTGACCACACCACGGTGCTTTTCTCCATCCTACATTACCACTCACTGCCTATCCTAATTCAGACCCTCCGATTCACACCACCCCATGATGTTTTTCTCACTCCTACTAGTGAATGTAATGTAACACACACCCATACAATGCGCACCACCCCGTGATGTTTTTCTCACTCCTACTAGTGAACGTAATGTAACACACACCCATACAATCCACACCACCCCGTGATGTTTTTCTCACTCCTACTAGTGAATGTAATGTAACACACACCCATACAATGCGCACCACTCCGTGATGTTTTTCTCACTCCTACTAGTTAATGTAATGTAACACACACCCATACAATATGCACCACCACGAGATGTTTTTCTCACTCCTACTAGTGAATTTAATGTAACACACATCCATACAATGTACACCTCGCTGCGATGTTTTTCAGAAACCTATCCTACATTGCCACTGCATGTTCCCTGACCTCCCCATGCTGACCACCCCGCGGTGCTTTTCTCCATCCTACATTGCCACTCACTGCCTATCCTAATTCAGACCCTCCGATTCACACCACCCCGTGATGTTTTTCTCACGCCTACTAGCGAATGTAATGTAACACACACCCATACAATGTGCACCACCCCGCGATGTTTTTCAGAAACCTATCGTATATTGCCACTGCATGTTCCCTGACCTCTCCATGCTGACCACCTCGTGGTGCTTTTCTCCATCCTACATTGCCACTCTATGCGTATCCTAATTCAGATGCTCCGATTCACACCACCCCGTGATATTTTTCTCACTCCTACTAGTGAATGTAATGTAACACACACCCATACAATGCGCACCACCCCGAGATGTTTTTCAGAATCCAATCCTACATTGCCACTGCATGTTCCCTGACCTCCCCATGCTGACCACCCCGTGGTGCTTTTCTCCATCCTATATTGCCACTCACTGCCTATCCTATTTCAGACCCTCCGATACACACCACCCCGTGATGTTTTTCTCACTCCTAATAGTGAATGTAATTTAACACACACCCATACAATGCGCACCACCCGGCGATGTTTTTCAGAAACCTATCCTACATTGCCACTGCATGTTCCCTCACCTCCCCATGCTGACCAACCTGCGATGCTTTTCTCTATCCTACATTACTACTCACTGCCTATCCCAATTCAGACGCTCCGATTCACACCACCCCGTGATGTTTTTCTCACTCCTAGTAATGAATATAATGTATCACACACCCATACGATGCAAACCACCCCGCGATGTTTTTCAGAAACCTATCCTACATTGCCACTGCATGTTCCCTGACCTCACCATGCTGACCACCCCGCGGTGCTTTTCTCCATCCTACATTGCCACTCACTGCCTATCCTAATTCAGACCGTCCGATTCACACCACCCCGTGATGTTTTTCTAACTCCTACTAGTGAATGTAATGTAACACACACCCATACAATGCACACCCCCCTTGATGTTTTTCTCACTCCTACTAGTGAATGTAATGTAACACACACCCATACAATGCGCACCACACCGTGATGTTTTTCTCACTCCTACTAGTGAATGTAATGAAACACAACCCAAAAAATGCACACCACCCCGCGATGTTTTTCTCACTCCTACTAGTGAATGTAATGTAACACACACCCATACAATGCGCACCACCCCGCGATATTTTTCAGAAACCTATCCTACATTGCCACTGCATGTTCCCTGACCTCCCCATGCTGACCACCACGCGGTGCTTTTGTCCATCCTACATTGCCTCTCACTGCCTATCCTAATTCAGACCTTCCGATTCACACCACCCCGTGATGTTTTTCTCACTCCTACTAGTGAATGTAATGTAACACACACCCATACAATGCGCACCACACCGTGATGTTTTTCTCACTGCTACTAGTGAATGTAATGTAACACACACCCATACAATATGCACAACCCCGCGATGTTTTTCAGAAACCTATCCTACATTGCCACTGCATGTTCCCTGACCTCCCCATGCTGACCACCCCGCGGTGCTTTTCTAAATCCTACATTGCCACTCACTGCCTACCCTAAGGCAGACCCTCCGATTCACACCACCCCGTGATGTTTTTCTCACTCCTACTAGTGAATGTGATGTAACACACACCCATACAATGTGCACCACCCCGCGATGTTATTCAGAAACCTATCCTACATTGCCACTGCATGTTCCATGACCTCCCCAAACTGACCACCCCGCGGTGCTTTTCTCCATCCTACATTTCCACTCACTGCCTATCCTAATTCAGACCCTCTGATTCACACCACCCCGTGATGTTTTTCTCACTCCTACTAGTGAATGTAATGTAACACACACCCATACAATGCGCCCACCCCGTGATGTTTTTCTCACTCCTACTAGTGAATGTAATGTAACACACAACCATACAATCCGCACCACCCCGTGATGTTTTTCTCACTCCTACTAGTGAATGTAATGTAACACACACCCACACAATGCGCACCACCCCGTGACGTTTTTCAGAAAACTATCCTACATTGCCACTGCATGTTCCCGGACCTCCCCATGCTGACCACCCCGCGGTGCTTTTCTCCATCCTACATTGCCACTCACTGCCTATCCTAATTCAAACCCTCTAATTCACACCACACCGTGATGTTTTTCTCCCTCCTACTATTGAATGAAATGTAACAAACACCCATACAATGCGCACCACCCCGCGATGTTTTTCAGAAACCTATCGTACATTGCCACTGCATGTTCCCTGACATCCCCATGGTGACCACCCCGCGGTGCTTTTCTCCATCCTACATTGCCACTCACTGCCTCTCCTAATTCAGACACTCGGATTCACCCCACCCTGTGATGTTTTTCTCACTCCTACAAGTGAATGTAATGTAACACACACCCATACAATGCGCAGCACCCCGCGATGTTTTTCAGAAACCTATCCTACATTGCCACTGCATGTTCCCTGACTTGCCCATGCTGACCACCCCGCAGTGCTTTTCTCCATCCTACATTGGCACTCACTGCCTATCCTAATTCAGACCCTCCGATTCACACCACCCCGTGATGTTTTTCTCACTCCTACTAGTGAATGTAATGTAACACACACCCATACAATGTGCACCACCCCGCGATGATTTTCAAAAACCTATCCTACATTGCCACTGCATGTTCCCTGACTTCCCCATGCTGACCACCCCGCGGTGCTTTTCTCCATCCTACATTGCCACTCACTGCCGATCCTAATTCAGACTCTGATTCACACCACCCCGTGATGTTTTTCTCACTCCTACAAGTGAATGTAATGTAACACACACCCATACAATGCGCACCACCCCGCGATGTTTTTCCGAAAACTATCCTACATTACCACTGCATGTTCCCTGACCTCCCCATGCTGACCACCCCGCGGTGCTTTTCTCCATCCTACATTGCCACTCACTGCCTATCCTAATTCAGACCGTCCGATTCACACCACCCCGTGATATTTTTCTCACTCCTACTAGTGAATGTAATGTAACACACACCCATACAATGCGCACCACACCGTGATGTTTTTCTCACTCCTACTAGTGAATGTAATGAAACACAACCCAAAAAATGCACACCACCCCGCGATGTTTTTCTCACTCCTACTAGTGAATATAATGTAACACACACCCATACAATGCGCATCACCCCGCGATGTTTTTCAGAAACCTATCCTACATTGCCACTGCATGTTCCCTGACCTCCCCATGCTGACCACGCTGCGGTACTTTTCTCCATCCTTCATTGCCACTCACTGCCTATCCTAATTCAGATGCTCCGATTCACACCACCCCGTGATATTTTTCTCACTCCTACTAGTGAATGTAATGTAACACACACCCATACAATGCGCACCACCCCGCGATGTTTTTCAGAGTCCTATCCTACATTGCCACTGCATGTTCCCTGACCTCCCCATGCTGACAACCCCGCGGTGCTTTTCTCCATCACACATTGCCACTAACTGCCTATCCTAATTCAGACCCTCCGATTCACACCACCCCGTGAGGTTTTTCTCACTCCTACTAGTGAATGTAATTTAACACACACCCATAAAATGCGCAACACCCGGCGATGTTTTTCAGAATCCTATCCTACATTGCCATTGCATGTTCCCTGACCTCCCCATGGTGACCACCCTTCGTTGCTTTTCTCCATCCTACATTGCCACTCACTGCCTATCCTAATTCAGACCCTCCGATTCTCACCACCCCGTGATGTTTTTCTCACTCCTAATAGTGAATGTAATGTAACACACACCCATACAAGGCGCACCACCCCGCGATGTTTTTCAGAAACCTATCCTACATTGCCACTGCATGTTCCCTGACCTCCCCATGCTGACCACACCGCGGTGCTTTTCTCCATCCTATATTGCCACTCACTGCCTATCCCAATTCAGACCCTCCGATTCACACCACCACATGAAGTTTTTCTCACTCCTACTAGTGAATGTAATGTAACACACACCCATACAATGCGCACCACCCCGTGATGTTTTTCTCACTCCTACTAGTGAATGTAATGTAACACACACCCATACAATGCGCAGCACCCCGCGATGTTTTTCAGAAACCTATCCTACATTGCCACTGCATGTTCCCTGACTTGCCCATGCTGACCACCCCGCAGTGCTTTTCTCCATCCTACATTGGCACTCACTGCCTATCCTAATTCAGACCCTCCGATTCACACCACCCCGTGATGTTTTTCTCACTCCTACTAGTGAATGTAATGTAACACACACCCATACAATGTGCACCACCCCGCGATGATTTTCAAAAACCTATCCTACATTGCCACTGCATGTTCCCTGACTTCCCCATGCTGACCACCCCGCGGTGCTTTTCTCCATCCTACATTGCCACTCACTGCCGATCCTAATTCAGACTCTGATTCACACCACCCCGTGATGTTTTTCTCACTCCTACAAGTGAATGTAATGTAACACACACCCATACAATGCGCACCACCCCGCGATGTTTTTCCGAAAACTATCCTACATTACCACTGCATGTTCCCTGACCTCCCCATGCTGACCACCCCGCGGTGCTTTTCTCCATCCTACATTGCCACTCACTGCCTATCCTAATTCAGACCGTCCGATTCACACCACCCCGTGATATTTTTCTCACTCCTACTAGTGAATGTAATGTAACACACACCCATACAATGCGCACCACACCGTGATGTTTTTCTCACTCCTACTAGTGAATGTAATGAAACACAACCCAAAAAATGCACACCACCCCGCGATGTTTTTCTCACTCCTACTAGTGAATATAATGTAACACACACCCATACAATGCGCATCACCCCGCGATGTTTTTCAGAAACCTATCCTACATTGCCACTGCATGTTCCCTGACCTCCCCATGCTGACCACGCTGCGGTACTTTTCTCCATCCTTCATTGCCACTCACTGCCTATCCTAATTCAGATGCTCCGATTCACACCACCCCGTGATATTTTTCTCACTCCTACTAGTGAATGTAATGTAACACACACCCATACAATGCGCACCACCCCGCGATGTTTTTCAGAGTCCTATCCTACATTGCCACTGCATGTTCCCTGACCTCCCCATGCTGACAACCCCGCGGTGCTTTTCTCCATCACACATTGCCACTAACTGCCTATCCTAATTCAGACCCTCCGATTCACACCACCCCGTGAGGTTTTTCTCACTCCTACTAGTGAATGTAATTTAACACACACCCATAAAATGCGCAACACCCGGCGATGTTTTTCAGAATCCTATCCTACATTGCCATTGCATGTTCCCTGACCTCCCCATGCTGACCACCCTTCGTTGCTTTTCTCCATCCTACATTGCCACTCACTGCCTATCCTAATTCAGACCCTCCGATTCTCACCACCCCGTGATGTTTTTCTCACTCCTAATAGTGAATGTAATGTAACACACACCCATACAAGGCGCACCACCCCGCGATGTTTTTCAGAAACCTATCCTACATTGCCACTGCATGTTCCCTGACCTCCCCATGCTGACCACACCGCGGTGCTTTTCTCCATCCTATATTGCCACTCACTGCCTATCCCAATTCAGACCCTCCGATTCACACCACCACATGAAGTTTTTCTCACTCCTACTAGTGAATGTAATGTAACACACACCCATACAATGCGCACCACCCCGTGATGTTTTTCTCACTCCTACTAGTGAATGTAATGTAACACACACCCATACAATCCACACCACCCCGTGATGTTTTTCTCACTCCTACTAGTGAATGTAATGTAACACACACCCATACAATGCGCACCACTCCGTGATGTTTTTCTCACTCCTACTAGTTAATTTAATGTAACACACACCCATACAATGTGCACCACCACGTGATGTTTTTCTCACTCCTACTAGTGAATGTAATGTAACACACACCCATACAATGTACACCTCGCTGCGATGTTTTTCAGAAACCTATCCTACATTGCCACTGCATGTTCCCTGACCTCCCCATGCTGACCACCCGCGGTGCTTTTCTCCATCCTACATTGCCACTCACTGCCTATCCTAATTCAGACCCTCTGATTCACACCACCCCGTGATGTTTTTCTCACTCCTAGTAGTGAATGTAATGTAACACACACCCATACAATGCGCACCACAACGTGATGTTTTTCTCACTCCTACTAGTGAATGTAATGTAACACACACCCATACAATGTGCACCACCCCGCGATGTTTTTCAGAAACCTATCGTATATTGCCACTGCATGTTCCCTGACCTCCCCATGCTGACCACCCCGTGGTGCTTTTCTCCATCCTACATTGCCACTCTATGCGTATCCTAATTCAGATGCTCCGATTCACACCACCCCGTGATATTTTTCTCACTCCTACTAGTGAATGTAATGTAACACACACCCATACAATGCGCACCACCCCGCGATGTTTTTCAGAATCCTATCCTACATTGCCACTGCATGTTCCCTGACCTCCTCATGCTGACCACCCCGTGGTGCTTTTCTCCATCCTATATTGCCACTCACTGGCTATCCTAATTCAGACCCTCCGATACACACCACCCCGTGATGTTTTTCTCACTCCTAATAGTGAATGTAATTTAACACACACCCATACAATGCGCACCACCCGGCGATGTTTTTCAGAAACCTATCCTACATTGCCACTGCATGTTCCCTCACCTCCCCATGCTGACCAACCTGCGATGCTTTTCTCTATCCTACATTACTACTCACTGCCTATCCTAATTCAGACCCTCCGATTCACACCACCCCGTGATGTTTTTCTCACTCCTAGTAATGAATATAATGTATCACACACCCATACAATGCGAACCACCCCGTGATGTTTTTCTCACTCCTACTAGTGAATATAATGTAACACACACCCATACAATGCGCACCACCCCGCGATGTTTTTCAGAAACCTATCCTACATTGCCACTGCATGTTCCCTGACCTCACCATGCTGACCACCCCGCGGTGCTTTTCTCCATCCTACATTGCCACTCACTGCCTATCCTAATTCAGACCGTCCGATTCACACCACCCCGTGATGTTTTTCAAACTCCTACTAGTGAATGTGATGTAACACACACCCATACAATGCACACCCCCCTTGATGTTTTTCTCACTCCTACTAGTGAATGTAATGTAACACACACCCATACAATGCGCACCACCCCGTGATATTTTTATCACTCTTACTAGTGAATGTAATGTAACACACACCCATACAATGCGCACCACCCGGCGATGTTTTTCAGAAAACTATCCTACATTGCCACTGCATGTTCACTGACCTCCCCATGCTGACCACCCCGCGGTGCTTTTCTCCATCCTACATTGCCTCTCACTGCCTATCCTAATTCAGACCTTCCGATTCACACCACCCCGTGATGTTTTTCTCACTCCTACTAGTGAATGTAATGTAACACACACCCATACAATGCGCACCACACCGTGATGTTTTTCTCACTGCTACTAGTGAATGTAATGTAACACACACCCATACAATATGCACGACCCCGCGATGTTTTTCAGAAACCTATCCTACATTGCCACTGCATGTTCCCTGACCTCCCCATGCTGACCACCCCGCGGTGCTTTTCTAAATCCTACATTGCCACTCACTGCCTACCCTAATACAGACCCTCCGATTCACACCACCCCGTGATGTTTTTCTCACTCCTACTTGTGAATGTAATGTAACACACACCAATACAATGCGCACCACACCGCGATGGTTTTCAGAATCCTATCCTACATTGCCACTGCATGTTCCCTGACCTCCACATGCTGACCACCCCGCAGTGCTTTTCTCCCTCCTACATAGCCACTCACTGCCTATCCTAATTCAGACCCTCCGATTCACACCACCCCATGATGTTTTTCTCACTCCTACTAGTGAATGTAATGTAACCCACACCCATACAATGCGCACCACCCCGTGATATTTTTATCACTCTTACTAGTGAATGTAATGTAACACACACCCATACAATGCGCACCACCCGGCGATGTTTTTCAGAAAACTATCCTACATTGGCACTGCATGTTCACTGACCTCCCCATGCTGACCACCCCGCGGTGCTTTTGTCCATCCTACATTGCCTCTCACTGCCTATCCTAATTCAGACCTTCCGATTCACACCACCCCGTGATGTTTTTCTCAATCCTACTAGTGAATGTAATGTAACACACACCCATACAATGCGCACCACCCCGTGATGTTTTTCTCACTGCTACTAGTGAATGTAATGTAACACACACCCATACAATATGCACTACCCCGCGATGTTTTTCAGAAACCTATCCTACATTACCACTGCATGTTCCCTGACCTCCCCATGCTGACCACCCTGCGGTGCTTTTCTAAATCCTACATTGCCACTCACTGCCTACCCTAATACAGACCCTACGATTCACACCACCCCGTGATGTTTTTCTCACTCCTACTTGTGAATGTAATGTAACACACACCAATACAATGCGCACCACACCGCGATGGTTTTCAGAATCCTATCCTACATTGCCACTGCATGTTCCCTGACCTCCCCATGCTGACCACCCCGCAGTGCTTTTCTCCCTCCTACATAGCCACTCACTGCCTATCCTAATTCAGACCCTCCGATTCACACCACCCCATGATGTTTTTCTCACTCCTACTAGTGAATGTAATGTAACACACACCCATACAATGCGCACCACCCCGTGATATTTTTATCACTCTTACTAGTGAATGTAATGTAACACACACCCATACAATGCGCACCACCCGGCGATGTTTTTCAGATAACTATCCTACATTGGCACTGCATGTTCACTGACCTCCCCATGCTGACCACCCCGCGGTGCTTTTGTCCATCCTACATTGCCTCTCACTGCCTATCCTAATTCAGACCTTCCGATTCACACCACCCCGTGATGTTTTTCTCAATCCTACTAGTGAATGTAATGTAACACACACCCATACAATGCGCACCACCCCGTGATGTTTTTCTCACTGCTACTAGTGAATGTAATGTAACACACACCCATACAATATGCACCACCCCGCGATGTTTTTCAGAAACCTATCCTACATTGCCACTGCATGTTCCCTGACCTCCCCATGCTGACCACCCCGCGGTGCTTTTCTAAATCCTACATTGCCACTCACTGCCTACCCTAAAACAGACCCTCCGATTCACACCACCCCGTGATGTTTTTCTCACTCCTACTAGTGAATGTAATGTAACACACACCCATACAATGTGCACCACCCCGCGATGTTTTTCAGAAACCTATACTACATTGCCACTGAATGTTCCCTGACCTCCCTATGCTGACCACACCGCGGTGCTTTTCTCCATCCTACATTGCCACTCACTGCCTATCCTAATTCAGACCCTCCGATTCACACCACCCCATGATGTTTTTCTCACTCCTACTAGTGAATGTAATGTAACACACACCCATACAATGCGCACCACCCCGTGATGTTTTTCTCACTCCTACTAGTGAATGTAATGTAACACACACCCATACAATCCACACCACATCGTGATGCTTTTCTCACTCCTACTAGTGAATGTAATGTAACACACACCCATACAATGCGCACCACTCCGTGATGTTTTTCTCACTCCTACTAGTTAATGTAATGTAACACACACCCATACAATGTGCACCACCACGTGATGTTTTTCTCACTCCTACTAGTGAATGTAATGTAACACACACCCATACAATGTACACCTCGCTGCGATGTTTTTCAGAAACCTATCCTACATTGCCACTGCATGTTCCCTGACCTCCCCATGCTGACCACCCCGCGGTGCTTTTCTCCATCCTACATAGCCACTCACTGCCTATTCTAATTCAGACCCTCTGATTCACACCACCCCGTGATGTTTTTCTCACTCCTAGTAGTGAATGTAATGTAACACACACCCATACAATGCGCACCACCCCGTGATGTTTTTCTCACTCCTACTAGCGAATGTAATGTAACACACACCCATACAATGTGCACCACCCCGCGATGTTTTTCAGAAGCCTATCGTATATTGCCACTGCATGTTCCCTGACCTCTCCATGCTGACCACCCCGTGGTGCTTTTCTCCATCCTATATTGCCACTCACTGCCTATCCTAATTCAGACCCTCCGATACACACCGCCCCGTGATGTTTTTCTCACTCCTAATATTGAATGTAATTTAACACACACCCATACAATGCGCACCACCCGGCGATGTTTTTCAGAAACCTATCCTACATTGCCACTGCATGTTCCCTCACCTCCCCATGCTGACCAACCTGCGATGCTTTTCTCTATCCTACATTACTACTCACTGTCTATCCCAATTCAGACGCTCCGATTCACACCACCCCGTGATGTTTTTCTAACTCCTACTAGTGAATGTAATATAACACACACCCATACAATGCACACCCCCCTTGATGTTTTTCTCACTCCTACTAGTGAATGTAATGTAACACACACCCATACAATGCGCACCACACCGTGATGTTTTTCTCACTCCTACTAGTGAATGTAATGAAACACAACCCAAAAAATGCACACCACCCCGCGATGTTTTTCTCACTCCTACTAGTGAATATAATGTAACACACACCCATACAATGCGCACCACCCCGCGATGTTTTTCAGAAACCTATCCTACATTGCCACTGCATGTTCCCTGACCTCACCATGCTGACCACCCCGCGGTGCTTTTCTCCATCCTACATTGCCACTCATTGCCTATCCTAATTCAGACCGTCCGATTCACACCATCCCGTGATGTTTTTCTAACTCCTACTAGTGAATGTAATGTAACACACACCCATAAAATGCACACCCCCCTTGATGTTTTTCTCACTCCTACTAGTGAATATAATGTAACACACACCCATACAATGCGCACCACCCCGCGATATTTTTCAGAAACCTATATCACATTGCCACTGCATGTTCCCTCACCTCCCCATGTTGACCAACCTGCGATGCTTTTCTCTATCCTACATTACTACTCACTGCCTATCCCAATTCAGACGCTCCGATTCACACCACCCCGTGATGTTTTTCTCACTCCTAGTAATGAATATAATGTATCACACACCCATACAATGCAAATCACCCCGCGATGTTTTTCAGAAACCTATCCTACATTGCCACTGCATGTTCCCTGACCTCACCATGGTGACCACCCCGCGGTGCTTTTCTCCATCCTACATTGCCACTCACTGCCTATCCTAATTCAGACCCTCCGATTCACACCACCCTGTGATGTTTTTCTCACTCCTACTTGTGAATGTAATGTAACACACACCAATACAATGCGCACCACACCGCGATGGTTTTCAGAATCCTATCCTACATTGCCACTGCATGTTCCCTGACCTCCCCATGCTGACCACCCCGCAGTGCTTTTCTCCCTCCTAAATAGCCACTCACTGCCTATCCTAATTCAGACCCTCCGATTCACACCACCCCATGATGTTTTTCTCACTCCTACTAGTGAATGTAATGTAACACACACCCATACAATGCGCACCACCCCATGATATTTTTATCACTCTTACTAGTGAATGTACTGTAACACACACCCATACAATGCGCACCACCCGGCGATGTTTTTCAGAAACCTATCCTACATTGCCACTGCATGTTCCCTCACCTCCCCATTCTGACCAACCTGCGATGCTTTTCTCTATCCTACATTACTACTCACTGCCTATCCTAATTCAGACCCTCCGATTCACACCACCCCGTGATGTTTTTCTCACTCCTAGTAATGAATATAATGTATCACACACCCATACAATGCGAACCACCCCGTGATGTTTTTCTCACTCCTACTAGTGAATATAATGTAACACACACCCATACAATGCGCACCACCCCGCGATGTTTTTCAGAAACCTATCCTACATTGCCACTGCATGTTCCCTGACCTCACCATGCTGACCACCCCGCGGTGCTTTTCTCCATCCTACATTGCCACTCACTGCCTATCCTAATTCAGACCGTCCGATTCACACCACCCCGTGATGTTTTTCTAACTCCTACTAGTGAATGTGATGTAACACACACCCATACAATGCACACACCCCTTGATGTTTTTCTCACTCCTACTAGTGAATGTAATGTAACACACACCCATACAATGCGCACCACCCCGTGATGTTTTTCTCACTGCTACTAGTGAATGTAATGTTACACACACCCACACAATATGCACCACCCCGCGATGTTTTTCAGAAACCTATCCTACATTGCCACTGCATGTTACCTGACCTCCCCATGCTGACCAACCCGCGGTGCTTTTCTAAATCCTACATTGCCACTCACTGCCTACCCTAATACAGACCCTCCGATTCACACCACTCCGTGATGTTTTTCTCACTCCTACTAGTGAATGTAATGTAACACACACCCATACAATGCGCACCACCCCGTGATATTTTTATCACTCTTACTAGTGAATGTAATGTAACACACACCCATACAATGCGCACCACCCGGCGATGTTTTTCAGAAAACTATCCTACATTGCCACTGCATGTTCACTGACCTCCCCATGCTGACCACCCCGCGGTGCTTTTGTCCATCCTACATTGCCTCTCACTGCCTATCCTAATTCAGACCTTCCGATTCACACCACCCCGTGATGTTTTTCTCACTCCTACTAGTGAATGTAATGTAACACACACCCATACAATGCGCACCACACCGTGATGTTTTTCTCACTGCTACTAGTGAATGTAATGTAACACACACCCATACAATATGCACCACCCCGCGATGTTTTTCAGAAACCTATCCTACATTGCCACTGCATGTTCCCTGACCTCCCCATGCTGACCACCCCGCGGTGCTTTTCTAAATCCTACATTGCCACTCACTGCCTACCCTAATACAGACCCTCCGATTCACACCACCCCGTGATGTTTTTCTCACTCCTACTTGTGAATGTAATGTAACACACACCAATACAATGCGCACCACACCGCGATGGTTTTCAGAATCCTATCCTACATTGCCACTGCATGTTCCCTGACCTCCCCATGCTGACCACCCCGCAGTGCTTTTCTCCCTCCTACATAGCCACTCACTGCCTATCCTAATTCAGACCCTCCGATTCACACCACCCCATGATGTTTTTCTCCCTCCTACTAGTGAATGTAATGTAACACACACCCATACAATGCGCACCACCCCGTGATATTTTTATCACTCTTACTAGTGAATGTAATGTAACACACACCCATACAATGCGCACCACCCGGCGATGTTTTTCAGAAAACTATCCTATATTGGCACTGCATGTTCACTGACCTCCCCATGCTGACCACCCCGCGGTGCTTTTGTCCATCCTACATTGCCTCTCACTGCCTATCCTAATTCAGTCCTTACGATTCACACCAGCCCGTGATGTTTTTCTCAATCCTACTAGTGAATGTAATGTAACACACACCCATACAATGCGCACCACCCCGTGATGTTTTTCTCACTGCTACTAGTGAATGTAATGTAACACACACCCATACAATATGCACCACCCCGCGATGTTTTTCAGAAACCTATCCTACATTGCCACTGCATGTTCCCTGACCTCCCCATGCTGACCACCCCGCTGTGCTTTTCTAAATCCTACATTGCCACTCACTGCCTACCCTGATACAGACCCTCCGATTCACACCACCCCGTGATGTTTTTCTCACTCCTACTAGTGAATGTAATGTAACACACACATATACAATGTGCACCACCCCGCGATGTTTTTCAGAAACCTATCCTACATTGCCACTGCATGTTCCCTGACCTCCCTATGCTGACCACACCGCGGTGCTTTTCTCCATCCTACATTGCCACTCACTGCCTATCCTAATTCAGACCCTCCGATTCACACCACCCCATGATGCTTTTCTCACTCCTACTAGTGAATGTAATGTAACACACACCCATACAATGCGCACCACCCCGTGATGTTTTTCTCACTCCTACTAGTGAATGTAATGTAACACACACCCATACAATATGCACCACCCCGCGATGTTTTTCTCACTCCTACTAGTGAATGTAATGTAACACACACCCATACAATGCGCACCACTCCGTGATGTTTTTCTCACTCCTACTAGTTAATGTAATGTAACACACACCCATACAATGTGCACCACCACGTGATGTTTTTCTCACTCCTACTAGTGAATGTACTGTAACACACACCCATACAATGCGCACCACCCGGCGATGTTTTTCAGAAACCTATCCTACATTGCCACTGCATGTTCCCTCACCTCCCCATTCTGACCAACCTGCGATGCTTTTCTCTATCCTACATTACTACTCACTGCCTATCCTAATTCAGACCCTCCGATTCACACCACCCCGTGATGTTTTTCTCACTCCTAGTAATGAATATAATGTATCACACACCCATACAATGCGAACCACCCCGTGATGTTTTTCTCACTCCTACTAGTGAATATAATGTAACACACACCCATACAATGCGCACCACCCCGCGATGTTTTTCAGAAACCTATCCTACATTGCCACTGCATGTTCCCTGACCTCACCATGCTGACCACCCCGCGGTGCTTTTCTCCATCCTACATTGCCACTCACTGCCTATCCTAATTCAGACCGTCCGATTCACACCACCCCGTGATGTTTTTCTAACTCCTACTAGTGAATGTGATGTAACACACACCCATACAATGCACACACCCCTTGATGTTTTTCTCACTCCTACTAGTGAATGTAATGTAACACACACCCATACAATGCGCACCACGCCGTGATATTTTTATCACTCTTACTAGTGAATGTAATGTAACACACACCCATACAATGCGCACCACCCGGCGATGTTTTTCAGAAAACTATCCTACATTGCCACTGCATGTTCACTGACCTCCCCATGCTGACCACCCCGCGGTGCTTTTGTCCATCCTACATTGCCTCTCACTGCCTATCCTAATTCAGACCTTCCGATTCACACCACCCCGTGATGTTTTTCTCACTCCTACTAGTGAATGTAATGTAACACACACCCATACAATGCGCACCACACCGTGATGTTTTTCTCACTGCTACTAGTGAATGTAATGTAACACACACCCATACAATATGCACGACCCCGCGATGTTTTTCAGAAACCTATCCTACATTGCCACTGCATGTTCCCTGACCTCCCCATGCTGACCACCCCGCGGTGCTTTTCTAAATCCTACATTGCCACTCACTGCCTACCCTAATACAGACCCTCCGATTCACACCACCCCGTGATGTTTTTCTCACTCCTACTTGTGAATGTAATGTAACACAAACCAATACAATGCGCACCACACCGCGATGGTTTTCAGAATCCTATCCTACATTGCCACTGCATGTTCCCTGACCTCCACATGCTGACCACCCCACAGTGCTTTTCTCCCTCCTACATAGCCACTCACTGCCTATCCTAATTCAGACACTCCGATTCACACCACCCCATGATGTTTTTCTCACTCCTACTAGTGAATGTAATGTAACACACACCCATACAATGCGCACCTCCCCGTGATATTTTTATCACTCTTACTAGTGAATGTAATGTAACACACACCCATACAATGCGCACCACCCGGCGATGTTTTTCAGAAAACTATCCTACATTGCCACTGCATGTTAACTGACCTCCCCATGCTGACCACCCCGCGGTGCTTTTGTCCATCCTACATTGCCTCTCACTGCCTATCCTAATTCAGACCTTCCGATTCACACCACCCCGTGATGTTTTTCTCACTCCTACTAGTGAATGTAATGTAACACACACCCATACAATGCGCACCACACCGTGATGTTTTTCTCACTGCTACTAGTGAATGTAATGTAACACACACCCATACAATATGCACCACCCCGCGATGTTTTTCAGAAACGTATCCTACATTGCCACTGCATGTTCCCTGACCTCCCCATGCTGACCACCCCGCGGTGCTTTTCTAAATCCTACATTGCCACTCACTGCCTACCCTAATACAGACCCTCCGATTCACACCACCCCGTGATGTTTTTCTCACTCCTACTTGTGAATGTAATGTAACACACACCAATACAATGCGCACCACACCGCGATGGTTTTCAGAATCCTATCCTACATTGCCACTGCATGTTCCCTGACCTCCCCATGCTGACCACCCCGCAGTGCTTTTCTCCCTCCTACATAGCCACTCACTGCCTATCCTAATTCAGACCCTCCGATTCACACCACCCCATGATGTTTTTCTCACTCCTACTAGTGAATGTAATGTAACACACACGCACACAATGCGCACCACCCCGTGATATTTTTATCACTCTTACTAGTGAATGTAATGTAACACACACCCATACAATGCGCACCACCCGGCGATGTTTTTCAGAAAACTATCCTACATTGGCACTGCATGTTCACTGACCTCCCCATGCTGACCACCCCCGGTGCTTTTGTCCATCCTACATTGCCTCTCACTGCCTATCCTAATTCAGACCTTCCGATTCACACCACCCCGTGATGGTTTTCTCAATCCTAGTAGTGAATGTAATGTAACACACACCCATACAATGCGCACCACCCCGTGATGTTTTTCTCACTGCTACTAGTGAATGTAATGTAACACACACCCATACAATATGCACCACCCCGCGATGTTTTTCAGAAACCTATCCTACATTGCCACTGCATGTTCCCTGACCTCCCCATGCTGACCACCCCGCGGTGCTTTTCTAAATCCTACATTGCCACTCACTGCCTACCCTAATACAGACCCTCCGATTCACACCACCCCGTGATGTTTTTCTCACTCCTACTAGTGAATGTAATGTAACACACACCCATACAATGTGCACCACCCCGCGATGTTTTTCTCACTGCTACTAGTGAATGTAATGTAACACACACCCATACAATATGCACCACCCCGCGATGTTTTTCAGAAACCTATCCTACATTGCCACTGCATGTTCCCTGACCTCCCCATGCTGACCACCCCGCGGTGCTTTTCTAAATCCTACATTGCCACTCACTGCCTACCCTAATACAGACCCTCCGATTCACACCACCCCGTGATGTTTTTCTCACTCCTACTAGTGAATGTAATGTAACACACACCCATACAATGTGCAACACCCCGCAATGTTTTTCAGAAACCTATCCTACATTGCCACTGCATGTTCCCTGACCTTCCTATGCTGACCAAACCGCGGTGATTTTCTCCATCCTACATTGCCACTCACTGCCTATCCTAATTCAGACCCTCCGATTCACACCACCCCATGATGTTTTTCTCACTCCTACTAGTGAATGTAATGTAACACACACCCATACAATGCGCACCACCCCGTGATGTTTTTCTCACTCCTACTAGTGAATGTAATGTAACACACACCCATACAATCCACACCACCCCGTGATGTTTTTCTCACTCCTACTAGTGAATGTAATGTAACACACACCCATACAATGCGCACCACTCCGTGAAGTTTTTCTCACTCCTACTAGTTAATGTAATGTAACACACACCCATACAATGTGCACCACCACGTGATGTTTTTCTCACTCCTACTAGTGAATGTAATGTAACACACACCCATACAATGTACACCTCGCTGCGATGTTTTTCAGAAACCTATCCTACATTGCCACTGCATGTTCCCTGACCTCCCCATGCTGACCACCCCGCGGTGCTTTTCTCCATCCTACATTGATACTCACTGCCTATTCTAATTCAGACCCTCTGATTCACACCACCCCGTGATGTTTTTCTCACTCCTAGTAGTGAATGTAATGTAACACACACCCATACAATGCGCACCACAACGTGATGTTTTTCTCACTCCTACTAGTGAATGTAATGTAACACACAGCCATACAATGCACACCACCCAGCGATGTTTTTCAGAAACCTATCCTACATTGCCACTGCATGTTCCCTGACCTCCACATGCTGACCACACCGCGGTGCTTTTCTCCATCCTACATTGCCACTCACTGCCTATCTTAATTCAGACCCTCCGATTCACACCACCCTGTGATGTTCTTCTCACTCTTACTTGTGCATGTAATGTAACACACACCAATATAATGCGCACCACACCGCGATGGTTTTCAGAATCCTATCCTACATTGCCACTGCATGTTCCCTGACCTCCCCATGCTGACCACCCCGCAGTGCTTTTCTCCCTCCTACATAGCCACTCACTGCCTATCCTAATTCAGACCCTCCGATTCACACCACCCCATGATGTTTTTCTCACTCCTACTAGTGAATGTAATGTAACACACACCCATACAATGCGCACCACCCCGTGATATTTTTATCACTCTTACTAGTGAATGTAATGTAACACACACCCATACAATGCGCACCACCCGGCGATGTTTTTCAGAAAACTATCCTACATTGCCACTGCATGTTCACTAACCTCCCCATGATGACCACCCCGCGGTGCTTTTGTCCATCCTACATTGCCTCTCACTGCCTATCCTAATTCAGACCTTCCGATTCACACCACCCCGTGATGTTTTTCTCAATCCTACTAGTGAATGTAATGTAACACACACCCATACAATGCGCACCACCCCGTGATGTTTTTCTCACTGCTACTAGTGAATGTAATGTTACACACACCCACACAATATGCACCACCCCGCGATGTTTTTCAGAAACCTATCCTACATTGCCACTGCATGTTACCTGACCTCCCCATGCTGACCAACCCGCGGTGCTTTTCTAAATCCTACATTGCCACTCACTGCCTACCCTAATACAGACCCTCCGATTCACACCACTCCGTGATGTTTTTCTCACTCCTACTAGTGAATGTAATGTAACACACACCCATACAATGCGCACCACCCCGTGATATTTTTATCACTCTTACTAGTGAATGTAATGTAACACACACCCATACAATGCGCACCACCCGGCGATGTTTTTCAGAAAACTATCCTACATTGCCACTGCATGTTCACTGACCTCCCCATGCTGACCACCCCGCGGTGCTTTTGTCCATCCTACATTGCCTCTCACTGCCTATCCTAATTCAGACCTTCCGATTCACACCACCCCGTGATGTTTTTCTCACTCCTACTAGTGAATGTAATGTAACACACACCCATACAATGCGCACCACACCGTGATGTTTTTCTCACTGCTACTAGTGAATGTAATGTAACACACACCCATACAATATGCACCACCCCGCGATGTTTTTCAGAAACCTATCCTACATTGCCACTGCATGTTCCCTGACCTCCCCATGCTGACCACCCCGCGGTGCTTTTCTAAATCCTACATTGCCACTCACTGCCTACCCTAATACAGACCCTCCGATTCACACCACCCCGTGATGTTTTTCTCACTCCTACTTGTGAATGTAATGTAACACACACCAATACAATGCGCACCACACCGCGATGGTTTTCAGAATCCTATCCTACATTGCCACTGCATGTTCCCTGACCTCCCCATGCTGACCACCCCGCAGTGCTTTTCTCCCTCCTACATAGCCACTCACTGCCTATCCTAATTCAGACCCTCCGATTCACACCACCCCATGATGTTTTTCTCCCTCCTACTAGTGAATGTAATGTAACACACACCCATACAATGCGCACCACCCCGTGATATTTTTATCACTCTTACTAGTGAATGTAATGTAACACACACCCATACAATGCGCACCACCCGGCGATGTTTTTCAGAAAACTATCCTATATTGGCACTGCATGTTCACTGACCTCCCCATGCTGACCACCCCGCGGTGCTTTTGTCCATCCTACATTGCCTCTCACTGCCTATCCTAATTCAGTCCTTACGATTCACACCAGCCCGTGATGTTTTTCTCAATCCTACTAGTGAATGTAATGTAACACACACCCATACAATGCGCACCACCCCGTGATGTTTTTCTCACTGCTACTAGTGAATGTAATGTAACACACACCCATACAATATGCACCACCCCGCGATGTTTTTCAGAAACCTATCCTACATTGCCACTGCATGTTCCCTGACCTCCCCATGCTGACCACCCCGCTGTGCTTTTCTAAATCCTACATTGCCACTCACTGCCTACCCTGATACAGACCCTCCGATTCACACCACCCCGTGATGTTTTTCTCACTCCTACTAGTGAATGTAATGTAACACACACATATACAATGTGCACCACCCCGCGATGTTTTTCAGAAACCTATCCTACATTGCCACTGCATGTTCCCTGACCTCCCTATGCTGACCACACCGCGGTGCTTTTCTCCATCCTACATTGCCACTCACTGCCTATCCTAATTCAGACCCTCCGATTCACACCACCCCATGATGCTTTTCTCACTCCTACTAGTGAATGTAATGTAACACACACCCATACAATGCGCACCACCCCGTGATGTTTTTCTCACTCCTACTAGTGAATGTAATGTAACACACACCCATACAATATGCACCACCCCGCGATGTTTTTCTCACTCCTACTAGTGAATGTAATGTAACACACACCCATACAATGCGCACCACTCCGTGATGTTTTTCTCACTCCTACTAGTTAATGTAATGTAACACACACCCATACAATGTGCACCACCACGTGATGTTTTTCTCACTCCTACTAGTGAATGTACTGTAACACACACCCATACAATGCGCACCACCCGGCGATGTTTTTCAGAAACCTATCCTACATTGCCACTGCATGTTCCCTCACCTCCCCATTCTGACCAACCTGCGATGCTTTTCTCTATCCTACATTACTACTCACTGCCTATCCTAATTCAGACCCTCCGATTCACACCACCCCGTGATGTTTTTCTCACTCCTAGTAATGAATATAATGTATCACACACCCATACAATGCGAACCACCCCGTGATGTTTTTCTCACTCCTACTAGTGAATATAATGTAACACACACCCATACAATGCGCACCACCCCGCGATGTTTTTCAGAAACCTATCCTACATTGCCACTGCATGTTCCCTGACCTCACCATGCTGACCACCCCGCGGTGCTTTTCTCCATCCTACATTGCCACTCACTGCCTATCCTAATTCAGACCGTCCGATTCACACCACCCCGTGATGTTTTTCTAACTCCTACTAGTGAATGTGATGTAACACACACCCATACAATGCACACACCCCTTGATGTTTTTCTCACTCCTACTAGTGAATGTAATGTAACACACACCCATACAATGCGCACCACGCCGTGATATTTTTATCACTCTTACTAGTGAATGTAATGTAACACACACCCATACAATGCGCACCACCCGGCGATGTTTTTCAGAAAACTATCCTACATTGCCACTGCATGTTCACTGACCTCCCCATGCTGACCACCCCGCGGTGCTTTTGTCCATCCTACATTGCCTCTCACTGCCTATCCTAATTCAGACCTTCCGATTCACACCACCCCGTGATGTTTTTCTCACTCCTACTAGTGAATGTAATGTAACACACACCCATACAATGCGCACCACACCGTGATGTTTTTCTCACTGCTACTAGTGAATGTAATGTAACACACACCCATACAATATGCACGACCCCGCGATGTTTTTCAGAAACCTATCCTACATTGCCACTGCATGTTCCCTGACCTCCCCATGCTGACCACCCCGCGGTGCTTTTCTAAATCCTACATTGCCACTCACTGCCTACCCTAATACAGACCCTCCGATTCACACCACCCCGTGATGTTTTTCTCACTCCTACTTGTGAATGTAATGTAACACAAACCAATACAATGCGCACCACACCGCGATGGTTTTCAGAATCCTATCCTACATTGCCACTGCATGTTCCCTGACCTCCACATGCTGACCACCCCACAGTGCTTTTCTCCCTCCTACATAGCCACTCACTGCCTATCCTAATTCAGACACTCCGATTCACACCACCCCATGATGTTTTTCTCACTCCTACTAGTGAATGTAATGTAACACACACCCATACAATGCGCACCTCCCCGTGATATTTTTATCACTCTTACTAGTGAATGTAATGTAACACACACCCATACAATGCGCACCACCCGGCGATGTTTTTCAGAAAACTATCCTACATTGCCACTGCATGTTAACTGACCTCCCCATGCTGACCACCCCGCGGTGCTTTTGTCCATCCTACATTGCCTCTCACTGCCTATCCTAATTCAGACCTTCCGATTCACACCACCCCGTGATGTTTTTCTCACTCCTACTAGTGAATGTAATGTAACACACACCCATACAATGCGCACCACACCGTGATGTTTTTCTCACTGCTACTAGTGAATGTAATGTAACACACACCCATACAATATGCACCACCCCGCGATGTTTTTCAGAAACGTATCCTACATTGCCACTGCATGTTCCCTGACCTCCCCATGCTGACCACCCCGCGGTGCTTTTCTAAATCCTACATTGCCACTCACTGCCTACCCTAATACAGACCCTCCGATTCACACCACCCCGTGATGTTTTTCTCACTCCTACTTGTGAATGTAATGTAACACACACCAATACAATGCGCACCACACCGCGATGGTTTTCAGAATCCTATCCTACATTGCCACTGCATGTTCCCTGACCTCCCCATGCTGACCACCCCGCAGTGCTTTTCTCCCTCCTACATAGCCACTCACTGCCTATCCTAATTCAGACCCTCCGATTCACACCACCCCATGATGTTTTTCTCACTCCTACTAGTGAATGTAATGTAACACACACGCACACAATGCGCACCACCCCGTGATATTTTTATCACTCTTACTAGTGAATGTAATGTAACACACACCCATACAATGCGCACCACCCGGCGATGTTTTTCAGAAAACTATCCTACATTGGCACTGCATGTTCACTGACCTCCCCATGCTGACCACCCCCGGTGCTTTTGTCCATCCTACATTGCCTCTCACTGCCTATCCTAATTCAGACCTTCCGATTCACACCACCCCGTGATGGTTTTCTCAATCCTAGTAGTGAATGTAATGTAACACACACCCATACAATGCGCACCACCCCGTGATGTTTTTCTCACTGCTACTAGTGAATGTAATGTAACACACACCCATACAATATGCACCACCCCGCGATGTTTTTCAGAAACCTATCCTACATTGCCACTGCATGTTCCCTGACCTCCCCATGCTGACCACCCCGCGGTGCTTTTCTAAATCCTACATTGCCACTCACTGCCTACCCTAATACAGACCCTCCGATTCACACCACCCCGTGATGTTTTTCTCACTCCTACTAGTGAATGTAATGTAACACACACCCATACAATGTGCACCACCCCGCGATGTTTTTCTCACTGCTACTAGTGAATGTAATGTAACACACACCCATACAATATGCACCACCCCGCGATGTTTTTCAGAAACCTATCCTACATTGCCACTGCATGTTCCCTGACCTCCCCATGCTGACCACCCCGCGGTGCTTTTCTAAATCCTACATTGCCACTCACTGCCTACCCTAATACAGACCCTCCGATTCACACCACCCCGTGATGTTTTTCTCACTCCTACTAGTGAATGTAATGTAACACACACCCATACAATGTGCAACACCCCGCAATGTTTTTCAGAAACCTATCCTACATTGCCACTGCATGTTCCCTGACCTTCCTATGCTGACCAAACCGCGGTGATTTTCTCCATCCTACATTGCCACTCACTGCCTATCCTAATTCAGACCCTCCGATTCACACCACCCCATGATGTTTTTCTCACTCCTACTAGTGAATGTAATGTAACACACACCCATACAATGCGCACCACCCCGTGATGTTTTTCTCACTCCTACTAGTGAATGTAATGTAACACACACCCATACAATCCACACCACCCCGTGATGTTTTTCTCACTCCTACTAGTGAATGTAATGTAACACACACCCATACAATGCGCACCACTCCGTGAAGTTTTTCTCACTCCTACTAGTTAATGTAATGTAACACACACCCATACAATGTGCACCACCACGTGATGTTTTTCTCACTCCTACTAGTGAATGTAATGTAACACACACCCATACAATGTACACCTCGCTGCGATGTTTTTCAGAAACCTATCCTACATTGCCACTGCATGTTCCCTGACCTCCCCATGCTGACCACCCCGCGGTGCTTTTCTCCATCCTACATTGATACTCACTGCCTATTCTAATTCAGACCCTCTGATTCACACCACCCCGTGATGTTTTTCTCACTCCTAGTAGTGAATGTAATGTAACACACACCCATACAATGCGCACCACAACGTGATGTTTTTCTCACTCCTACTAGTGAATGTAATGTAACACACAGCCATACAATGCACACCACCCAGCGATGTTTTTCAGAAACCTATCCTACATTGCCACTGCATGTTCCCTGACCTCCACATGCTGACCACACCGCGGTGCTTTTCTCCATCCTACATTGCCACTCACTGCCTATCTTAATTCAGACCCTCCGATTCACACCACCCTGTGATGTTCTTCTCACTCTTACTTGTGCATGTAATGTAACACACACCAATATAATGCGCACCACACCGCGATGGTTTTCAGAATCCTATCCTACATTGCCACTGCATGTTCCCTGACCTCCCCATGCTGACCACCCCGCAGTGCTTTTCTCCCTCCTACATAGCCACTCACTGCCTATCCTAATTCAGACCCTCCGATTCACACCACCCCATGATGTTTTTCTCACTCCTACTAGTGAATGTAATGTAACACACACCCATACAATGCGCACCACCCCGTGATATTTTTATCACTCTTACTAGTGAATGTAATGTAACACACACCCATACAATGCGCACCACCCGGCGATGTTTTTCAGAAAACTATCCTACATTGCCACTGCATGTTCACTAACCTCCCCATGATGACCACCCCGCGGTGCTTTTGTCCATCCTACATTGCCTCTCACTGCCTATCCTAATTCAGACCTTCCGATTCACACCACCCCGTGATGTTTTTCTCAATCCTACTAGTGAATGTAATGTAACACACACCCATACAATGCGCACCACCCCGTGATGTTTTTCTCACTGCTACTAGTGAATGTAATGTTACACACACCCACACAATATGCACCACCCCGCGATGTTTTTCAGAAACCTATCCTACATTGCCACTGCATGTTACCTGACCTCCCCATGCTGACCAACCCGCGGTGCTTTTCTAAATCCTACATTGCCACTCACTGCCTACCCTAATACAGACCCTCCGATTCACACCACTCCGTGATGTTTTTCTCACTCCTACTAGTGAATGTAATGTAACACACACCCATACAATGCGCACCACCCCGTGATATTTTTATCACTCTTACTAGTGAATGTAATGTAACACACACCCATACAATGCGCACCACCCGGCGATGTTTTTCAGAAAACTATCCTACATTGCCACTGCATGTTCACTGACCTCCCCATGCTGACCACCCCGCGGTGCTTTTGTCCATCCTACATTGCCTCTCACTGCCTATCCTAATTCAGACCTTCCGATTCACACCACCCCGTGATGTTTTTCTCACTCCTACTAGTGAATGTAATGTAACACACACCCATACAATGCGCACCACACCGTGATGTTTTTCTCACTGCTACTAGTGAATGTAATGTAACACACACCCATACAATATGCACCACCCCGCGATGTTTTTCAGAAACCTATCCTACATTGCCACTGCATGTTCCCTGACCTCCCCATGCTGACCACCCCGCGGTGCTTTTCTAAATCCTACATTGCCACTCACTGCCTACCCTAATACAGACCCTCCGATTCACACCACCCCGTGATGTTTTTCTCACTCCTACTTGTGAATGTAATGTAACACACACCAATACAATGCGCACCACACCGCGATGGTTTTCAGAATCCTATCCTACATTGCCACTGCATGTTCCCTGACCTCCCCATGCTGACCACCCCGCAGTGCTTTTCTCCCTCCTACATAGCCACTCACTGCCTATCCTAATTCAGACCCTCCGATTCACACCACCCCATGATGTTTTTCTCCCTCCTACTAGTGAATGTAATGTAACACACACCCATACAATGCGCACCACCCCGTGATATTTTTATCACTCTTACTAGTGAATGTAATGTAACACACACCCATACAATGCGCACCACCCGGCGATGTTTTTCAGAAAACTATCCTATATTGGCACTGCATGTTCACTGACCTCCCCATGCTGACCACCCCGCGGTGCTTTTGTCCATCCTACATTGCCTCTCACTGCCTATCCTAATTCAGTCCTTACGATTCACACCAGCCCGTGATGTTTTTCTCAATCCTACTAGTGAATGTAATGTAACACACACCCATACAATGCGCACCACCCCGTGATGTTTTTCTCACTGCTACTAGTGAATGTAATGTAACACACACCCATACAATATGCACCACCCCGCGATGTTTTTCAGAAACCTATCCTACATTGCCACTGCATGTTCCCTGACCTCCCCATGCTGACCACCCCGCTGTGCTTTTCTAAATCCTACATTGCCACTCACTGCCTACCCTGATACAGACCCTCCGATTCACACCACCCCGTGATGTTTTTCTCACTCCTACTAGTGAATGTAATGTAACACACACATATACAATGTGCACCACCCCGCGATGTTTTTCAGAAACCTATCCTACATTGCCACTGCATGTTCCCTGACCTCCCTATGCTGACCACACCGCGGTGCTTTTCTCCATCCTACATTGCCACTCACTGCCTATCCTAATTCAGACCCTCCGATTCACACCACCCCATGATGCTTTTCTCACTCCTACTAGTGAATGTAATGTAACACACACCCATACAATGCGCACCACCCCGTGATGTTTTTCTCACTCCTACTAGTGAATGTAATGTAACACACACCCATACAATATGCACCACCCCGCGATGTTTTTCTCACTCCTACTAGTGAATGTAATGTAACACACACCCATACAATGCGCACCACTCCGTGATGTTTTTCTCACTCCTACTAGTTAATGTAATGTAACACACACCCATACAATGTGCACCACCACGTGATGTTTTTCTCACTCCTACTAGTGAATGTAATGTAACACACACCCATACAATGTACACCTCACTGCGATGTTTTTCAGAAACCTATCCTACATTGCCACTGCATGTTCCCTGACCTCCCCATGCTGACCACCCCGCGGTGATTTTCTCCATCCTACATTGCCACTCACTGCCTATTCTAATTCAGACCCTCTGATTCACACCACCCCGTGATGTTTTTCTCACTCCTAGTAGTGAATGTAATGTAACACACACCAATACCATGCGCACCACACCGTGATGTTTTTCTCACTGCTACTAGTGAATGTAATGTAACACACACCCATACAATATGCACCACCACGCGATGTTTTTCAGAAACCTATCCTACATTGCCACTGCATGTTCCCTGACCTCCCCATGCTGACCACCCCGCGGTGCTTTTCTAAATCCTACATTTCCACTCACTGCCTACCCTAATACAGACCCTCCGATTCACACCACCCCGTGATGTTTTTCTCACTCCTACTTGTGAATGTAATGTAACACACACCAATACAATGCGCACCACACCGCGATGGTTTTCAGAATCCTATCCTACATTGCCACTGCATGTTCCCTGACCTCCCCATGCTGACCACCCCGCAGTGCTTTTCTCCCTCCTACATAGCCACTCACTGCCTATCCTAATTCAGACCCTCCGATTCACACCACCCCATGATGTTTTTCTCACTCCTACTAGTGAATGTAATGTAACACACACCCATACAATGCGCACCACCCCGTGATATTTTTATCACTCTTATTAGTGAATGTAATGTAACACACACCCATACAATGCGCACCACCCGGCGATGTTTTTCAGAAAACTATCAAACATTGCCACTGCATGTTCACTGACCTCCCCATGATGACCACCCCGCGGTGCTTTTGTCCATCCTACATTGCCTCTCACTGCCTATCCTAATTCAGACCTTCCGATTCATACCACCCCGTGATGTTTTTCTCACTCCTACTAGTGAATGTAATGTAACACACACCCATACAATGCGCACCACACCGTGATGTTTTTCTCACTGCTACTAGTGAATGTAATGTAACACACACCCATACAATATGCACCACCCCGCGATGTTTTTCAGAAACCTATCCTACATTGCCACTGCATGTTCCCTGACCTCCCCATGCAGACCAACCCGCGGTGCTTTTCTAAATCCTACAGTGCCACTCACTGCCTACCCTAATACAGACCCTCCGATTCACACCACCCCGTGATGTTTTTCTCACTCCTACTAGTGAATGTAATGTAACACACACCCATACAATGTGCACCACCCCGCGATGTTTTTCAGAAACCTATCCTACATTGCCACTGCATGTTCCCTGACCTCCCCAAACTGACCACCCCGCGGTGCTTTTCTCCATCCTACATTGCCACTCACTGCCTGTCCTAATTCAGACCCTCTGATTCACACCACCCCGTGATGTTTTTCTCACTCCTACTAGTGAATGTAATGTAACACACACCCATACAATGCGCCCACCCCGTGATGTTTTTCTCACTCCTACTAGTGAATGTAATGTAACAGACAACCATACAATCCGCACCATCCCGTGATGGTTTTCTCACTCCTACTAGTTAATGTAATGTAACACACACCCACACAATGCGCACCACCCCGTGACGTTTTTCAGAAAACTATCCTACATTGCCACTGCATGTTCCCGGACCTCCCCATGCTGACCACCCCGCGGTGCTTTTCTCCATCCTACATTGCCACTCACTGCCTATCCTAATTCAAACCCTCCGATTCACACCACCCCGTGATGTTTTTCTCCCTCCTACTATTGAATGAAATGTAACAAACACCCATACAATGCGCACCACCCCGCGATGTTTTTCAGAAACCTATCCTACATTGCCACTGCATGTTCCCTGACATCCCAATGCTGACCACCCCGCGGTGCTTTTCTCCATCCTACATTGCCACTCACTGCCTCTCCTAATTCAGACACTCGGATTCAACCACCCTGTGATGTTTTTCTCACTCCGACAAGTGAATGTAATGTAACACACACCCATACAATGCGCACCACCCCGCGATGTTTTTCAGAAACCAATCCTACATTGTCACTGCATGTTCCCTGACTTCCCCATGCTGACCACCCCGCAGTGCTTTTCTCCATCCTACATTGCCACTCACTGCCTATCCTAATTCAGACCCTCCGATTCACACCACCCCGTGATGTTTTTCTCACTCCTACTAGTGAATGTAATGTAACACACACCCATACAATGTGCACCACCCCGCGATGATTTTCAAAAACCTATCCTACATTGCCACTGCATGTTCCCTGACTTCCCCATGCTGACCACCCCGCGTTGCTTTTCTCCATCCTACATTGCCACTCACTGACTATCCTAATTCAGACTCTCTGATTCACACCACCCCGTGATGTTTTTCTCACTCCTACTGGTGAATGTAATATAACACACACCCACACAATGCGTCCCACCCCGTGATGTTTTTCTCACTCCTACTAGTGAATGTAATGTAACACACACCCATACAATGAGCACCACCCCGCGATGTTTTTCCGAAAACTATCGAACATTACCACTGCATGTTCCCTGACCTCCCATGCTGACCACCCCGCGGTGCTTTTCTCCATCCTACATTGCCACTCACTGCCTATCCTAATTCAGACCGTCCGATTCACACCACCCCGTGATATTTTTCTCACTCCTAATAGTGAATGTAATGTAACACACACCAATACAATGCGCACCACCCCGCGATGGTTTTCAGAATCCTATCCTACATTGCCACTGCATTTTCCCTGACCTCCCCATGCTGACCACCCCGCAGTGCTTTTCTCTCTCCTACATTGCCACTCACTGCCTATCCTAATTCAGACCCTCCGATTCACACCACCCCGTGATGTTTTTCTCACTCCTACTAGTGAATGTAATGTAACACACACCCATACAATGCGCACCACTCTGTGATATTTTTATCACTCTTACTAGTGAATGTAATGTAACACACACCCATACAATGCGCACCACCCCGCGATGTTTTTCAGAAACCAATCCTACATTGCCACTGCATGTTCCCTGACTTCCCCATGCTGACCACTACGCGGTGCTTTTCTCCATCCTACATTGCCATTCACTGCCTATCCTAATTCAGACTCTGATTCACACCACCCCGTGATGTTTTTCTCACTCCTACAAGTGAATGTAATGTAACACACACCCATACAATGCGCACCACCCCGCGATGTTTTTCCGAAAACTATCCTACATTACCACTGCATGTTCCCTGACCTCCCCATGCTGACCACCCCGCGGTGCTTTTCTCCATCCTTCATTGCCACTCACTGCCTATCCTAATTCAGATGCTCCGATTCACACCACCCCGTGATATTTTTCTTACTCCTACTAGTGAATGTAATGTAACACACACCCATACAATGTGCACCACCCCGCGATGTTTTTCAGAGTCCTATCCTACATTGCCACTGCATGTTCCCTGACCTCCCCATGCTGACAACCCGGCGGTGCTTTTCTCCATCACACATTGCCACTCACTGCCTATCCTAATTCAGACCCTCCGATTCACACCACCCCGTGAGGTTTTTCTCACTCCTACTAGTGAATGTAATTTAACACACACTCATGAAATGCGCACCACCCAGCGATGTTTTTCAGAATCCTATCCTACATTGCCATTGCATGTTCCCTGACCTCCCCATGCTGACCACCCTTCGTTGCTTTTCTCCATCCTACATTGCCACTCACTGCCTATCCTAATTCAGACCCTCCGATTCTCACCACCCCGTGATGTTTTTCTCACTTCTAATAGTGAATGTAATGTAACACACACCCATACAAGGCGCACCACCCCGCGATGATTTTCAGAAACCTATCCTACATTGCCACTGCATGTTCCCTGACCTCCCCATGCTGACCACACCGCGGTGCTTTTCTCCATCCTACATTGCCACTCACTGCCTATCCTAATTCAGACCCTCCGATTCACACCACCCCATGATGTTTTTCTCACTCCTACTAGTGAATGTAATGTAACACACACCCATACAATGCGCACCACCCCGTGATGTTTTTCTCACTCCTACTAGTGAATGTAATGTAACACACACCCATACAATCCACACCACCCCGTGATGTTTTTCTCACTCCTACTAGTGAATGTAATGTAACACACACCCATACAATGCGCACCACTCCGTGATGTTTTTCTCACTCCTACTAGTTAACGTAATGTAACACACACCCATACAATGTGCACCACCACGTGATGTTATCCTCACTCCTACTAGTGAATGTAATGTAACACACACCCTACAATGTACACCTCGCTGCGATGTTTTTCAGAAACCCATCCTACATTGCCACTGCATGTTCCCTGATCTCCCCATGCTGACCACCCCGCGGTGCTTTTCTGAATCCTACATTGGCACTCACTGCCTATCCTAATTCAGACCCTCTGATTCACACCACCCCGTGATGTTTTTCTCACTCCTAGTAGTGAATGTAATGTAACACACACCCATACAATGCGCACCACAACGTGATGTTTTTCTCACTCCTACTAGTGAATGTAATGTAACACACACCCATAAAATGTGCACCACCCCGCGATGTTTTTCAGAAACCTATCGTATATTGCCACTGCATGTTCCCTGACCTCCCCATGCTGACCACCCCGTGGTGCTTTTCTCCATCCTACATTGCCACTCTATGCGTATCCTAATTCAGATGCTCCGATTCACACCACCCCGTGATATTTTTCTCACTCCTACTAGTGAATGTAATGTAACACACACCCATACAATGCGCACCACCCCGCGATGTTTTTCAGAATCCTATCCTACATTGCCACTGCATGTTCCCTGACCTCCCCATGCTGACCACCCCGTGGTGCTTTTCTCTATCCTATATTGCCACTCACTGCCTATCCTAATTCAGACCCTCCGATACACACCACCCCGTGATGTTTTTCTCACTCCTAATAGTGAATGTAATTTAACACACACCCATACAATGCGCACCACCCGGCGATGTTTTTCAGAAACCTATCCTACATTGCCACTGCATGTTCCATCACCTCCCCATGCTGACCAACCTGCGATGCTTTTCTCTATCCTACATTACTACTCACTGCCTATCCTAATTCAGACCCTCCTATTCACACCACCCCGTGATGTTTTTCTCACTCCTAGTAATGAATATAATGTATCACACACCCATACAATGCGAACCACCCCGTGATGTTTTTCTCACTCCTACTAGTGAATATAATGTAACACACACTCATACAATGCGCACCACCCCGCGATGTTTTTCAGAAACCAATCCTACATTGCCACTGCATGTTCCCTGACCTCACCATGCTGACCACCCCGCGGTGCTTTTCTCCATCCTACATTGCCACTCACTGCCTATCCTAATTCAGACCGTCCGATTCACACCACCCTGTGATGTTTTTCTAACTCCTACTAGTGAATGTGATGTAACACACACCCATACAATGCACACCCCCCTTGATGTTTTTCTCACTCCTACTAGTGAATGTAATGTAACACACACCCATACAATGCGCACCACCCCGTGATATTTTTATCACTCTTACTAGTGAATGTAATGTAACACACACCCATACAATGCGCACCACCCGGCGATGTTTTTTAGAAAACTATCCTACATTGCCACTGCATGTTCACTGACCTCCCCATGCTGACCACCCCGCGGTGCTTTTGTCCATCCTACATTGCCTCTCACTGCCTATCCTAATTCAGACCTTCCGATTCACACCACCCCGTGATGTTTTTCTCACTCCTACTAGTGAATGTAATGTAACACACACCCATACAATGCGCACCACACCGTGATGTTTTTCTCACTGCTACTAGTGAATGTAATGTAACACACACCCATACAATATGCACCACCCCGCGATGTTTTTCAGAAACCTATCCTACATTGCCACTGCATGTTCCCTGACCTCCCCATGCTGACCACCCCGCGGTGCTTTTCTAAATCCTACATTGCCACTCACTGCCTACCCTAATACAGACCCTCCGATTCACACCACCCCGTGATGTTTTTCTCACTCCTACTTGTGAATGTAATGTAACACACACCAATAAAATGCGCACCACACAGCGATGGTTTTCAGAATCCTATCCTACATTGCCACTGCATGTTCCCTGACCTCCCCATGCTAACCACCCCGCAGTGCTTTTCTCCCTCCTACATAGCCACTCACTGCCTATCCTAATTCAGACCCTCCGATTCACACCACCCCATGATGTTTTTCTCACTCCTACAAGTGAATGTAATGTAACACACACCCATACAATGCGCACCACCCCGTGATATTTTTATCACTCTTACTAGTGAATGTAATGTAACACACACCCATACAATGCGCACCACCCGGCGATGTTTTTCATAAAACTATCCTACATTGGCACTGCATGTTCACTGACCTCCCCATGCTGACCACCCCACGGTGCTTTTGTCCATCCTACATTGCCTCTCACTGCCTATCCTAATTCAGACCTTCCGATTCACACCACCCCGTGATGTTTTTCTCAATCCTACTAGTGAATGTAATGTAACACACACCCATACAATGCGCACCACCCCGTGATGTTTTTCTCACTGCTACTAGTGAATGTAATGTAACACACACCCATACAATATGCACCACCCCGCGATGTTTTTCAGAAACCTATCCTACATTGCCACTGCATGTTCCCTGACCTCCCCATGCTGACCAACCCGCGGTGCTTTTCTAAATCCTACATTGCCACTCACTGCCTACCCTAATACAGACCCTCCGATTCACACCACCCCGTGATGTTTTTCTCACTCCTACTAGTGAATGTAATGTAACACACACCCATACAATGTGCACCACCCCGCGATGTTTTTCAGAAACCTATCCTACATTGCCACTGCATTTTCCCTGACCTCCCCAAACTGACCACCCCGCGGTGCTTTTCTCCATCCTACATTTCCACTCACTGCCTATCCTAATTCAGACCCTCTGATTCACACCACCCCGTGATGATTTTCTCACTCCTACTAGTGAATGTAATGTAACACACACCCATACAATGCGCCCACCCCGTGATGTTATTCTCACTCCTATTAGTGAATGTAATGTAACACACAAGCATACAATCCGCACCACCCCTTGATGGTTTTCTCACTCCTACTAGTTAATATAATGTAACACACACCCACACAATGCGCACCACCCCGTGACGTTTTTCAGAAAACTATCCTACATTGCCACTGCATGTTCCCGGAATTCCCCATGCTGACCACCCCGCGGTGCTTTTCTCCATCCTACATTGCCACTCACTGCCTATCCTAATTCATACCCTCCGATTCACACCACCCCGTGATGTTTTTCTCACTCCTACTAGTGAATGTAATGTAACACACACCTATACAATGCGCACCACCACGCGATGTTTTTCAGCAACCTATCCTACATTGCCATTGTATGTTCCCTGACCTCCCCATGCTGACCACCCCGCGGTGCTTTTCTCCATCCTACATTGCCACTCACTGCCTATCCTAATTCTAACCCTCCGATTCACACCACCCCGTGATGTTTTTCTCCCTGCTACTATTGAATGAAATGTAACAAACACCCATACAATGCGCACCACCCCGCGATGTTTTTCAGAAACCTATCCTACATTGCCACTGCATGTTCCCTGACATCACCATGCTGACCACCCCGCGGTGCTTTTCTCCATCCTACATTGCCACTCACTGATTCTCCTAATTCAGACACTCGGATTCACCCCACCCTGTGATGTTTTTCTCACTCCTACAAGTGAATGTAATGTAACACACACCCACACAATGCGTCCCACCCCGTGATGTTTTTCTCTCTCCTACTAGTGAATATAATGTAACACACAACCATACAATCTGCACCACCCTGTGATGTTTTTCTCACTCCTACTAGTTAATGTAATGTAACACACACCCATACAATGCGCACAACCCCGTGATGTTTTTCAGAAACCTATCCTACATTGCCACTGCTTGTTCCCTGACCTCCCCATGCTGACCACCCCGCGGTGCTTTTCTCCATCCTACATTGCCACTCACTGCCTATCCTAATTCAGAACCTCCGATTCACACCACCCCGTGATGTTTTTCTCACTCCTACTAGTGAATGTAATGTAACACACACCCATACAAAGCGCACCACCCCGCGATGTTTTTCTCACTCCTTCTAGTGAATGTAATGTAACACACACCCATACAATGCGCTCAACCCCGCGATGTTTTTCTCACTCCTACTAGTGAATGTAATGTAACACACACCCATACAATGCGCACCTCCCCGCGATGTTTTTCAGAAACCTATCCTACATTGCCACTGCATGTTCCCTGACCTCCCCATGCTGACCACCACGCGGTGCTTTTCTCCATCCTACATTGCCACTCACTGCCTATCCTAATTCAGACCCTCCGATTCACACCACCCGTGATGTTTTTCTCACTCCTACAAGTGAATGTAATGTAACACACACCCATACAATGCGAACCACCCCGTGATGTTTTTCTCACTCCTACTAGTGAATGTAATGTAACACACACCCATACAATGCGCACCACCCCGCGATGTTTTTCAGAAACCTATCCTACATTACCACTGCATGTTCCCTGACCTCCCCATGCTGACTACCCCGCGGTGCTTTTCTCCATCCAACATTGCCACTCACTGCCTATCCTAATTCAGACCGTCCGATTCACACCACCCCGTGATATTTTTCTCACTCCTACTAGTGAATGTAATGTAACACACACCCATACAATGCGCACCACACCGTGATGTTTTTCTCACTCCTACTAGTGAATGTAATGAAACACAACTCAAAAAATGCACACCACCCCGTGAGGTTTTTCTCACTCCTACTATTGAATGTAATTTAACACACACCCATAAAATGCGCACCACCCGGCAATGTTTTTCAGAATCCTATTCTATATTTTCATTGCATGTTCCCTGACCTCCCCATGCTGAACACCCTTCGTTGCTTTTCTCCATCCTACATTGCCACTCACTGCCTATCCTAATTCAGACCCTCCGATTCACACCACCCCATGATGTTTTTCTCACTCCTACTAGTGAATGTAATGTAACACACACCCATACAATGCGCACCACCCCGTGATGTTTTTCTCACTCCTACTAGTGAATGTAATGTAACACACACCCATACAATCCATACCACCCCGTGATGTTTTTCTCACTCCTACTAGTGAATGTAATGTAACACACACCCATACAATGTACACCTCGCCGCGATGTTTTTCAGAAACCTATCCTACATTGCCACTGCATGTTTCCTGACCTCCCCATGCTGACCAACCCGCGGTGCTTTTCTCCATCCTACATTGCCACTCACTGCCTATGCTAATTCAGACCCTCTGATTCACACCACCCCGTGATGTTTTTCTCACTCCTACTAGTGAATGTAATGTAACACACACCCATACAATGCGCACCACCCCGTGATGTTTTTCTCACTCCTACTAGTGAATGTAATGTAACACACAGCCATACAATGCACACCACCCAGCGATGTTTTTCAGAAACCTATCCTACATTACCACTGCATGTTCCCTAACCTCCCCATGCTGACCACCCCACGGTGCTTTTCTCCATGCTACATTGCCACTCACTGCCTATACTAATTCAGACCCTCCGATTCACACCACCCCGTGATGTTTTTCTCACTCCTACTAGCGAATGTAATGTAACACACACCCATACAATGTGCACCACCCCGCGATGTTTTTCAGAAACCTATCGTATATTGCCACTGCATGTTCCCTGACCTCCCCATGCTGACCACCCCGTGGTGCTTTTCTCCATCCTACATTGCCACTCTCTGCGTATCCTAATTCAGATGCTCCGATTCACACCACCCCGTGATATTTTTCTCACTCCTACTAGTGAATGTAATGTAACACACACCCATACAATGCGCACCACCCCGCGATGTTTTTCAGAATCCTATCCTACATTGCCACTGCATGTTCCCTCACCTCCCCATGCTGACCAACCTGCGATGCTTTTCTCTATCCTACATTACTACTCAGTGCCTATCCTAATTCAGACCCTCCGATTCACACCACCCCGTGATGTTTTTCTCACTCCTAGTAATGAATGTAATGTATCACACACCCATACAATGCGAACCACCCCGTGATGTTTTTCTCACTCCTACTAGTGAATATAATGTAACACACACCCATACAATGCGCACCACCCCGCGATGTTTTTCAGAAACCTATCCTACATTGCCACTGCATGTTCCCTGACCTCACCATGCTGACCACCCCGCGGTGCTTTTCTCCATCCTACATTGCCACTCACTGCCTATCCTAATTCAGACCCTCCGATTCACACGACCGCGTGATGTTTTTCTAACTCCTACTAGTGAATGTAATGTAACACACACCCATACAATTCACACCCCCCTTGATGTTTTTCTCACTCCTACTAGTGAATGTAATGTAACACACACCCATACAATGCGCACCACCCCGCGATGTTTTTCAGAAACTTATCCTACATTGCCACTGCATGTTCCCTTACCTCCCATTGCTGACCACCACGCGGTGCTTTTCTCCATCCTACATTGCCACTCACTGCCTATCCTAATTCAGACCCTCCGATTCACACCACCCCGTGATGTTTTTCTCACTCCAACAAGTGAATGTAATGTAACACAGACCCATACAATGCGCACCACCCCGTGATGTTTTTCTCACTCCTACAAGTGAATGTAATGTAACACACACCCATACAATGCGCACCACCCCGTGATATTTTTATCACTCTTACTAGTGAATGTAATGTAACACACACCCATACAATGCGCACCACCCGGCGATGTTTTTCAGAAAACTATCCTACATTGGCACTGCATGTTCACTGACCTCCCCATGCTGGCCACCCCACGGTGCTTTTGTCCATCCTACATTGCCTCTCACTGCCTATCCTAATTCAGACCTTCCGATTCACACCACCGCGTGATGTTTTTCTCAATCCTACTAGTGAATGTAATGTAACACACACGCATACAATGCGCACCACCCCGTGATGTTTTTCTCACTGCTACTAGTGAATGTAATGTAACACACACCCATACAATATGCACCACCCCGCGATGTTTTTCAGAAACCTATGCTACATTGCCACTGCATGTTCCCTGACCTCCCCATGCTGACCAACCCGCGGTGCTTTTCTAAATCCTACATTGCCACTCACTGCCTACCCTAATACAGACCCTCCGATTCACACCACCCCGTGATGTTTTTCTCACTCCTACTAGTGAATGTAATGTAACACACACCCAAACAATGCGAGCCACCCCGTGATGATTTTCTCACTCCTACTAGTGAATGTAATGTAACACACACCAATACAATGCGCACCACCCCGCGATGTTTTTCAGAAACCTATCCTACTTTGCCACTGCATGTTCCCTGACTTCCCCATGCTGACCACCCCGCGGTGCTTTTCTCCATCCTACATTGCCACTCACTGCCTATCCTAATTCAGACCCTCCGATTCACACCACCCCGTGATGTTTTTCTCACTCCTACTAGTGAAAGTAATGTAACACACACATACAATGCGCACCACCACGCAATGTTTTTCAGAAACCTATCCTACATTGCCACTGCATGTTCCCTGAGCTCCCCATGCTGACCACCCCGCGGTCCTTTTCTCCATCCTACATTGCCACTCACTGCCTATCCTAATTCAGACCCTCCGATTCACACGAACCCGTGATGTTTTTCTCACTCCTACTAGTGAATGTAATGTAACACACACCCATACAATGCGCACCACCCCGCGATGTTTTTCAGAATCCTATCCTACATTGCCACTGCATGTTCCCTGACCTCCCCTTGGTGACCAACCCGCGGTGCTTTTCTCCATCCTACATTTCCACTCACTGCCTATCCTAATTCAGACCCTCCGATTCACACCAACCCGTGATGTTTTTCTCATTCCTACTAGTGAATGTAATGTAAAACACACCCATACAATGCGCACCACCCCGCGATGTTTTTCAGAAATCTATCCTACATTGCCACTGCATGTTCCCTGACCTCCCCATGCTGACCACCCCGCGGTGCTTTTCTCCATCCTACATTGCCTCTCAATGCCTATCCTAATTCAGACCCTCCGATTCACACCACCCCGTGATGTTTTTCTCACTCCTACTAGTGAATGTAATGTAACACACACCCATACAATGCGAACCACCCCGTGATGTTTTTCTCACTCCTACTAGTGAATGTAATGTAACACACACCCATACAATGCGCACCACCCTGCGATGTTTTTCCGAAAACTATCCTACATTACCACTGCATGTTCCCTGACCTCCCCATGCTGACCACCCTGCGGTGCTTTTCTCCATCCTACATTGCCATTCACTGCCTATCCTAATTCAGACCGTCCGATTCACACCACCCCGTGATATTTTTCTCACTCCTACTAGTGAATGTAATGTAACACACACCCATTCAATGCGCACCACACCGTGATGTTTTTCTCACTCCTACTAGTGAATGTAATGAAACATAACCCAAAAAATGCACACCACCCCGCGATGTTTTTCTCACTCCTACTAGTGAATATAATGTAAAACACACCCATACAATGCGCATCACCCCGCGATGCTTTTCAGAAACCTATCCTACATTGCCATTGCATGTTCCGTGACCTCCCCATGCTGACCACCCCGCTGTGCTTTTCTCCATCCTACATTGCCATTCACTGCCTATCCTAATTCAGACCCTCCGATTCACACCACCCCGTGAGGTTTTTCTCACTCCTACTAGTGAATGTAATTTAACACACACCCATAAAATTCGCACCACCCGGCGATCTTTTTCAGAATCCTATCCTACATTGCCATTGCATGTTCCCTGACCTCCCCATGCTGACCACCCTTCGTTGCTTTTCTCCATCCTACATTGCCACTCACTGCCTATCCTAATTCAGACCCTCCGATTCTCACCACCCCGTGATGTTTTTCTCACTCCTAATAGTGAATGTAATGTAACACACACCCATACAAGGCGCACCACCCCGCGATGTTTTTCAGAAACCTATCCTACATTGCCACTGCATGTTCCCTGACCTCCCCATGCTGACCACACCGCGGTGCTTTTCTCCGTCCTACATTGCCACTCACTGCCTATCCTAATTCAGACCCTCCGATTCACACCACCCCATGATGTTTTTCTCACTCCTACTAGTGAATGTAATGTAACACACACCCATACAATGCGCACCACCCCGTGATGTTTTTCTCACTCCTACTAGTGAATGTAATGTAACACACACCCATACAATCCACACCACCCCGTGTTGTTTTTCTCACTCCTACTAGTGAATGAAATGTAACACACACCCATACAATGCGCACAACCCCGCGATGTTTTTCAGAAACCTATCCTACATTGCCACTGCATGTTCCCTGACCTCACCATGCTGACCACCCCACGGTGCTTTTCTCCATCCTACATTGCCACTCACTGCCTATCCTAATTCAGACCGTCCGATTCATACCACCCCGTGATGTTTTTCTAACTCCTACTAGTGAATCAATGTAATGTAACACACACCCATACAATGCACACCCCCCCTTGATGTTTTTCTCACTCCTACTAGTGAATGTAATGTAACACACACCCATACAATGCGCACCACCCCGCGATGTTTTTCAGAAACCTATCCTACATTGCCACTGCATGTTCCCTGACCTCCCATTGCTGACCACCACGCGGTGCTTTTCTCCATCCTACATTGCCACTCACTGCCTATCCTAATTCAGACCCTCCGATTCACACCACCCCGTGATGTTTTTCTCACTCCTACTTGTGAATGTAATGTAACACACACCAATACAATGCGCACCACACCGCGATGTTTTTCAGAAACCTATCCTACATTGCCACTGCATGTTCCCTGACCTCCCCATGCTGACCACCCTGCGGTGCTTTTCTCCATCCTACATTGCCACTCACTGCCTATCCTAATTCAGACCCTCCGCTTCACACCGCCCAGTGATGTTTTTCTCACTCCTACTAGTGAATGTAATGTAACACACACCCATACAATGCGCACCACCACGTGATACTTTTCAGAAAACTATCCTACATTGCCACTGCATGTTCCCTGACTTCCCCAATGCTGACCACCCCGCGGTGCTTTTCTCCATCCTACATTGCCTCTCAATGCCTATCCTAATTCAGACCCTCCGATTCACACCACCCCGTGATGTTTTTCTCACTCCTACTAGTGAATGTAATGTAACACACACCCATACAATGCGAACCACCCCGCGATGTTTTTCTCACTCCTACTAGTGAATGTAATGTAACACACACCCATACAATGCGCACCACCCCGCGATGTTTTTCCGAAAACTATCCTACATTACCACTGCATGTTCCCTGACCTCCCCATGCTGACAACCCCGCGGTGCTTTTCTCCATCCTACATTGCCATTCACTGCCTATCCTAATTCAGACCGTCCGATTCACACCACCCCGTGATATTTTTCTCACTCCTACTAGTGAATGTAATGTAACACACACCCATACAATGCGCATCACCCGGCGATGTTTTTCAGAAACCTATCCTACATTGCCACTGCATGTTCCCTGACCTCCCCATGCTGACCACGCTGCGGTACTTTTCTCCATCCTACATTGCCACTCACTGCCTATCCTAATTCAGATGCTCCGATTCACACCACCCCATGATATTTTTCTCACTCCTACTAGTGAATGTAATGTAACACACACCCATACAATGCGCACCACCCCGGGATGTTTTTCAGAGTCCTATCCTACATTGCCACTGCATGTTCCCTGACCTCCCCATGCTGACAACCCCGCGGTGCTTTTCTCCATCACAAATTGCCACTCACTGCCTATCCTAATTCAGACCCTCCGATTCTCACCACCCCGTGATGTTTTTCTCATTCCTAATAGTGAATGTAATGTAACACACACCCATACAAGGCGCACCACCCCGCGATGTTTTTCAGAAACCTATCCTACATTGCCACTGCATGTTCCCTGACCTCCCCATGCTGACCACCCCGCGGTGCTTTTCTAAATCCTACATTGCCACTCACTGCCTACCCTAATACAGACCCTCCGATTCACACCACCCCGTGATGTTTTTCTCCCTCCTACTAGTGAATGAAATGTAACACACACCCATACAATGCGCACCACCCCGCGATGTTTTTCAGAAACCTATCCTACATTGCCACTGCATGTTCCCTGACATCCCCATGCTGACCACCCCGCGGTGCTTTTCTCCATCCTACATTGCCACTCACTGCCTCTCCTAATTCAGACACTCGGATTCACCCCACCCTGTGATGTTTTTCTCACTCCTACAAGTGAATGTAATGTAACACACACCCACACAATGCGTCCCACCACGTGATGTTTTTGTCTCTCCTACTAGTGAATGTAATGTTACACACAACCATACAATCCGCACCACCCCGTGATGTTTTTCTCACTCCTACTAGTTAATGTAATGTAACACACACCCATACAATGCGCACCACCCCGCGATGTTTTTTAGAAACCTATCCTACATTGCCACTGCATGTTCCCTGACCTCCCCATGCTGACCACCCCGCGGTGCTTTTCTCCATCCTACATTGCCTCTCCTTGCCTATCCTAATTCAGAACCTGCGATTCACACCACCCCGTGATGTTTTTCTCACTCCTACTAGTGAATGTAATGTAACACACACATACAATGCGCACCACCACGCAATGTTTTTCAGAAACCTATCCTACATTGCCACTGCATGTTCACTGACCTCCCCATGCTGACCACCCCGCGGTGCTTTTGTCCATCCTACATTGCCTCTCACTGCCTATCCTAATTCAGACCTTCCGATTCACACCACACCGTGATGTTTTTCTCACTCCTACTAGTGAATGTAATGTAACACACACCCATACAATGCGCACCACACCGTGATGTTTTTCTCACTGCTACTAGTGAATGTAATGTAACACACACCCATACAATATGCACCACCCCGCGATGTTTTTCAGAAACCTATCCTACATTGCCACTGCATGTTCCCTGACCTCCCCATGCTGACCACCCCGCGGTGCTTTTGTCCATCCTACATTGCCTCTCACTGCCTATCCTAATTCAGACCTTCCGATTCACACCACACCGTGATGTTTTTCTCACTCCTACTTGTGAATGTAATGTAACACACACCAATACAATGCGCACCACACAGCGATGGTTTTCAGAATCCTATCCTACATTGCCACTGCATGTTCCCTGACCTCCCCATGCTGACCACCCCGCAGTGCTTTTCTCCCTCCTACATAGCCACTCACTGCCTATCCTAATTCAGACCCTCCGATTCACACCACCCCATGATGTTTTTCTCACTTCTACTAGTGAATGTAATGTAACACACACCCATACAATGCGCACCACCCCGTGATATTTTTATCACTCTTACTAGTGAATGTAATGTAACACACAACCATACAATCCGCACCACCCCGTGATGGTTTTCTCACTCCTACTTGTTAATATAATGTAACACACACCCACACAATGCGCACCACCCCGTGACGTTTTTCAGAAAACTATCCTACATTGCCACTGCATGTTCCCGGACCTCCCCATGCTGACCACCCCGCGGTGCTTTTCTACATCCTACATTGCCACTCACTGCCTATCCTAATTCAAACCCTACGATTCACACCACCCCGTGATGTTTTTCTCCCTCCTACTATTGAATGTAATGTAACACACACCCATACAATGTGCACCACCCCGCGATGTTTTTCAGAAAACTATCCTACATTGCCACTGCATGTTCCCTGACATCCCCATGCTGACCACCCCGCGGTGCTTTTCTCCATCCTACATTGCCACTCACTGCCTCTCCTAATTCAGACACTCGGATTCACCCCACCCTGTGATGTTTTTCTCACTCCTACAAGTGAATGTAATGTAACACACACCCATACAATGCGCACCACCCCGCGATGTTTTTCAGAAACCTATCCTACATTGCCACTGCATGTTCCCTGACTTCCCCATGCTGACCACCCCGCAGTGCTTTTCTCCATCCTACATTGCCACTCACTGCCTATCCTAATTCAGACCCTGCGATTCACACCACCCCGTGATGTTTTTCTCACTCCTACTAGTGAATATAATGTAACACACACCCATACAATGTGCACCACCCCGCGATGATTTTCAAAAACCTATCCTACATTGCCACTGCATGTTCCCTGACTTCCCCATGCTGACCACCCCGCGGTGCTTTTCTCCATCCTACATTGCCACTCACTGCCTATCCTAATTCAGACTCTCTGATTCACACCACCCCGTGATGTTTTTCTCACTCCTACTGGTGAATGTAATGTAACACACACCCACACAATGCGTCCCACCCCGTGATGTTTTTCTCTCTCCTACTAGTGAATGTAATGTAACACACAACCATACAATCTGCACCACCCTGTGATGTTTTTCTCACTCCTACTAGTTAATGTAATGTAACACACACCCATACAATGCGCACCACCCCGCGATGTTTTTCAGAATCCTATCCTACATTGCCACTGCATGTTCCCTCACCTCCCCATGCTGACCAACCTGCGATGCTTTTCTCTATCCTACATTACTACTCAGTGCCTATCCTAATTCAGTCCCTCCGATTCACACCACCCCGTGATGTTTTTCTCACTCCTAGTAATGAATGTAATGTATCACACACCCATACAATGCGAACCACCCCGTGATGTTTTTCTCACTCCTACTAGTGAATATAATGTAACACACACCCATACAATGCGCACCACCCCGCGATGTTTTTCAGAAACCTATCCTACATTGCCACTGCATGTTCCCTGACCTCACCATGCTGACCACCCCGCGGTGCTTATCTCCATCCTACATTGCCACTCACTGCCTATCCTAATTCAGACCCTCCGATTCACACGACCGCGTGATGTTTTTCTAACTCCTACTAGTGAATGTAATGTAACACACACCCATACAATTCACACCCCCCTTGATGTTTTTCTCACTCCTACTAGTGAATGTAATGTAACACACACCCATACAATGCGCACCACCCCGCGATGTTTTTCAGAAACTTATCCTACATTGCCACTGCATGTTCCCTTACCTCCCATTGCTGACCACCACGCGGTGCTTTTCTCCATCCTACATTGCCACTCACTGCCTATCCTAATTCAGACCCTCCGATTCACACCACCCCGTGATGTTTTTCTCACTCCTACAAGTGAATGTAATGTAACACAGACCCATACAATGCGCACCACCCCGTGATGTTTTTCTCACTCCTACAAGTGAATGTAATGTAACACACACCCATACAATGCGCACCACCCCGTGATATTTTTATCACTCTTACTAGTGAATGTAATGTAACACACACCCATACAATGTGCACCACCCCGTGATGTTTTTCTCACTGCTACTAGTGAATGTAATGTAACACACACCCATACAATATGCACCACCCCGCGATGTTTTTCAGAAACCTATGCTACATTGCCACTGCATGTTCCCTGACCTCCCCATGCTGACCAACCCGCGGTGCTTTTCTAAATCCTACATTGCCACTCACTGCCTACCCTAATACAGACCCTCCGATTCACACCACCCCGTGATGTTTTTCTCACTCCTACTAGTGAATGTAATGTAACACACACCCAAACAATGCGAGCCACCCCGTGATGATTTTCTCACTCCTACTAGTGAATGTAATGTAACACACACCAATACAATGCGCACCACCCCGCGATGTTTTTCAGAAACCTATCCTACTTTGCCACTGCATGTTCCCTGACCTCCCCATGCTGACCACCCCGCGGTGCTTTTCTCCATCCTACATTGCCACTCACTGCCTATCCTAATTCAGACCCTCCGATTCACACCACCCCGTGATGTTTTTCTCACTCCTACTAGTGAAAGTAATGTAACACACACATACAATGCGCACCACCACGCAATGTTTTTCAGAAACCTATCCTACATTGCCACTGCATGTTCCCTGAGCTCCCCATGCTGACCACCCCGCGGTCCTTTTCTCCATCCTACATTGCCACTCACTGCCTATCCTAATTCAGACCCTCCGATTCACACGAACCCGTGATGTTTTTCTCACTCCTACTAGTGAATGTAATGTAACACACACCCATACAATGCGCACCACCCCGCGATGTTTTTCAGAATCCTATCCTACATTGCCACTGCATGTTCCCTGACCTCCCCTTGGTGACCAACCCGCGGTGCTTTTCTCCATCCTACATTTCCACTCACTGCCTATCCTAATTCAGACCCTCCGATTCACACCAACCCGTAATGTTTTTCTCATTCCTACTAGTGAATGTAATGTAAAACACACCCATACAATGCGCACCACCCCGCGATGTTTTTCAGAAATCTATCCTACATTGCCACTGCATGTTCCCTGACCTCCCCATGCTGACCACCCCGCGGTGCTTTTCTCCATCCTACATTGCCTCTCAATGCCTATCCTAATTCAGACCCTCCGATTCACACCACCCCGTGATGTTTTTCTCACTCCTACTAGTGAATGTAATGTAACACACACCCATACAATGCGAACCACCCCGTGATGTTTTTCTCACACCTACTAGTGAATGTAATGTAACACACACCCATACAATGCGCACCACCCTGCGATGTTTTTCCGAAAACTATCCTACATTACCACTGCATGTTCCCTGACCTCCCCATGCTGACCACCCTGCGGTGCTTTTCTCCATCCTACATTGCCATTCACTGCCTATCCTAATTCAGACCGTCCGATTCACACCACCCCGTGATATTTTTCTCACTCCTACTAGTGAATGTAATGTAACACACACCCATTCAATGCGCACCACACCGTGATGTTTTTCTCACTCCTACTAGTGAATGTAATGAAACATAACACAAAAAATGCACACCACCCCGCGATGTTTTTCTCACTCCTACTAGTGAATATAATGTAAAACACACCCATACAATGCGCATCACCCCGCGATGTTTTTCAGAAACCTATCCTACATTGCCATTGCATGTTCCCTGACCTCCCCATGCTGACCACCCCGCTGTGCTTTTCTCCATCCTACATTGCCATTCACTGCCTATCCTAATTCAGACCCTCCGATTCACACCACCCCGTGAGGTTTTTCTCACTCCTACTAGTGAATGTAATTTAACACACACCCATAAAATGCGCACCACCCGGCGATCTTTTTCAGAATCCTATCCTACATTGCCATTGCATGTTCCCTGACCTCCCCATGCTGACCACCCTTCGTTGCTTTTCTCCATCCTACATTGCCACTCACTGCCTATCCTAATTCAGACCCTCCGATTCTCACCACCCCGTGATGTTTTTCTCACTCCTAATAGTGAATGTAATGTAACACACACCCATACAAGGCGCACCACCCCGCGATGTTTTTCAGAAACCTATCCTACATTGCCACTGCATGTTCCCTGACCTCCCCATGCTGACCACACCGCGGTGCTTTTCTCCGTCCTACATTGCCACTCACTGCCTATCCTAATTCAGACCCTCCGATTCACACCACCCCATGATGTTTTTCTCACTCCTACTAGTGAATGTAATGTAACACACACCCATACAATGCGCACCACCCCGTGATGTTTTTCTCACTCCTACTAGTGAATGTAATGTAACACACACCCATACAATCCACACCACCCCGTGATGTTTTTCTCACTCCTACTAGTGAATGAAATGTAACACACACCCATACAATGCGCACAACCCCGCGATGTTTTTCAGAAACCTATCCTACATTGCCACTGCATGTTCCCTGACCTCACCATGCTGACCACCCCGCGGTGCTTTTCTCCATCCTACATTGCCACTCACTGCCTATCCTAATTCAGACCGTCCGATTCATACCACCCCGTGATGTTTTTCTAACTCCTACTAGTGAATGAATGTAATGTAACACACACCCATACAATGCACACCCCCCCTTGATGTTTTTCTCACTCCTACTAGTGAATGTAATGTAACACACACCCATACAATGCGCACCACCCCGCGTTGTTTTTCAGAAACCTATCCTACATTGCCACTGCATGTTCCCCGACCTCCCATTGCTGACCACCACGCGGTGCTTTTCTCCATCCTACATTGCCACTCACTGCCTATCCTAATTCAGACCCTCCGATTCACACCACCCCGTGATGTTTTTCTCACTCCTACTTGTGAATGTAATGTAACACACACCAATACAATGCGCACCACACCGCGATGTTTTTCAGAAACCTATCCTACATTGCCACTGCATGTTCCCTGACCTCCCCATGCTGACCACCCTGCGGTGCTTTTCTCCATCCTACATTGCCACTCACTGCCTATCCTAATTCAGACCCTCCGCTTCACACCGCCCAGTGATGTTTTTCTCACTCCTACTAGTGAATGTAATGTAACACACACCCATACAATGCGCACCACCACGTGATACTTTTCAGAAAACTATCCTACATTGCCACTGCATGTTCCCTGACTTCCCCAATGCTGACCACCCCGCGGTGCTTTTCTCCATCCTACATTGCCATTCACTGCCTATCCTAATTCAGACCGTCCGATTCACACCACCCCGTGATATTTTTCTCACTCCTACTAGTGAATGTAATGTAACACACACCCATTCAATGCGCACCACACCGTGATGTTTTTCTCACTCCTACTAGTGAATGTAATGTAACACACACCCATACAATGCGCATCACCCGGCGATGTTTTTCAGAAACCTATCCTACATTGCCACTGCATGTTCCCTGACCTCCCCATGCTGACCACGCTGCGGTACTTTTCTCCATCCTACATTGCCACTCACTGCCTATCCTAATTCAGATGCTCCGATTCACACCACCCCATGATATTTTTCTCACTCCTACTAGTGAATGTAATGTAACACACACCCATACAATGCGCACCACCCCGGGATGTTTTTCAGAGTCCTATCCTACATTGCCACTGCATGTTCCCTGACCTCCCCATGCTGACAACCCCGCGGTGCTTTTCTCCATCACAAATTGCCACTCACTGCCTATCCTAATTCAGACCCTCCGATTCTCACCACCCCGTGATGTTTTTCTCATTCCTAATAGTGAATGTAATGTAACACACACCCATACAAGGCGCACCACCCCGCGATGTTTTTCAGAAACCTATCCTACATTGCCACTGCATGTTCCCTGACCTCCCCATGCTGACCACCCCGCGGTGCTTTTCTAAATCCTACATTGCCACTCACTGCCTACCCTAATACAGACCCTCCGATTCACACCACCCCGTGATGTTTTTCTCACTCCTACTAGTGAATGTAATGTAACACACACCCATACAATGCGCACCACCCCGCGATGTTTTTCAGAAACCTATCCTACATTGCCACTGCATGTTCCCTGACCTCCCCAAACTGACCACCCCGCGGTGCTTTTCTCCATCCTACATTTCCACTCACTGCCTATCCTAATTCAGATGCTCCGATTCACACCACCCCGTGATGTTTTTCACACTCCTACTAGTGAATGTAATGTAACACACACCCATACAATTCGCACCACCCCGTGATGTTTTTCTCACTCCTACTAGTGAATGTAATGTAACACATATCCATAAAATGCGCACCAGCCCACGATGTTTTTCAGAAACCTATCCTACATTGCCACTGCATGTTCCCTGACCTCCCCATGCTGACCACCCCGCGGTGCTTTTCTCCATCCTACATTGCCACTCACTGCCTCTCCTAATTCAGACACTCGGATTCACCCCACCCTGTGATGTTTTTCTCACTCCTACAAGTGAATGTAATGTAACACACACCCACACAATGCGTCCCACCACGTGATGTTTTTGTCTCTCCTACTAGTGAATGTAATGTTACACACAACCATACAATCCGCACCACCCCGTGATGTTTTTCTCACTCCTACTAGTTAATGTAATGTAACACACACCCATACAATGCGCACCACCCCGCGATGTTTTTTAGAAACCTATCCTACATTGCCACTGCATGTTCCCTGACCTCCCCATGCTGACCACCCCGCGGTGCTTTTCTCCATCCTACATTGCCTCTCCTTGTCTATCCTAATTCAGAACCTGCGATTCACACCACCCCGTGATGTTTTTCTCACTCCTACTAGTGAATGTAATGTAACACACACATACAATGCGCACCACCACGCAATGTTTTTCAGAAACCTATCCTACATTGCCACTGCATGTTCACTGACCTCCCCATGCTGACCACCCCGCGGTGCTTTTGTCCATCCTACATTGCCTCTCACTGCCTATCCTAATTCAGACCTTCCGATTCACACCACACCGTGATGTTTTTCTCACTCCTACTAGTGAATGTAATGTAACACACACCCATACAATGCGCACCACTCCGTGATGTTTTTCTCACTGCTACTAGTGAATGTAATGTAACACACACCCATACAATATGCACCACCCCGCGATGTTTTTCAGAAACCTATCCTACATTGCCACTGCATGTTCCCTGACCTCCCCATGCTGACCACCCCGCGGTGCTTTTGTCCATCCTACATTGCCTCTCACTGCCTATCCTAATTCAGACCTTCCGATTCACACCACACCGTGATGTTTTTCTCACTCCTACTTGTGAATGTAATGTAACACACACCAATACAATGCGCACCACACAGCGATGGTTTTCAGAATCCTATCCTACATTGCCACTGCATGTTCCCTGACCTCCCCATGCTGACCACCCCGCAGTGCTTTTCTCCCTCCTACATAGCCACTCACTGCCTATCCTAATTCAGACCCTCCGATTCACACCACCCCATGATGTTTTTCTCACTCCTACTAGTGAATGTAATGTAACACACACCCATACAATGCGCACCACCCCGTGATATTTTTATCACTCTTACTAGTGAATGTAATGTAACACACAACCATACAATCCGCACCACCCCGTGATGGTTTTCTCACTCCTACTAGTTAATATAATGTAACACACACCCACACAATGCGCACCACCCCGTGACGTTTTTCAGAAAACTATCCTACATTGCCACTGCATGTTCCCGGACCTCCCCATGCTGACCACCCCGCGGTGCTTTTCTCCATCCTACATTGCCACTCACTGCCTATCCTAATTCAAACCCTACGATTCACACCACCCCGTGATGTTTTTCTCCCTCCTACTATTGAATGTAATGTAACACACACCCATACAATGTGCACCACCCCGCGATGTTTTTCAGAAAACTATCCTACATTGCCACTGCATGTTCCCTGACATCCCCATGCTGACCACCCCGCGGTGCTTTTCTCCATCCTACATTGCCACTCACTGCCTCTCCTAATTCAGACACTCGGATTCACCCCACCCTGTGATGTTTTTCTCACTCCTACAAGTGAATGTAATGTAACACACACCCATACAATGCGCACCACCCCGCGATGTTTTTCAGAAACCTATCCTACATTGCCACTGCATGTTCCCTGACTTCCCCATGCTGACCACCCCGCAGTGCTTTTCTCCATCCTACATTGCCACTCACTGCCTATCCTAATTCAGAACCTGCGATTCACACCACCCCGTGATGTTTTTCTCACTCCTACTAGTGAATATAATGTAACACACACCCATACAATGTGCACCACCCCGCGATGATTTTCAAAAACCTATCCTACATTGCCACTGCATGTTCCCTGACTTCCCCATGCTGACCACCCCGCGGTGCTTTTCTCCATCCTACATTGCCACTCACTGCCTATGCTAATTCAGACTCTCTGATTCACACCACCCCGTGATGTTTTTCTCTCTCCTACTAGTGAATGTAATGTAACACACAACCATACAATCTGCACCACCCCGTGATGTTTTTCTCACTCCTACTAGTTAATGTAATGTAACACACACCCATACAATGCGCACCACCCCGTGATGTTTTTCAGAAACCTATCCTACATTGCCACTGCTTGTTCCCTGACCTCCCCATGCTGACCACCCCGCGGTGCTTTTCTCCATCCTACATTGCCACTCACTGCCTATCCTAATTCAGAACCTCCGATTCACACCACCCTGTGATGTTTTTCTCACTCCTACTAGTGAATGTAATGTAACACACACCCATACAAAGCGCACCACCCCGCGATATTTTTCTCACTCCTACTAGTGAATATAATGTAACACACACCCATACAATGCGCTCAACCCCGCGATGTTTTTCTCACTCCTACTAGTGAATGTAATGTAACACACACCCATACAATGCGCACCTCCCCGCGATGTTTTTCAGAAACCTATAATACATTGCCACTGCATGTTCCCTGACCTCCCCATGCTGACCACCACGCGGTGCTTTTCTCCATCCTACATTGCCACTCACTGCCTATCCTAATTCAGACCCTCCGATTCACACCACCCGTGATGTTTTTCTCACTCCTACTAGTGAATGTAATGTAACACACACCCATACAATGCGAACCACCCCGTGATGTTTTTCTCACTCCTACTAGTGAATGTAATGTAACACACACCCATACAATGCGCACCACCCCGCGATGTTTTTCCGAAAACTATCCTACATTACCACTGCATGTTCCCTGACCTCCCCATGCTGACCACCCCGCGGTGCTTTTCTCCATCCAACATTGCCACTCACTGCCTATCCTAATTCAGACCGTCCGATTCACACCACCCCGTGATATTTTTCTCACTCCTACTAGTGAATGTAATGTAACACACACCCATACAATGCGCACCACACCGTGATGTTTTTCTCACTCCTACTATTGAATGTAATTTAACACACACCCATAAAATGCGCACCACCCGGCAATGTTTTTCAGAATCCTATTCTATATTGCCATTGCATGTTCCCTGACCTCCCCATGCTGACCACCCTTCGTTGCTTTTCTCCATCCTACATTGCCACTCACTGCCTATCCTAATTCAGACCCTCCGATTCTCACCACCCCGTGATGTTTTTCTCACTCCTAATAGTGAATGTAATGTAACACACACCCATACAATGCGCACCACCCCGCGATGTTTTTCAGAAACCTATCCTACATTGCCACTGCATGTTCCCTGACCTCCCCATGCTGACCACACCGCGGTGCTTTTCTCCATCCTACATTGCCACTCACTGCCTGTCCTAATTCAGACCCTCCGATTCACACCACCCCATGATGTTTTTCTCACTCCTACTAGTGAATGTAATGTAACACACCCCCATAAAATGCGCACCACCCCGTGAAGTTTTTCTCACTCCTACTAGTGAATGTAATGTAACACACACCCATACAATCCATACCACCCCGTGATGTTTTTCTCACTCCTACTAGTGAATGTAATGTAACACACACCCATACAATGCGCACCACTCCGTGATGTTTTTCTCACTCCTACTAGTTAATGTAATGTAACACACACCCATACAATGTGCACCACCACGTGATGTTTTTCTCACTCCTACTAGTGCATGTAATGTAACACACACCCATACAATGTACACCTCGCCGCGATGTTTTTCAGAAACCTATCCTACATTGCCACTGCATGTTCCCTGACCTCCCCATGCTGACCAACCCGCGGTGCTTTTCTCCATCCTACATTGCCACTCACTGCCTATGCTAATTCAGACCCTCTGATTCACACCACCCCGTGATGTTTTTCTCACTCCTACTAGTGAATGTAATGTAACACACACCCATACAATGCGCACCACCCCGTGATGTTTTTCTCACTCCTACTAGTGAATGTAATGTAACACACAGCCATACAATGCACACCACCCAGCGATGTTTTTCAGAAACCTATCCTACATGGCCACTGCATGTTCCCTAACCTCCCCATGCTGACCACCCCGCGGTGCTTTTCTCCATGCTACATTGCCACTCACTGCCTATACTAATTCAGACCCTCCGATTCACACCACCCCGTGATGTTTTTCTCACTCCTACTAGCGAATGTAATGTAACACACACCCATACAATGTGCACCACCCCGCGATGTTTTTCAGAAACCTATCCTACATTGCCACTGCATGTTCCCTGACCTCCCCATGCTGACCACCCTGTGGTGCTTTTCTCCATCCTACATTGCCACTCTCTGCGTATCCTAATTCAGATGCTCCGATTCACACCACCCCGTGATATTTTTCTCACTCCTACTAGTGAATGTAATGTAACACACACCCATACAATGCGCACCACCCCGCGATGTTTTTCAGAATCCTATCCTACATTGCCACTGCATGTTCCCTCACCTCCCCATGCTGACCAACCTGCGATGCTTTTCTCTATCCTACATTACTACTCAGTGCCTATCCTAATTCAGACCCTCCGATTCACACCAACCCGTGATGTTTTTCTAACTCCTACTAGTGAATGTAATGTATCACACACCCATACAATGCGAACCACCCCGTGATGTTTTTCTCACTCCTACTAGTGAATATAATGTAACACACACCCATACAATGCGCACCACCCCAAGATGTTTTTCAGAAACCTATCCTACATTGCCACTGCATGTTCCTTGACCTCACCATGCTGACCACCCCGCGGTGCTTTTCTCCATCCTACATTGACACTCACTGCCTATCCTAATTCCGACCCTCCGATTCACACCAACCCGTGATGTTTTTCTAACTCCTACTAGTGAATGTAATGTAACACACACCCATACAATGCACACCCCCCCCTTGATGTTTTTCTCAGTCCTACTAGTGAATGTAATGTAACACACACCCATACAATGCGCACCACCCCGCGATGTTTTTCAGAAACCTATCCTACATTGCCACTGCATGTTCCCTGACCTCCCATTGCTGACCACCACGCGGTGCTTTTCTCCATCCTACATTGCCACTCACTGCCTATCCTAATTCAGACACTCGGATTCACCCCACCCTGTGATGTTTTTCTCACTCCTACAAGTGAATGTAATGTAACACACACCCACACAATGCGTCCCACCACGTGATGTTTTTCTCTCTCCTACTAGTGAATGTAATGTTACACACAACCATACAATCCGCACCACCCCGTGATGTTTTTCTCACTCCTACTAGTTAATGTAATGTAACACACACCCATACAATGCGCACCACCCCGCGATGTTTTTTAGAAACCTATCCTACATTGCCACTGCATGTTCCCTGTCCTCCCCATGCTGACCACCCCGCGGTGCTTTTCTCCATCCTACATTGCCTCTCCTTGCCTATCCTAATTCAGAACCTGCGATTCACACCACCCCGTGATGTTTTTCTCACTCCTACTAGTGAATGTAATGTAACACACACATACAATGCGCACCACCACGCAATGTTTTTCAGAAACCTATCCTACATTGCCACTGCATGTTCACTGACCTCCCCATGCTGACCACCCCGCGGTGCTTTTGTCCATCCTACATTGCCTCTCACTGCCTATCCTAATTCAGACCTTCCGATTCACACCACACCGTGATGTTTTTCTCACTCCTACTAGTGAATGTAATGTAACACACACCCATACAATGCGCACCACACCGTGATGTTTTTCTCACTGCTACTAGTGAATGTAATGTAACACACACCCATACAATATGCACCACCCCGCGATGTTTTTCAGAAACCTATCCTACATTGCCACTGCATGTTCCCTGACCTCCCCATGCTGACCACCCCGCGGTGCTTTTGTCCATCCTACATTGCCTCTCACTGCCTATCCTAATTCAGACCTTCCGATTCACACCACACCGTGATGTTTTTCTCACTCCTACTTGTGAATGTAATGTAACACACACCAATACAATGCGCACCACACAGCGATGGTTTTCAGAATCCTATCCTACATTGCCACTGCATGTTCCCTGACCTCCCCATGCTGACCACCCCGCAGTGCTTTTCTCCCTCCTACATAGCCACTCACTGCCTATCCTAATTCAGACCCTCCGATTCACACCACC